>NW_008335967.1:7441522-7471868 GCF_000622305.1 Nannospalax galili | reverse complement strand
TAGCAAGTTCCAGACCAGCTGGGGCTACAGGGAGACCCTGTCTCAAAAAGAAAAAGAAAAAAACAACAAAAAACAAAAAACAAAAAAAAAAAAGGAAATGTTTTTCAGGTATGGTGGCACACGCTTTTAATTCCAGCACTACTCAGGAGGCTGAGGCAAGGAGATCTCTGTGAGTTTGAGGCCTGCCTGATCTACATAGTGAGTTCCAGGCTAGCTCGGACTTATAGGGAGACCCTGTTTCAAAAAGACCAAAAAAAAAATTTTTTTTTTCACCAAATAACTTTTTTTTTCTGGGGCTGAGGATTGAACCCAGGGCCTTGTGTATACTGAGCATACAGTCTACCAGTGAACTATACCCTGACATCCAAATATCTACCACAAGAAGAAAATCAAAGATGATTATACAGTTTTTAAAATCCTCTACTCAAATCTCTGTCCTAAGATGTCCACCTAGATAGAGTGCCACTGTGACATCTAACAGGAAAACAAGTAGATTTGAAATCAGTCCTTGTTGCGATACATAGTGTAGTAATATGAAAAATAATTCCTCATGTTCCTGTGGAGATTAGCTTGGTGAACTTGAACTGAGTTATGGGAATGGCCTGCCAGGCCAGATGTAATTTGAAAATTGCAGCACACTTGAATTCCCCAAGGTATTAGGCTTCAGGTACAAGAAAGGCTTGGCAGTGCAGATTCAGCCTCTTATGGCCCTTCCTCCACCCATTCAGATATCCGGCCCCATTTCAAAACTTCATAATTCCTCTAGGAAGCTGAGTATTTGAAAGGTGTCCAAGGAATTCTGAAAAGCTTTCCTGGGCTTCTGAAGGGCCCTTGCCACCACGGTCAGCAGGAGATGCAGAGTAGCCTGAGCAAGCATTCAAACTGCACTGTATGAAAAGCAAACAGAGAGGTCTTTAGCTGCCCAAGCTCCAGCGTAACCATTTCTACTCTTGCTCTCTTGTGAAGTCGAGATTTTCTCCCCCTTCAGTACTATGGATGGAACCTAGGGCATCATGTAAGGCAAACAGTCTACAACTGAGCTACAGCCCCAACCAAGTTAAAAGACAGGAGGGGGGAAAAATATAATTTCTTAGTAAAAACCTCAGTACCTCTTCCTGTGCTTGGAAAAAAAGAATTACATTTTAGATGATATTCTCTTTTGAAGTTTAATGGTCCTGTAATATTATAGAGCTATTTTCAGTCCTACTATGTTCACAAGGAAGCTAAGTGTTTAACTTTGATTGGCAATGACATTAAATATGAGACAATTGTATTTGGACTTGTTACTTCAGTAAATATACACCGAGCGCTGAGGAGTGTTGGGCAGTGTTCTGAGGAAATGCTAGAGACAGTGATAAGCTAAGGTCCTCTGTTCGTGGACAGTAAGAAATTAATGAACACACAGGCTGTATGTACACCTCAGAGTGGCACGTTTGCATGTGAAAGGCTTTGGGTTCTAGCGCCAGCACTGGCGAAACAAACAAGCAAACAAAACCTCAAAAACCCAAACACCCCTCAAAACAAATATTTAATTCATGTTCTTAGCTTATTTCTATAACTATAACATCCCAAGTCAAGTTTCCTGAGTTTCTGATCAAAATAATTTGAATTTGTGATAGCATAAATCATTTGATGCCAGTGGTATAGTTTCTCTTCTATATTTAAAGTAATTGTAAAAAGGAAGAGGAAGTGAGGGTGTCATTGCGAAAAACAGTTCTCACCTTAAAGAAAATACAGATAATTTATTTGTTCTATGACTAACCATGGCCCATGAATACAGATTTAGGTTAACCCAAATTCCATGTTCCTATGAAGTAACAATTTCCTGAAGTTTTTATAGTAACAAAACAAAGAATGCCATAAATCAAAGCATTTTTTCAAATATATTAGTGAGTGCCTCAAGGTAGGAGAATCACTGCAAGGTGGGGAAACCTCATTTACAGGCCTGATGACATTCTTAGGTTTTGGGTTGGTGGAAGCGAAAAGAATTTACCTAATAGTCACTAGAATGTTAGGTCATACACAGAGTTGGGCAATAAATGGTTATTTAGGGACTCTGATAGCTCAAGATAATTTGGCTCTGAACCTGCAGCATCCCAACTTCTCCACAATCACTGAAGTTCTAATCAGTCAATCAGCTTGTAGAATATCCAAGGTAAGCACATTTCTTTCTGGGAACTTCAGTTAGCAAGGGTAAAGATAAAGAGTTGTAGTCTTACTTGATTTTGGATGAGCTTTGTCAGTTTAACAGTTGACTTATTTACTCCAGGAAACTCCTTTCTATGAGCTCCCTCACAATCTAGAGGACAGATTTCACTTCCTAACACATCTTATGGACTTTGGAAGCCCTCCAGTGGCCAAATACTATATCTGAAAAAAAAATACTTAGTGTTGTTTTGCAACTTATTTTGAAATGCCCCCCCCCCCCGCTGACTGCTTTAATGGGTGAATCCTGCCGACAGAACTGATGGATAAAATAGAGAAATGCCTAAGTGGCTAGACACGTGATAAGGCAAATATATCAACTGTTCATTGTAGAATCCAGGTGAAAATACATATGATACCATACGATTCAACTTTCATATTTTTGAACATTTATATACTAAATGCTGAATAAAAATCTCTCTGTTAAAGCTGGGTGTGGTGGTGCACACCAACAATCCCAGTACTTGGGAGGCAGAGGCAGGAGGACCCTCAAATGCTTCAATTTAGAAAGTTTAGACAATGGGAATTGTTGCGATCAGACTACTTTGTCCTAAGTTACTCTGTATTTATCTCATGGGAGGGGATCACAACTCCAGCTCACAGGAGGGGACCACCACTCCAGGTTCACAGTAGGGGATCACAAGTCCAGCTCACAGGAGGGGACCACCACTCCGGGTTCACAGTAGGGGATCACAAGTCCAGCTCACAGGAGGGGACCACCACTCCGGGTTCACAGTAGGGGATCACAAGTCCAGCTCACAGGAGGGGACCACCACTCCGGGTTCACAGTAGGGGATCACAAGTCCAGCTCACAGGAGGGGACCACCACTCCGGGTTCACAGTAGGGGATCACAAGTCCAGCTCACAGGAGGGGACCACCACTCCGGGTTCACAGTAGGGGATCACAACTCCAGCTCACAGGAGGGGCCACAACTCTAGCTCACAGGAGGGGACCACATCTCCAGCTCACAGGAGGGGACCACAATTGTCTTTGTTCTTAAATCAAGAGAAAATAAAGCCTAGTGTAAAACTTGCCTATGTACTTCAATTTAAATTATTTAAATAGAATAATGCTAAAATGAACAACTCATTTTAAGTTGAAAAGATCTAAGACTACTTGGTCAGTCTCAATAGCAGGCTCAAATTGTACACACACACACACACACACACACACACACACACACACATAAAAATCTTTTCTTTTTGATAGAGTATCTTCTAGTCTAATCTGGCATCAAACTCTATATAGATGAGGATGACTGAATTCCTGATGTCCTTCCTCTCTCTCCTCTGTGCTGAAATTACAGGCATGTACTACCATATGTGTTTTATGCAGGGCTGGGAGTAGAACCCAAGCTAGGCAAGCACTCTACTAACTGAGGTACATTCTTAGTCCCTAGAATCTTCCTTTAAAGGTTTATATTTATTTTATGCTTATGAGTGTGTGCTTGATGTATATATGTGCACTATGTGCATGCCTGGTATCCTCAGAGGCCAGAAGAGGGCATGGAATCTCCTGGGACTGGACTTATGGACAGCTCGAGTTACCATTGTGGGTACTGGGACTCTAACCTGGGTCCTCTGAGAGAGCAACAAGTGCTCTTAACTGCTGAGCCATCTCTCTAGTCCCCTAGCCCCTAGAATTTCAGTTTTAAAAAAAGCCAAACTCTACCCTTTTCTTGATGTTATTCCAGCTAATCTCATTTCTTTCAAATTGAGGGAATTATGTAGTATCCTTACGTTGGTATTTTTAATTTTTTTTTTTTTTGCCTAAAAGCTGCGTGCAAAATGTTACTGTATATTTGCTTCACATACAATGAGAAAAGCTAAATGCAGTTTTTATGTTTAATACAGTAAATTACTTAAAAGTTTTTTCCACATTATTTAAAATTTTTCATTACATTATTTATGTGTATGTGTGGACATACATGTGCTATGGCATGTGTGGAGGTCAGAGGATAACTTGCAGGAGTAACTTCTCTGTCGCTACATTTGTATTTTAGAAGTCATTGGAAATAGTCAAGATTATATATGCAGTTAAAATTTATAAGACATACAACTTGAAAATATCACAAATGTATATTTAATAAACTGTTGATCCTACTGTAGAACTTTCAATCAGAAACATATTTATTTTGTTCTGAAATCAAACATTTTAAGAATAAATTTAGACTCTGTTTATTTCCTGTTTGGCTATTTGGATATAGATCTGCAGTAGCTAATGAATATGTTCTTTCTGAAACACTGGTATGAGGTCTAAAATCATGAATGCTGTTACATTCCATCATGGTATCAGTACATATGTCATGCTATCTGTAAAAAAAAAAAAAAGTAAAATGACTGGAATCTTTGGAATTCCCTTCCTCCACTAATTCAACAAAGCCCAGAGTTGTACTCAGAACACAGAGATCCATCTCCTCCAGCTACCCAAGCACTGCAGCTTTTCACTGGTTATTTGTACTCTAAATATGAGTCATTTGCTACTTACAAAATTTGTGAACCTTGAAGACAAATGGCAGAGGAAATAGGTTAGAGAAAAAAATCTAATAACTGCAGTTTATCTTAAAAACTGCATCTATTTTGTATATATAGCATAACATGCAAGAGCTGCTTATTGAGTAGATTTGTGCCAACATCCTTGATAAAGCCTTCACATTTCTCCATCTGCAAGAATGAATTTGCAAGCTGTTTAAGAATGTTCTAAAACTTGAGAATAAAGTATAAAAGCTTGAAATAAAGTTACAGATCATTGTTTCAAAAGCTATGAACAGAATCTGAAGTTTTTATTATCTAAAATACAAATTAATAAAAAAAAACAGTTAAGAGATACCTGTTAATTAAGCAAAATCTACTAGGGAAAAGACATAAAAGTGGCATGAATAGGAAAACAAGAGCCCAAATTATCTGTTATTTGGAGGCAATATGCTCCTATACTTAAAGATCCTAAAGATTCTAACAGAAAACTCAGATTTGGGCCTGGGAATACAGCTTCATGGTAGAGAGCTTAACTAGCATGAATGAGAGATCCTGGGTTCAAAACAAAGGAACAATAGCAACAGAAGCAGAAAAAAAATCTTTGCTAGCTATTCATCTGACAAGGGATTAGTAAACAGAATATATATACTTTAAAAATTCAACATCAAAGCCGGACATGGTGGTGCACGCCTTTAATCCCCACACTCAGGAGGCAGAGGCAGGCAAATCACTGTGAGTTCAAGGCCAGCCTGGTCTACACAATGAGTTCCAGACTAGCTGGGAGAGACCCTCTACAGAGAGACCCTGTCTCAAAAAGACAAAAAAAAAAATTAACATCAAAAGAATAAACAATCCAATCAATAAGTAAATCGAGCAAGACAGCTGTCAAAAAGATACTAAAAAAAATTTCAACATTCTTAGCTATAAAGGGCATGCAAATCAAACCTACACCCTAGTCAGAGTGTATAGGATGTCAATGGGAATGTAATCTATCAGTATGTAAGTTCCTAAAAGAAATGAGGCTAGAACTACTATACGATCCTGTTAACTAGTCCTTGGTATATATCTGAAGGACTCTGTCAGCACACAGCTACCTGTGCACTGTACTTACTGCAATACTATCCACAAGAACCAGGTTATGGAACCAGCCTGGGTACTCAACAACATATGGACAGAAAATATGTGGATAAAAAATGAAATTATGGGCTGGAGAGATGGCTCAGTGGTTAAGAGCACTGGCTGCTCTTGTAGAGGACCTGGGTTTGGCTTCCAGCACCCACATGGTGGCTAACAACTGTTTCCCACCAGCACTGCACACATGCAGTGCACTTAGATACATCCAGGCAAAACACTCATAAAATAAAAATAAAATCTTTAAAAAAATGAAACTATATCATTTGCAGAGAAATGGATGAAACTAGAGAGAATATTGGGCAGACAACCACATCTCTACACATGGTATCTAGATAAAATAAAAAAAGATTAAAGGAGAAGGGGAACTATTTGAGGAAGGACCAGTGAGAGAAAGGAGATGCTGATGGAGGTGAATGATTAAAGTATCTTATATACATCTATGAAAATGTCATAAGGAAATTTTTTATTAGGCAAATGCATGCTAATCAAAAAAAGCAGCCAGAACATTATTAAAACCAGTACAATGATCCAATTCAATTTGATGGTTAGGATTAAACTAAAATGAGTTCAGAGATTGCAATCAGGTACCAAATACATATTTCAACAAAAATGTTACAATACGTAATTTTTATATTTTTATTTTGTAAGCGTAATTTAGATGTTTTTCTACCTTGAAATTCCTCTCAAAAACTTCAGATTGTTCTAGTATGGTGGTCCACATCTGCAATTCCAGTATGTGAGAAGCTGAGGCAGAACTGAGAGCTTGAGGCCATTCTGCACTACATAGCAAGAGCACATCTCAAACAAAACCAACTTCAGATCTTCAGATTGCAAGCTGCACTAATTCTTTTTATTTCTCCCCTTTACAGTAAGCACAAAATTGTGTTTTCAAACTTTAAAAAAATGTTTCTTTTGAGACAGGGTCTCACTGTGTAACACAGGCTAGCTTTGAGTCCTTCATCCTTCTGTTTGTCTCAGACTCTAGAAAGGTGGGATTACAAGCATGTGTTACCATATCCAGTTAAAACATTCTGAATATGTTGGATCTGGCCTCTGTGTGGTGTAGGGGCTGAGACCTTAAGCAGACTGCCTGAGAGTGCCAAAATCAGGCCTCCCCTTAGTGAACTTCCCAAATTGTGCTGTAGTGCCTGCTAGTAGGGGTCCAGATGTTAGAAAGAAGCCAGAGTGTACATGACTGGAGCCTGATTTGGGCCTCTGTGGGAGCTCCAGAGTAGCTGATCTGAAGCCATCAGCTTCCTCCAAAATAAAATCTGAGAGAACCTGAAACCTAGACCAGCCAGCTTTACATCCCCAATAAGAAAATAACCAAGGCACACCAATAATACAAACAGAATCAAACTTCAACTCAACAAAAGAAGGCTTGAGTTTCATACCAGATTCACAAACAACTAAGAAAAACCACATGCCAAAATCACAACAGAAAAGTAATAATATGGAAAACCAAAACAATATGTTCCCAGCAAATGCCACCAGTCCTGTAGAAGAGTTCTACAAGGAGACCCCCTTAGAGATAACCCAGGACACAGAATTTAAAAGAACAGTCATAAACAGGATCAAGGAATTCAATGAATTTAAAGAACACACAAACAAACAAATCAAAGAACTAAAAGAAGCAGGGATAAACTTCTGAATGAACTGACAAAAGAGACAGAAACATTGAAGAAAATTCAGGCTGAAATGAAGAAGGAAGTGAAAAGCTCAATGAGCCAATTTGAAACAACAGGAGAAAGCTTCACTGAAAGAATGAATGAAATGGAAAACAGAATATTAACACTGCAGGATAAAGTTGAAGAATTGGACCACTCAAGCAAAGATTACAAAAAGTTTTTAAAAGCACAGGAATGGAATATGCAGGAGACTTGGGACACCATGAATAGACCAAATCTATGCATCATAGGCATAGAGGAAGGAGAAGAATCTCAGGTTAATGCTGTCCACTAGATCTTAAACAGGATTGTAGAAGAGAATTTCCAAAATTAAGGAAAGACATCCCCATACTAATACAAAAAGCACATAGAACACCAAATAGACAGGACCAGAAAAGAAACTCCACATGGTATATCACAGTAAAAACAATAAATGTACAGAACAAAGAGAGAATACTGAAAGCAGCAAAAGAAAAACAACAAGTCATATATAAAGGAAAGCCCATCAGAAATTACAGCGGACTTATCAATGCAAACTATGAAAGCCAAGAAGAGCCTGGACCAAGGTATTCCCAGTTCTAAATGACCATAGATGCCAACCCAGAATACTTTACCCAGCAAAAATGTCTATTGTAGTTGAAGGGGAAAGAAAAATCTTCCACGACACAAATAGGCTGAAAGAATACATGTCCACAAAACCAGCCCTTCAAAGAATACTTGAAGCAATACAAAGAGCAGAGAAAAGAACAACTACACTCCAGGGGCAACAGAAAGAAACTAAATGAAGGTGTAATTGTGGAAACACAAAATTAGACAGAGAACACAAACAGCAATAAAAATGATGGCAACAAATACACATCTTTCAATAATAAATTTAAATATCAATGGACTGAATTCCCCAGTCAAAAGAAACAGGCTAGTTGAATAGATTAAGAAACAAAATCCAAGGCTGGAGAGATGGCTCAGCGATTAAGAACACTGTTCTTGCAGAAGACCCGGGTTCGAATCCCAGCACCCATATGGCAACTAACAACTGTCCATAACTTTAGTTTCGGGGATGCAACACCCTCTTCTGATCTCTGCAGGCATTGCATGGCATGGGTGCCCTTATATACATGCAGACAATACAAACATACACATAAAATAAAAAGAAAATAAAACATAAAAAAGATTAACGGTGAACACTATTTTAAGGTGAAAGAATGAAAAAGAATATTTCAAGCAAATGGCACTAAGAAACAAGCAGGGGTTGCAATTCTAATATCTGACATAACAGACTTCAAACTAAAACTAGTCAGAAGAGATAAAGAGGGTCACTTCATTCTGATCAAAGGAACAATTAACTAAGAAGATATTATAGTCATATATGCACCAAACTCTGGTACACCCAAATTCTAAAAACAACACTACAGGACAGATTACCCAACTCAACAATGGTAGGAGATTTCAATACCCCACTGTCTCCATTAGACAGGTCAACCAGGCAAAGAATAAACAGAGACATCTGAATTAAATGATACCATACAGCAAATGGACCTAAAAGACATGTGCCGAATATTCCACCCAAGCACCAAATAATACACTTTCTATTCAGCACCCGATGGAACTTTCTCAAAAACTGACTACATACCAGGGCACAAAACAAACGTCGACAAATGCAAAATTATGTTGGACTCTGGCTTGAAATATTCAGCAGATTAAAAAGTTGAAATAATTCCATGCATTCTATCAGACCACAATGCAAAAAAGCTGAAAATCAACTGTGGAAAAAGCCCTAGCAACTACATGAACTCATGGAGATTAAACAACACACTCCTGAGTGATGAATGAGTCAAAGAAGAAATTAAGAAAGAAATAAAAGAATTCCTGGAATTCAATGAAAAGGACAGTACAACATAACAAAACCTCTGGGACACTGTAAAAGCAGTCCTAAGAGGGAAGTTTATAGCTCTAAGTGCCTACATTATAAAAATCAGAAAGAGCATAAATAAATGACTTAACATTTCAACTCAAGATTCTGGAAAGACAAGAACAAATGAAACTCAAATGCAGCAGATAAGAAGAAATAACAAAAATCAGAGCAGAAACTAATGAAATAGAAGCAAAGAAAACAATACAAAAAAAAATCAATGAATCTAACAGCTGGTTCTTTGAAAAGATAAACAAGATAGACAGACCCTTAGCCAGTTAACCGAAAGAAAAAAAGAGCAAATCCAAATCAACAAAATCAGGAATGAAAGGGGAAACCACAACAGACACCCAAAAGATCCAGAACATTATAAGGGAATACTTTAAACACTTATACTCTATTAAATTTGGAAATCTAAAAGAAAGGGATTGATATTTAAAAACATGGGAACCACCAAAGTTAAACCAAGAAGAGAGCAGCAGTTTAAATAGACCCATAACATATAAGGAAATAGAGTAATACAAAACCTCCCAACTAAAAGAAGTCCAGGCCCAGATGGATTTACAGCAGAATTCAATCAGACATTTAAAGAAGATCTGCAACCAATACTGCTTAAATTATTCAAAAAGGTAGAAACAGAGGGAGAACTCCCAAATTCATTCTATAAATCCAGCATCACTCTAATACCAAAACCAGGTAAAGACACAACCAAAAAAGAAAATTATAGACCTATATCCTTAATGAACATAGATGCAAAAATTTTCAATAAAATATTTGCAAATTGCATACAGACATACATCAAAAAGATCATTCATCATGATCAAGTAGGCTTTATTCCAGAGATGCAGGGATGGTTCAATATACACAAGTCAATAAATATCATAAATGATAAAAATGGACTCAAAGACAAAAACCACATTGTCATCTCAATAGATGCAGAAAAGGCCTTCAACAAAATTCAACATGCATTCATGATAAAAGTTCTTAAGAGAATTGAACTGGAGGGAACATACCTCAACATAATTAAAGCTACATATAACAAACCCACAGCCCACATCATTCATTCTAAATGGAAAAAACTGTCCGGTGCCATTAAAATCAGGAACCAGACAGGGCTGTCCACTCTCTCCACTCCTTTTCAATATAGTGCTCAAGACTCTTTCTAGAGCAATAAGAAAAGAGAAGGAAATTAAAGGAGTACTAATTGGAAAAAAAGAGGTCACATTATCCCTTTTTGCAGATAATATGACACTATATCTAAGAGATCCCAAAAATTCCACCAGAAAACTCCTAGAACTGATGAACACTTTCAGTAAAGTGGCAAGTTACAAAATTAATCTACAGAAATCAGTAGCCTTTCTATATACCAATAACAAAGCAACTGGAGAAAAAGTGTAGGGAAACCATCTCATTCACAATATCTTGTATAAACCTGACCAAAGACATCAAAGATTTCTACAATGAAAATTTTAAATCTTTAAAGAAAGAGATTGAGGAAGATACCAGATGATGGAAGGCCCTCCCATGCTCAAGGATTGGAAGAATTAATATTGTGAAAATGACCATCCTACAAAAACAACATATAGATTCCATGCAATCCCAATAAAAATCCCCATGACATACTTCACAGAATTAGAAAAAAAAATCCTTACATTCATATGGAAGCACAAAAGACCCTAGATAGCCAAGGCAACCCTGAGCACAAAGAGCAATGCTGGAGGGGATTATTATACCAGATTTCAAACTATATTTCAGAGCTATAGTCATCAAAACAGCATGATGCTGGCACAAAAATAGACATACATTGATCAATGGAACATAATTGAAGGCCCAAATCTGAGTACATGCAATTTTAGTCACCTGATATTTGACAAAGGTGCCAAGAGCACACAATGGAGGAAAGACAGTATCTTCAACAATTGGTGCTGACAAAACTGTATCCCCACCCGTAGAAGAATGAAATTAGATCCTTGTCTTTCACCTTGCACAAAAGTCTAATCCAAATGGATCAAAGGCCTCAATGTGAAACTGGAAACTCTGAAACTATTAGAAGAAAATATTGACAATAACTTACAAGATACAGGTATAGGTCAGGACTTTCTAAATCAGACACCAATTGCTCAGGAATTAAGGTCAACAATAAACAAGTGGGACCTCATAAAACTAAAAATCTTCTGGGGCTGGAGAGATAGCTCAGTGGTTAAAAGTACTGGCTGTTCTTACAGAAGACCCAGGTCCAAATTCCAGCAACTGCCTGGCAGCTAACAACTGTCTGTAACTCCAGTTTCAGGGGATCCAACAGCCTCTTCTGTCCTCAGGCATTGCATGACATGGGTTCACTTACCTACATTTGGTTCAATATACACATACACATAAAGTAAGAATAATTTTAAAAATTCATTTTAACTTAAAAAATTTATTAAGAATTTCATACATGCATATAAGGTGTTTTGATCAAATCTATGCCCACTCCCTCTCCTCCAACTCCTCCCATATCTCCTCATCACTTTTTCCTGACAACTCATGTACTCTTTCTTTTTTGTTTTTATGGGGCTTGCTTTTGACATTTTTGGCCTTTGGAACAGAGTATGTTGCTAAGAGGTCCAAGCACATTTTGACTTTTAGCAAAGAAACTAGCTACTTTTCTTTGGGGTCTTTTTACCCTAACTGCCTAGTCATTTCCTACCTCTTATTCTTATCACACCATCCTCTGAAGAGGTTACCCAAATTGCCAATAAGGAATTGGGATGCAGACTGCTCTGGATTCTTCCATGCCAAACAGGGATACAGGGTGAGGCAATTAGGGCACCCTTTCAGTGGGTCTATCTAAAAGACTCCCAAATTGTATAACTCTTATCTAGAGGGTGAAAAGAAAGTCCTTGACTGGTGAATAGGAGATGCAAAGAAGTAAAGGCAGGAGTAGTTAGCACTACAAGTTCTAGACAGGGAACCAGAAAAAAAGTCAGAACAGGGAAAATTTCAAATGTTCATATCAGAGTCCATTGGAATTTCTTGATGAGAGCTTCCAAAAGCATCTCTCTATTGGGTTCCTCCTCATTTTTCTTTTGTCTGCTAAGGCTGGACTCTGAGAGTGATGGACTCAGAATTTGTTTTCAGGTGCTTTGATAGCTGTTGGAGTGGCTAGAATCAGTGTCAGTTCCCTCTAAAAGGCTTCTAGATAAGGGGAGAAAACAAATTTATCCATCATTTAGAACAATAGTGGGTTGTCTCCCTTAGCTACACGTGGACACTACAGTATTGCAGATCAAGATTTGAAGTCTTATATCTGAGAATCACTTTCTGCTTAGAAACAATTCATCAATGAGAAATAATTGTCTAACATTTTATATGGACTTAAGCCTAATGTCTGGGAAGTGTAATACCTTGAACTCTTTAAAGGAATATACTGATCACTTTAATCTTTGGTTATACTTTCCTTTTGGGTGTTTAAGACCAAACAGTTGGTCCAAATAAACCAATTTATGTTTAATCTTCAGGATGTTGGAGGATATGTTCCTTAGGGGTCACATGGGCTTGGGAGGATCCCCTGGCTCCTTTCATTTACCAGTTCCAGCTATGTGAAGATAAGTCAAAGGTCCTACTTGACTGTGGCTGGCTTCATGTGGAAGGATGGAGGAAATGCTTCCTCTGAGTTGACCCTCCTCTTTGTAGACACAAGTTGATTTGGTGGGGTCTCCATGGCCTCTCTGAACAAGAGGACAGGTGACTCACCACAGTTACAGAACATTTTGAGAGATGCTCCATAGTCCCGTGGAATTTAGTCAAGCTTGGAGGGCAAGGAGCAAAAACTTTCTTTTAAGTCCCTTTGACCAGATTAGTATAGGCCTCAAAGTATGACTGTTAAACATCCAAGAAGGTTAGTTCCACCAGTGTGGTATTTTTAATTACCATGTGCTATGTAGATAAAGCTTGGGAAAAAACCAAATGTTCTCAGTTAAACCTTAACTAGACATATATTTTGTTCCTTAAACTAATTGACTAAACTGTGACCTTAAAAATTTTAAGATTATGTGTGTATTATTTTTGTCTAATCCTTTATATATCATAACAAACCTACACAGACCTTCATCATTTGCTTAGGCTTTCTCATTTTTTCTATTTTGGAAAATATCTCCATTCCCATATCCTTTTAATGTCTTTTACATTCTCATTTTCTTTTTTAATAATTATGAGACATGATAACATTAACAAATGCATTCTCCATCTGTTGTGAGAATTCTTTTCCTGGGGATACTAAGCAATGCTTATCCCCTTTTAAGGTTCTAGTGTCAAACTAATGTTTAATTAAAGTTTTCCTGGAAAACCAATGAATTTACTGAGCTTACTTACAGAGATAACTGAGAGGTTGCTGAGGTATATGTATGATCTGAGGGTGTGTACACTGGAAAGACTTTACCCAGCATGGATCAAGCCTTCTCTTCCTAGCCTTCCCAAGATTATATACATTAGTCCTCCCCAAATCCAGGAGACCATGTGTGATTAGGGTCAAAATACATACAGTTGGCTGGGAAGAGTGGCTAGATACTCCGGTGAGGGTCCAATGACCCTGATTGCCCCTCCTTTAATGAAGGAGCACAACCATCACAAGCCCAATTGTGATGGTGTTTAGCAAGCAGGCAGAGCTGAAGTCATGATGATGGTAATTATTTCAAGCAGAAGAGGCTGCTGCACATCATCTTATTAAAAGAACTTGGAATTTAAAAGGATTAAAAACAAACAAACAAACTGGGGGCTGGAGCAATGGCTCAGCAGTTAAGAACACTGGCTGTTCTTGCAGAAGATCCGGGTGGAAATCCCAGCACCCACATGGCAGCTAACAACTGTCTGTAACTCCAGTTCCAGGGGATCTGACACCTCTTCTATCTTCCACGGGCATTGTAGGACACGGGTGCACTTACCTACATGCAGGCAATACACACATACACATAAAATAAAAATAATAAAATCTTTTTTAAAAACCTTAAAAAGCTCCTGTACAGCAAAAGAAACAGTCAAGAAAGAGAAAATCCACAGAGTGGAAAATAATCTTTACCGGTGACACATCTGACAGAGGTTTAACATCCTGAATATACAAAGAACTCAAAAAACAAAGAATCAAGAAAACAAATAACCTAATTAAAAGATGGGCTAAAGATCTAAACAGAGTTCTCAAAGGAAGAAATAAATAAAAGATGGCTAAGAAACATCTTAAAAAGTGTTCAACATCATTAGTAATTAGGGAAATGCAAATTAAAACCACCTTAAGAGTTCATCTTACCCCAGCCAGACTGGCTAAGATCAAGAGAACAAACGATATCAAATGCTGGCGAGAATGTGGAAAAAGGGGAACACTCACTCACTGCTGGTGGGATTGTGACCCCTCTGGAAATCAGTGTGGAGAACTTTTAAAAAACTAAAAGTGAACCTACCTATATGACCTGGTTATACCACTCCTTGGCATATACCCAAAGGCCTCATCCTATTGCAGAGATACTTGTACAAACAATTTGTTACTGCTCTTTTCACAATAGATAAGAGATAGAAGCAACCTAAGTGCCCCTCAACTGATGAGTGGTTAACAAAAATGTGGTATATTTATACTATGGAGTTCTACTCAGCAGTAAAGAAAGATGAAATAATGAAATTTGCAGTAAATGGATGGATCTAGAAACTGTTATACTAAGTGAAGTAACACAGATTCAGAAAAACAAAAAATGTATGTTCTCTCTCATTTGTGAATCATAGCACCAAATCCTTACAAACAAGTATTCCAGTCACTACCCATCAAAGTAGCTTCTTTTCAACAGAGATTTTTACAGTTACACCACTGGTCACACACAGATTCTCTCTGAAATGCTCAAGCCTAAGTGGCACATCTAGGATGCAACCTCTACACCTAAGACTCACAGAACATAGAACAAGGGATGAAGAGAACATTAATACATCTTTCAATTCTCATCAATGAAGCTCCCTCATACAACAGAGGGCCAGGAACACAAAAGGCCAGAAATGGCTGAAACACAGAGAATAAGAGTCTGCAGAGCGTGGGTCCTTGGACAGCCTCCTATATTGAGGTCCACCCACCCAGGGCTCAGGGACCATTGTGGAAGAGGGGCAAAAAGATTGTAAGAGCCAGGGAAGAGGTGCATGACCATATGGAAATGGTCCTACAGGCACCTGGGACCCTTCTCACACAAACCTACAACAATGGTATCAGCATGCACAAGGCCCATGCAAATGTAGGCAGACAAAACCCAGATCAGAACTGTGGAAATGAACAGCAAACTCCAATCTTAGTCAAAGAATTATCAGTAGCTGATTACTGCTGGTGAGGAAGAGCTGATCTTCTTGAAGGGAGAGACTTTAGATAGGCTGACTAAACCCTGGTGGATGAACTTGCACTGAGGGACATCTCAGGACACTAACATAGTAGGCCTTAACATAAATGACAGAATGTATGAATTCCAGTGGGAGGTGGGGGCAATGGGAGGTTGCCAAAGGGGAAGGGAATATAAAGATAATTTTATCAATGAAATACACAAAAATTCAATAAAAACATTCTGAATACATGGATAGAAGCTTTCAGAACACAGACAAATATGAAATTTGGAAATATAGATATACTATTGACAAAGCACTTATAGTAAGTTGTGATATTTTTAAGCATTCTAGTATGAGTTGGCTCCCAGAGCAGGTACAGTATATTAAATGAACAACCTATATTAAGCTGTACTCCAAGAGTGTATTCATGAAGATGCTTTATGTCACATGTGGCTTTTTATTTCTAAATATTTTATTCATTACTTTTATTTTATGTGTATGAATGTATTCCTTGCATGTATGTACACCTGTGTTATGCAATGCCTACAGAGGTCAGAAGAGGTCATCAAATCCCCTGGAACTGGACAGTTACAGACAGTTGTTAACTGCCATGTGGGTGCTGGGAACCAAACTTGAGTCCTTTGAAAGTACAGTCAGTGCTCTTATTTTATTTTATTTATTTTGTTTTAACAGAGCATAGGGTAGTGGTTTATTTACAGAAGAGTGGGTGCCCCACATTTATGGCTGCATGGTAAAGTCCACACTCAAATACAGATCCTGTGACCTCCCAACAGCTGCACAGAATTATGAGAGAAGTGCCTCTTGGTATTCTTGGCTTATATATCCTTTGCCCTTCCCTTCACATGCAGCTAGGGTTGAATGATTGCATGGGAGGGGTAACTGACTCCCTCCTCGACTCCTTAATGAGAGTGGGAAGGTGTGACTATAGCTTGCTCGCATAGTGGTTGGAGGACGTTTCCAGTTAACAGTCCACCCTTTCCTCCAGCTCTTACATTCTTTCCACTAACCTGTAAAAGTCCCTAAGCCTTGGAGGGGGTGGTAGGTATGGGCTGATCTTCCTCCCATGTGGCAAGGCACTGAACTTTTGGGTCTCTGCATCATCTGTTTTCCATGGGCTGTTGGCCAGTTTGAGTGGGATTCCATCTGCTATAAAAACACACACAGCAAGAAGCAAGAACATCTCAACAGTGACTGCTATAATAACTTAACCATATGGGTGTCAACCCAAATGCTTAGTTGGCACTTTAGCAGGTGCATCATTTCCTTTTAACAAATCAATCGCTGTGACTTCCCACCGAGGCTTATATTCTCCCCTGCCACAGGGGGTTGACATGGTCTACAGTACCAGATGTGTGTTCCACCCCTAAGAGTAGGCATAATATCCAATAAAAAATTTGTTGATTGTACATACACTAGATGCTCCACTATTGCACCAGCAGGAACATCTAGTTTGGTGTGTTGATAATGCAACAGGTGGGGTCTGTCATTGAGGAAAATTATAGGGTACTTTTCTCCCCTAATAATCTGCGTGTTGCCTTTTGGTACCATGAAAGCCACTCATCCAGTGGCAGGGAGTTTCCAGCTTAGTCCAAGCTTGATTTCTCCCTCTCCTGTGCTCACATCATGCAGTGTCTTCAGCAATAGGGTTTTTCTGTCCACTTCCAGTGTACAACCAACATTACTGGCAATGGCCTTCATTGTTTTGGGGACCTCTAGTGTCCCTCAGGCCAACAGTTCATAGGGGGCAACCCACCACTGGATTTTCATTTAACAATCATATTGCTTCTGGAAGGACTTTCTTCCATCTCCATAGGGTTCCTTCTGTGCTTAAGGCTTTTTTTTTTTTTTTTTAACTGTGTATCTGGAGTATTTTTTCCCCTTTCATTCCCATTATTCTTTGTATAGTCCTCTTTCTCTCCCTCCCTTTTAACTACCCCATTTTTACATATTTCTCCCTTAATAACACCTTTATCCTTCTCTCTCGGGTTCCTTCTTTCCCTTTACGTCCCTGTTTTCATTCCATATTCCTGGTCCCTGCAGCTGCATCAGGATATACACTCATAAGGAGTTGGTGCTAGGATCCACAGATGAGGGAGAACGTACATCTTTTGTTTTCTTAAGTCCATGTTACTTAACTTAGTATAACAGTTTCTAGATTCATCCATTTACCTGCAAATTTCACTATTTTATCTTTCTTTACTGCTGAGTAGAACTCCATTTTGTAAATGTACCACATTTTTGTTAACCACTCGTCAGCTGAGAGGCACTTGGGTTGCTTCTGTCTCTTAGCTATTGTGAAAACAGTAGCAACAAATATGGTTGTACAAGTGTCTCTACAATAGGATGAGTTTTTTGGGTATATGCCAAGGAGTGGTATAACTGGGTCATGTGGTAGATTCATTTTTAGTTTTTTAAGAGTTTTCCACAGTTTTCCAAAGAGTTTGCAATCCCACCAGCAGTAAATGAGTGTTCCCCTTTTTCCACATCCTCACCAGCATTTGGTATAATTTTTTCTCTTGATCCTAGCCATTCAGACTGGGGTAAGGTGAAGCCTTAAGGTGGTTTTAATTTGCATTTCCTTAATTAATACCAATGTTGAACACTTTTTAAGATGTTTCTTTTTTCTTTAATTTTATTATTTTTATTTTATGTGTATGAGTGTATTGCCTACATGTATGTGAGTGCACCCATGTCGAGCAATGCCGTGGAGGTCAGAAGAGGGCTTTGGAGCCCCCTGGAACTGGAATTAAGAATGGTCCGTAGCCACCATGTGGGTGCTGGGATTTGAACCCAGGTCCTCTGCAAGAGCAATCAGTGCTCTTAACTGCTGAGCCATCTCTCCAGCCCTTAAAGATGTTTCTTAGACATCTTTATTTCTTCTTTCGAGAACTCTATTTAGATCTTTTGCCCATCTTTTAATTGGGTCACTTGCTTTCCTGCTTCGGTTTTTGAGTTCTTTATATATTCTGGGTGTTAAACCTCTGTCAGATGTGTCACTGGTGAAGATTTTTCCCATTCTGTGGATTTTCTCTTCACTTTCTTGATGGTTTCTTTTGCTGTACAGAAGCTTTTTATTTTAATGAGGTCCCTCTTGTTGATTGTTGACCTTAATTCCTGAGCAACTGCTGTCCAATTTAGAAAATCCTTTCCTACACTGGTATCTTGAAGGTTACTGCCAATGTTTTCTTCTAATAGTTTCAGGGTTTCTAGTTTCACATCGAGGCATTTGATCCATTTGGGGTAGACTTTTGTGCAAGGTGAAAGATAAGGATCTAGTTTCATTCTTCTGCAGGTGGAGATCCAGTTTTGCCAGCACCAGTTATTGAAGATGCTGTCTTCCCTCCATTGTGTGTTCTTGGCCCCTTTGTCAAACATCAGGTGGCTGAAATTGCATGTACTCAGGTTTGGGTCTCCAATAATGTTCCATTGATCTATGTGCCTATTTTTGTGCCAGTACCACACTGTTTTTTATGACTATAGCTCTGTAGTACACTTTGGGATCTGGCGTAGTAATCCCCCCAGTGTTGCTCTTTGTGCTCAGGGTTGCTTTGGCTATCTATGGTCTTTTGTACTTCCATACAAATTTAAGGATTTTTTTCTAATTCTGTGAAGTATGTCATAGGGATTTTTATTGGTATTGCATTGAATCTATATATTGCTTTTGGTAGGATGGTCATTTTCACAATATTAATTCTTTCAATCCATTAGTACAGGAGTTCCATCTTCTGGCATCTTCCTTAATATCTTTCTTTAAAGATTTAAAATTTTTGTTTTAGAGATCTTTGATGTCTTTGGTCAGGTTTATTCCAAGATTTTTTATTTTATTTATTTTTACTTGAGACTATTATGAATGGGACCATTTCCCTGTGCTTTTTCTCCAATTGCTTTGTTATTGGTATAAAGAAAGGCGACTGATTTTTGGTAGATTACTTTTGTAACCTGCCACTTTAGTGAAAGTGTTGATCAGTTCCAGGAGTTTTCTGGTGGAAATTTTGGGATCTCTTAGGTATAGTATTGTCTGCAAAAAAGGATAATTTGACCTCCTCTTTTTCAATTAGTACTCCTTTAATTTCCTTCTCTTGTCTTTTTGCTCTTGCAAGAATTTTGAGCACTATGTTGAAAAGGAGTGGAGACAGTGGACATCCTTATCTAGTTCCTGATTGTGATGAGAATGCTTCTGGCTTTTTCCATTTAGAATAATGTTGGTTGTGGGTTTGTTATATATAGCTTTAATTATGTTGAGGTATGTTCCCTCCAGTCCAATTCCCTCTAGGACTTTGAACATAAATGCATGTTGAATTTTGTCAAAAGCCCTTTCTGCATCTATTGAGATGACCATGTGTTTTTTTGTCTTTGAGTCTATTTATATGATTGCTGACATTTATTGACTTGCATATATTGAACCATCCCTGCATCTCTGAAATAAAGGCCTACTTGATCATGATGATCTTTTTGATGTACATCTGTATGCGGTTTGTATTTTGTTGAGAATTTTTGAATCTATGTTCATTAAGGATATGGGTCTATGGTTTTCTTTTTTGGTTTTGTCTTTACCTGGTTTGGGAATTGAGTGATGCTGGCTTCATAGAATGAATTTGGGAGTTCTCCCTCTGTTTCTGTCATTTTGAATAATTTAAGTAGTATTGGTTGGAGGTCCTCTTTAAATGAGTAGTCAGTGCTCTTAACTACTGAGTCATCTCTCCAGCCACATATGTGAAGTTTTAAGTTTGAAAATACAAGGCTTGGTCTAGGGATGTAGCTCAGGTAGTGGACTGCTTGTTTAGCATGTACCAAGTCCTGGGTTCAGGTCCCAGCACTGCATAAACCTGGGGTGGTGACACATACCTGTAATCCCAGCACTCAGAAGACAGAAGGTTTTTGTTCATGGTTACATTCATGCTTGTAATGGTGTTCTTATCTTGATTTCCAGTCTAGTCATTTCTTAAGGCCTTCAAATCTTTATTTCTACCTCTGGACTGGACATCACTTTTTGGATGATAGAGGTACCAAGTACCTAACACTCAACATACTCAAAATTGAGATTTTCTTTTCCAAGACAGAATCCTGGAAACAAAGACTTTCCTGTTGTCTCAGGTTCATCTAATTATCTAAATAGAAGAGAGGTTTCTGCACTTTGTATTTACCTTTTCTATCTAGTAATTTAACATCTAGTTTCAATTATTTAAGTGACCCCAACGGCTCAGAGTATATACCTATCTTAGAAGCTATTCCACTAAATCACCTAACTAGTGACAGAATAACCCTCAGCACTGACATTAACTTTGGCTTTATTGATTTCTGCTTATTGATATGTGAAGAAAACGGCCATGAAGTAAAAAAAAAAAAAAAAAGGTTCCCCCCAAAAGACTAATCCACAGTGTCTACTATGAAAGGAGAGATTTAAGATCTTTTTAACTTTACAGACAAGGTAGAGGTTTTGGAAAGCAGTAGGATGACTCTGTCAGTGGCCTGTCAGAGGTAATGAGCTTACCACATGCTTCATTATATATCATATGCTCTATAGTCAGAAAGAGAAGAAACTTTTTTTCATTGTTGTTGGTTTTCTATTTATTATTTTTATTTTATGTGTATGAGTGTATTGCCTGCATGTATGTGAGTGTACCTATGTTGTACAATGCCCACAGAGGTCAGAAGAGGGCATCAGATCCCCTGGAACTAGAGTTACAGACAGTTGTTAGCCACATGCAGGTGCTGGGAACCAAACCCATTCCTCTGCAAGAGCAGCTGTTGCTCTTAGTCCCTGAGCCATTGCTGTAGCCTCTTAGTTGTTTTGAGACAGGGTCTCCCTGTAGCCACAGCTGGCCTGAAACTGCTATGTAGACCAGGCTGGTCTGCATTTCAGAGAGATCCACTTGCCTCTGCATCCCCATTGCTGGGATTAAAGGTATGTACCACCACTCCTGGCTCAAAAAACTATTTTAGCAAGTGCTCCAGACAGCATAAAACTAATTAGTGGGACAGGCCATGGTGGCTATTGCCTGTGGTCCCAGCAGTCAAGGGGCTAAGGCAGGAGGACTGCCCTGGATTTGAGGCCAGCCTGGCCTACACAACAAATTGTATCTAGGCAGCCTGGGCTAGAGTGAGGATCGAGGGCTGGGGATGTAGCTCAGTGGCAGGATGCTTGTCCAGCATGTGTAAAGCCTTGGGTTTGATCCCCATCTTGAAAAACAAGATACAGCAAGACCTGTCTCAAAAATCCAACAATATGAAATCTACAGATTTCCTGACTCTACTGTAATCCAACTACATGATGTCTCCACCAATGTATTTGCTAAATATATTAACCTATGACTTTCTCTTGTTCTATCACTGTAAATGTTCATGTAACTATTTTCACCTTGGATAATGTTATTCAAGGAATCCTTGTGTTCCTGGGCCATGGTCAGTCATATTTGCCTTAGAATCTTTTATTCTCTTTGGAGCAAGAGATGTGTTTTACTGGGACATGGGCTCTTTTATTTTTTGCAGTGCTGCAGATCCAACCTAAGGCCTTCTGTATACCAAATTACCACATGATACACACAGCTCCCAAGTGAAAAATAAAGCTTTTTTTCTATTTGTAAAAGTGTGCGGTATCTCCTAAAGCTGAAATGCATATTTATACCAGTTATTAAAATTCCTTCTGGGAGGGAGGCATAAACAACATCCACCACCTTCTCCCTTGGTCCCAATGACAAACCAAGGTACGCTTTCACCAAACTGCAGTCTGGGAAACCAGTGAGTTTTCTGGGCTTACTTACAGAGCAATTAGGAGTGTGGGTGTTCCACCCTGCCCTGCCCCCAATGCTGAATTAGAAATTCTTCATCCAAGCATGGGTGGTAGCTTCCCCATAGCAGCATAAAACGGCGAGAGACCCTCCCCTAGGCTTCCATAGTCTCTATACCCTTAGTCCCCTCCCCCAGACCATGCAACTATGGCCAACTGGTTGGTTGGGAGGTATGACTGGACTCTCAGATGAGGGTCCTGTTGACTCTCTCTGCCCCTTCTTCTTTGTGGGGTGTAACAGTCAACAAACTCAGCTCTGATGATCCTAGGCAAGCTGGCACAACCAAGCTTGGGAAGATGGCATCTGTCATTGGAGCAAGTCCTATACAATACCCTATATTTACTTCAAAAATTTCACTCTATAATATATATCCTGTGTGTGTGTGTGTGTGTGTGTGTGTGTATGTGTGTGTGTGTTCCAAAAGATGGATGTGGGGCTGCTAGAGAGATGGCTTAGTGGTTAACAGCACTGGCTGCTCTTGCAGAGGACCCAGATTCGATTCTCGGTACCCACATGACAACTAACAACTGAAGTCTGTAACTGAAGTTCCAAGAGAATCCAACACCCTTTTTTGACCTCCCCAGGCAATGCACAACACATATGCACTAATACATTCATACGTACAAAATAAAAACAATAAATGTTTTTAAAAAAGATACATATAGGGGCTGGAGAGATGGCTCAGCAGGTAAGAACACTGGTTGTTCTTGCAGAAGACCCAGGTTTGAATCCCAGCACCCACATGGCAGCTAACTCAGTTCCATAACTCAGTTCCATGAGATCTGACAGTCTCTTCTGTCCTCCACGGGCATTGCACAACACAGGTGCACTTACCTACATGCAGGCAATACATGCAATACACATAAAAAAGTAAAATATTCAAAGAAAAGATATATATATATATATATAAAAGTGTTCTCAACACTGGACTCTAACATTAACTAAATGACCATTAACAGCACAATGGTGCACTGCATATTCACACAATGTAAAACTGTTACAATAAAAAGTTAACAAGTCTTGCACATATGAAAAAGAACAAATCTCAGCAGTCTAAGGGGGAAGCTTCTCAGTGGCCAATACTGCCCTACTGCTTGACCTAGGTAGTCTTCATGCAGACATATATATATTACAATGACAAATACAATTTTGTACCTATCTGAATACATGCTGTATTTCAATGCATTCAATGCAGGCATTTTATTTTTTAATTGAAGTTTTGCATGTTTCATATATTTTGATTGTATTCAGTTCAGATCCCCTCCCATATCTGCACCCTCCTTGCCCAATTTCCTGCACACTCTCTCTATATATGCATATATTATATATAAAGACCTATAGAGTCAAATTTGTGTCTCCAAATTCCCATCAGTGTGGATTCATCCACTGGAGCCCGATCAATCTACCAAGAGTCTCACCCTTAAATGAGACTCACTTTCCCTGTCCCAGTTCCTCAGGTAGGGTTGGGGATTTTTACCCACTTGCCCATGTCTATGCTGGGATTTTGTCTAGCTTGAGCTACATGGGACTTGAGCATGCTGTCACCATTGCCTGAGTTCACATGAGTAACTGACCACCTGTCTGGAATATTCTGTTTTCTTGTGGTTTCTACCACTTCTGGCACCTACAATCTTTCCACCCTGTCTTCCGCAATCTTTGAGCCTTGGGAGGCAGAAGCTTGATACAGGGACCTATTCAGAAATAAGCAGTCTGCAGTCTATTATTCTGCATAGTGGCCAGTTGTGGCTGTTAATCACCATCTGCTGTATAAGGAAGCTTCTCTGGTGAGTTGAAAGATGATCAGTGCAGGAATTTTAAGAACATCTCAACATAATCTAAAAATGATTTTAGTATCAGATCTACTAACTCATTGTGAAAGAGCTAAAATGATTTTTGTATGTATGTGTTCATA
This sequence comes from Nannospalax galili, assembly GCF_000622305.1. Lineage (NCBI taxonomy): Eukaryota > Metazoa > Chordata > Mammalia > Rodentia > Spalacidae > Nannospalax > Nannospalax galili. The sequence continues at coordinate 7,447,436 of NW_008335967.1, read as the reverse complement.
TGTGCAGGGATGAATGTGCATGTGTGGGTGGACAGGGGTTAGTATCTTTCTCAATTGTTCACTTTTTTTTTTTTTGTTTGGTTTTTTACATGCATGCCTGTGCCTGAGTGCATGCAAGCAGGTGCATAGGTGTCACAGTGCCTGTGTGGAGGTCGGAGGACAACCCTCAGGTTAGCTGGCCTGTGAACTTCTGGAAATGCTCAGCTTTGCTTCCCATTTCCTGTAGGTGTGCTGAGAATATATATGCTCATGCCACTGTATCCAGTGTGGGATTCTGGGGACGTGAACTCAGGTCTTCAGGCTTGCAGTGTAAATGCTTTACCCACTGAGCACTAGCACTATTTTTTCTTTTATATTTTATTATTTTTATGTGTATGAGTGATTGCCTGCATATAGGTAGGTACACCTGTGTCATGCATGCAGTGTCCACAGAAGTTAGAAGGTGTCAGATTCCCCTGTAACTGGAGTTACGATGGTTGTTGGCTCCCATGTGGGTGCTGGGAATCAAACTTAAGTCCTTCGAAGGAGCAGTCAGTGCTCTTAACCACTGAGCCATCTGTTTTTTAAAACAGGTTCTCAACTGTGTAGCCCTGGCTGGCCTGAAACTTGCTATATAGTGTAGGCTGGGCTTGTGGAGGTCGGAGGACAACCCTCAGGTTAGCTGGCCTGTGAACTTCTGGAAATGCTCAGCTTTGCTTCCCATTTCCTGTAGGTGTGCTGAGAATATATATGCTCATGCCACTGTATCCAGTGTGGGATTCTGGGGACGTGAACTCAGGTCTTCAGGCTTGCAGTGTAAATGCTTTACCCACTGAGCACTAGCACTATTTTTTCTTTTATATTTTATTATTTTTATGTGTATGAGTGATTGCCTGCATATAGGTAGGTACACCTGTGTCATGCATGCAGTGTCCACAGAAGTTAGAAGGTGTCAGATTCCCCTGTAACTGGAGTTACGATGGTTGTTGGCTCCCATGTGGGTGCTGGGAATCAAACTTAAGTCCTTCGAAGGAGCAGTCAGTGCTCTTAACCACTGAGCCATCTGTTTTTTAAAACAGGTTCTCAACTGTGTAGCCCTGGCTGGCCTGAAACTTGCTATATAGTGTAGGCTGGGCTTGAACTCACAGAGATCCACCTGCCTCTGCCTCCCAAGTGCTGGGATTAAGGATATGTGCCATCACACCCAGCTTCCACTTTATTTTTTGTGACAGGGTCTCTCAAACTTGGGAGTTCAGATTTGGCTGGAAAACCAGGATGCTTCAGGAATCCTCCTGTCTCCATCTCCCCAGCACTGGATTATAAGCAAACACCTAGCTTTTTACATGAATGCTGGGAATTTGATCTGAGGTCTTCATGCTTGGGTGATAAACATTTCACAGACTGAGCCATCCCCTAAAATTATTTTTTCAGTTATAGTTGACTTTAAGCTTTATTAGAAAAATATAGTATCTGGCTGAGGGCTGGGGATGTAATCCTGTGATAAAATGCTCAAGCACTGGACCCTGGGCTTAATCCTCAGCACCAGTATTGGCCAGGCTAGGTATGGTGGCCCACTAGATCTGTGATCCCAGCACTTGGGAAGCTGAGGCAGGAAGATCACAAATTCAAGGCCAGTCTGGGCTACAGCATGAGATTATCTCAAAGAAACAAAAAACTAATTTTTCATAGTCTAAGAAATCAACACGATCATTTGATTAAAATTTTATTTATTTGTTTTTTATTATATGTGCATGAGTGTTTTGCCTATAGGTACGTAATTGCCCCACTTGCACGCAATGTCTGTGGATGCCAGAAGAGTGTTCAGGATCTCCTGGAACTGGACTTACAGATGATTATTAGCTGCCATGTGAATGCTGGGAATAGTTCAAGGCCAACCTCAGCTATACAGCAAGGCCAAGACCAATCTGAGATACATAAGACCCTGGCTCAAAAAACAAAATAAACAAAAAATACTTACACAAAATTATACTCTAACATCCAGCTTGTACTCACAAATATTTCATCTCATTCTAGCCTCATGATTTCTCCATTCTGTTGAATGCATAGGGAAAATACAGAGGTCCAATTCCAATTCATAGTACTAAAATTAGTTTTAATATGAGGATGGAACTTGTGTTCCCAGTATGGGATGGGAAGAATTACCCCTTTCCCAGCCTCACATGTCTACGTTCTGTTAGGATGTCCAAAGGCTAACAACAAGGATGTTTAGTGCTCACTCAAGGACAAGTACTAGAACAGGCAGAGCCATGCTATTTTCAGAAGGCACATTATATATATTATTATTATTTTTTTTTTCCTTAAGAATAGGTCCCATTACCTTGGCCAAGGTAGCCTTAAACCTGTGGGCCCAACTGATCAAATAACCCTCCCTCCTTGGTCTTCCAAGTACCTCTGTCTACAGGCATGCAGCATTATTTCTAGCTTCCTATTTCTTAATTAAGAGATTAAAACTCATTTATAACTTGGGCTAGAGAGCACATATTCTCTTGCAGAAATCCCAAGTTGTCCTACTACCCATGACAGACAGCTCACAACTGCCCGTAGCTCCAGTTTCAAGGAATCTGACACCTCTGACCTTCATGGGCACCAGCCCCCACATGTCCATACTAACACAGAGAGACACACATAATTTAAAAAAAAAAAAACAACAGCCAGCTAAGAATAGTGGGTAAGTCTAATTTTATAGGAAAAAAGAACCAAGACAAGACATAGGCACTGTAAAATTGCTTTTTTTTTTTTTTAATGGCAGGTCAAATATCCTGAAACAGACATATATTTTGAGAGTCTTCTAATCCCAGTTGAGTTCAAATATTAAAGTAACACAAACAAGCTAAGAGAATTCAATATTGTTCCAAGGCACTTACTGAATCTCCATGACTAGATGAACAAGAACCATTAGGATGAACAATTAGACAGTATATAATATAAAAATAACTTTTTGCTTACAATTTACAAAATGTATTATTATTACAATCTTTGATCTCTGATAACCTGCAATGCTGGGTGCATGAATCCAGCAATTTTAAAATTCAGAAACTATTTTCTAAAACTTCAGGGCAAATAATTTACAAATAAGGTACACAAAGATTCAGACCATGCAGAAATTTCTTACATCTTCTGTTAATAATATTTTATGACTGCAACTTTATCAAATTATATACCTACTTGCCCTGTACATATACAAAATAATGCATACATGACAAAAGAGCAGAAAAGTAGTCCTTTAACTCAATTTACCATAAAAGTATTACTATAGTAACAGGTCTACAAGCAGCGTGTAACAGGGTTAGAGACATTAAGGCAATAATACTTGAAGTTACAAAATAAACCATATGTAATACTTTTTCCTAAGTGTAGTATAAGGCAGGTAGATGGTCCCAGCAAAAAATATTAAGGTAACAATCTACACTGCTGTTAGTCCCACGTTTTGAAGATGGAATACTATAAATCTGGCGTTCAGTGGCACTTGAATTTTCCAGTATAATTTAAAGTGTCTTTTAATTCCCTGAATCATGTCCATTCTGAAGGTGGATCTCTTGGTCCTTTGGGTTTTCCACAGCGATTACCAAAACCTATAGACAAAATACCACAATAACTGATCAATGTTAAAAAATATTTTTCAAGCATTAAAAACTCATTTAATTACTCATTTTCATGAACAAATAAACCAAACTTACAAAACAATTATAAATTTATTTGGGGTTATATGGAAAATAATTGCTTTTTTAAAAACATTATGGCTGGACTCAATGGCATAAACCTGTAAGTAGAAGTATCCCTTTAAGCCCAAGAATTCAAAGTCAGCCTGGGCAGCATAACAAAACTCCATCTCACAAAGAAAAAGCAGCTAATGCCAAGTCTATCATAAAGTTAAAAAAAAAACCATGATTAGTCTTTCCAATACAGAAGATATACTTACATACTGTATATTGGTTGTTGGCTTTTTTGTTTGTTTTGAGACCAGATTACCTGTAGCTTAGTTTGGCTTCAAACTTGCTAGGTAGACAAGGATAACCCTGAACTTCTGATCCTCCTGGTCTATTCCTCCCAAGTGCTGGGATTACAGGTATAAGCTACCACACCCGGTTTATATTGTGCTAGGGAATCAAACGCAGGGCTTCTTACATGCTGAGCAAGCATTTTATCAACTGAGCTATAGCTCCAGTTCCTACAATGCCATTAAAAAAAATTTATTAAAGTTTTAAAATTATTATTTGAGACGTGGTCTCACTATTATTGCCCTGGCTGGCTTGGAACTCGGAGATCCACCTGCCTCTCCCTCCCAAGTGCTAGAATGAAAGGCATATGCCACCACTCCTGGCTTTTAAAATTATTACACAAATTACCAATATCTGTAGATTCTGTTAGACTTTCTGTTATTTGATCTTTCTTGTCACTGAAAGTAGATGGACACTCTGTACACGCCTCTGTGTGGAGACCTCCTGCTGGATGATCTAAAATACAAAACAAAGTCCTTATTAATCACCATTCTTTGTAGCATCATACACGGAACACTTTGCTAAATGAGGATAAAGAATGAAAAAGCAATTTTACTTCATGACCATTGGTTTTAGAGACTCTGATAAATACAAATACAAGGATAGTGAGCACAGGGAATCACATTAGGATCTTGTTTTCTGTCATATTTTCTTACAGTAGTTATATTACACATTTAAGCTCTAAAGCAATTACTTGCAATCAAAATTATCTTTATATAGAAATGTCAAACAAGCTCACAATTAATGGCCAGTATCTCTCCCCTGTGAAAATAGTAATTCTTTTCAAGTTGTCTTTCACAACTTTTTTTTTTTGAGACAAGATCTCACTATGTAGCTCTGGTTGGCTTGGAACTTATCATGTAGACCAGGCTGACCTTCAACTCCGAGATCTGTCTCTACTGTCTCTACCTTCTGAGTGCTGTAATTAAAGGTGTGTCACCACGCCTAGTACGCTTCTCTTGAGTCTGGGTTGCATGGAGAACAGGCTGGCCTTGACTGCCTGATCCTCCTGCTTCTACCTCCCAAGTGCTAGGATAACATGTATGCACCATCATACTTTTTTTTTTTTTCGCCTATGAGGTACTGGGGATTGAACCTAGGATTCTGGGCATGCTAGGCAAGTATTATACCAACTGAACTGTATCCCTGACCAAAGAGAAATTTTATAACTTGATATTGTAGCTACTGGTTTATCTAGAAATAAATATAAACACTCTAGAAGATTTCTAAAACAATTGCTTTTTACTGAGACAGGATCTCACGGTGCGCTGGCAGGCCTGGAATACACTATGCAGACCAGGCTGGCCTCAAACTCACAAGAGACCCACCAGCCCCTGCCTCCTGAGTGGTGGGATTAAAAGTGTCTGCCATCATATGCAGTCAAAACAATTTTTATGGACACATTACCATCACATAGGTACATCTGGAGCATTTACTCAAACAGGAGCTACCTTCTAAGTTGTTTTTGTTGCTAATTGTGGTGCTAAAGACTTTTTGTTGCTAATTGTGGTGCTAAAGACTAACCTCAGAGCTTTACATATACTAAGCATGTGCTCTATCAGAGCTCTACCTACAGCTCCTAGATATTTTCATAAACAATAGAAGATACAAGTATCTAAATAGTAACTCATTTCCCATAAACCTATAATTTCTGATGATAAATATTCCTATGACTATAAGCAAGATTAGTAATATCTGTGGGTGAAATTCAGAATTATACTACATAAATACATCTCAGAAAGTTATTTTAGATACCTTCATATATAGAAATAACCAAACAAATAGCATGAATCATTATACATGTTATTTTATAGAAAGTAATCAATAAAGTCCATGGCAGAAAGGGAAAAAAAACAAATCTAATAACTTACCATATTTTTCATTTTCAGAGGTTATCAAGCCCTGCAAAGACATTT
>NW_008335967.1:7431296-7441388 GCF_000622305.1 Nannospalax galili | reverse complement strand
GTGTGTGTACAATTAATTATATACAAAGCCAGTGCTAGGAACTGAATTCAAGTCCTCTGCAAGGGCAATATGCGGCACTCTTAACCACTGAGTCATTTCTCCAGTCACTGTCGCCCCCCCCAACCCCATTGTTTTTTGAAACAGAATCTCACTTAGCCCAGGTTGGCCTCAAACTTACTATGTAATGGAGGCTGGCCTTCAACTCCTGATCTTCCCGTCGCCACCTCCCAAACTGCTAGGAATACTGACATGCACCACCATGCCTGGCTTTAAATGATGATTTTCAGTGTCAAAAGAAAACAAGGTGTTTTCAATTATGCTTGAATTTTCTTAATTTTTAAGAATTTCAGGGTTTATGTGTGTGTTTGCAAATGTGGTATATGTCTGAGTGCACACCTGTATATATGTGTGGAGGTGAGAGGATGATGTCAGGTGTTCTGTTCTCTGCCTTATTCCTTTGAGACAGTCTCACTGAAGCTGGAGCTAGGCTGGCAGTCAGCAAGCACCAGTAATCCTCCTGTCTCTACCTCCTACAGCCCTGGGTTGCAGAGATGCAAGGTCACACCTTGATTTTTACATGGGTTCTAGAATCTGAACTTAGGTCCTGTTTTAGAAGCAAGTTCTCTTACCCACTAAGCCATCTCCCCAGCCCCTGCAATGCTGTTTTAGTCTGTGAGTAAAGCTTCTGGATGAAATCTAAAAGAGCAAAAATTACTCCACAAAGAAATATAAGTGGTGCACACTTGGGAGGCAGAGGCAGGTGGTGTTCTGTGACATTAAGGCCCGCCTGGTCTACAGAGTGAGTTCCAGGCCAGTTGGGGGTACAGGGAGACCTTGCCTCAAAACAAAACAAAACAAAATGCCAAAAACATTTAGCATAAGTAATGCTGATCAAAATAAAAAACTCCATTAATGGTCTTAAAATGTAAATTATAACAAGCTCTAAAATGAAAACATTAAGCTATAGCTATTCTAGTCCCAATCCGGCCCCAGAATGACTCACTTCAGACTCTCTTTGCTCAGACCATTCCTGACTTTGAAGTTCACTCCATTCAGATTTCATAGGTATATCTGAGAAAAATGAAATTTCAATATTAAAACTGTCTTTAATCCTTGAAATTTCTTTGTATTAAAGTATATACAAAAACATAACATATCCCATACATTTTAGAAACTATTTTCATGTTTTTTGATAAATATGCCTACGTCCACTCCAGCTTAAACAATATTTGAATATTAACTCACATATATTAAAGAGTGATGGAGTAAATGTTCACATTAACGAATGAAAAGACGCCAACTGCAAATATATTTGTAATTGCATTTAACTGAAGTCTCATATACAAATGTAGCCACATGACTATCTCAGGAAGGGAGAAACACTAAAGAATTTTTCAAATGAGTACATAAAAGCAAGCTGGCAATTATCCAAACCTGTGTTTTGATTTTAATTATTCCATATAATAGTTGCTAATTAAAATCAACGATACTTTCCAGAGTTCATTATTTGTGCATACAGTAAAAATCAAAGTAGAAGTGACACTCACTATGTTCACCTGCTAACACAAAAGATTCAGGAGTTCTTTCAGGTAAGGGAGGAGGTGATTCTTCACTAGCATCAACATCTAAATCAAACACAAAATTCACAGAAACAATGAAAACTTAGTAGTATACCATCTAAATAACAGAACTTTCCAAGGATCTAACAACAGTTTTAAAAACTTTTACCCTTCAATTCATGATTGCGAATTGAGAAACTTACTGAGCAAAGAATGAACTCTATTACTATTGCACAGAGAAAATGCCTAATATAACTTTCTTGAAATTCTGTCTTGAGGCTGATGACAGTCTTCAGTAAAGAAATCACTAGCTGTAGGTTTCCTGATGATGTTTTGAGTACAAAGAAAAAGCTGTAGTCATTTGATTAAAGCCAGTGTTTCCTAAATGATGCAATTCCTAACTTTTCCATGATTTTTGCCACACCTGTCTTATTCACCTAGTAATCTTCACTCATTTAAAAATTATGCACTTGAGTCACATTTCAAGGAACAGCAAAAATAACACTTGAAGTACTAGTTATTTTATAATATATAATACTGTTATCAATATTTTAATAACCATTTACTTATTGCTCAAAATATTTAGAACTAGTAGCATATGACTCTATTTCAAGGATATAGGGTAAGGTCATATATTAAAGTGGTTTTTAATTTTTTATTTTTTGAGACAGATTCTCCCTATAGCCCCAGCTGGCTTTAAACTCAATGAAATCTGCTGGGATAAAAAGTGTGTACTACTACACTCGGCTAGTTTTTTGTTTTTTTTTTTTCCCCTTTAAAAAAATTAATAAAATCAAAATTAGCCCCTGGAAAAGCTAATGTATTAAATTAAGTAAGCCTTATGAAGTAGCCATCTAATTCAGGGTAAATCAGTGTATTAGATCTTTGAATTTTCACTGGAGGGAGAGAAAGAAAGTAAGAGTGCACAATTTATAGGTAGACTCTCAGGCTAGGGAGAATGGACACAGGAAAATATATAGAGGACCCTACTTAATTTTGTCTGGGCTATGACCATAGCTCTCTTTTAAAATGAGCTTCTAAATCTGGCCTTGATACTCTCTCATTTGACCACATCTGATAACCTTAAGCATTAAAAAAAAATAAAAAATTCAAGTAAATTTTCAACAAGCATTGAGACTGGTATGACTGCCCTTGCCCCTGTTACTTAGCTGGTGACACACATACAAAATACAGCTTTTAGTCTTGCTTTTTAATTTATTTGTCTACCCCAAGTATCAGAACTCTCTTCTTGCCACTGAAGAACTATTTACTCTACCCAATAGTGGCAGAGGGAATATCTTTAAGCTACTAGCATATTTCTCCTTGGCCTCTTGTTACTGACAATTCACAGAAAGGAGATGACTATGTTAGGAAGGGACATATAACACTAGCATTAAGTGAGCAAAAAAGGAAGGGCGGAGCTGCATATTTGTATGTATTTATCACACATCTTAGAAACTATGTACCTTTTCTTTCTTGACAATCTTTAATTTTCAAGATTTTTTCCCCCCTAATTGTGGCCCTTGCTTTTCAACTGACTATTTCTTCCTGGATCTCTAAATAGCCTTTCATACATTACAAATTTTTGTAGAGATTACACAATCATGGCTAAAGATAAGCTCAGTGGTAGAACATTTGCTTGGCACACACCAGGCCCTCAGTTTAATCCCCATTCCTCCACATCCTCACCCCCAATTTATACTAGAGACTCCATATTTTACAAAGGCTTTTGCAAATCATACACTGTATGGAGCCTACCCTGGCCAAATCTGAGAACATTTTCAGGCCTGAGAAAAGACTGAAACAAAAATTCATAGCTCATGTTTAACATGCAGGAGGCCCTGGGTACACAGAAAGAAGAAAAATGAAGGAAAGAATTCATAACCAGAAATTCTGTCAGACAATAACTTATGCAAAATACTATTTTTGGTTATCAATACAAAATTATTGAGTCAATTCACTAAAAACTTTAAGATAAAACCTCCTAATTTTTGTGTCAATGGTTTTACAAAGCAAGTTATCTATTAGGTAATAATCAACTATAAGATAAACAAAATATAATGTAATCTATAAGGCAAGTGATTAGGGACAATTAAAAATAGCCCTACTTGTGCCAGATATGGTGGTACATGCCTATAAATCTTCGAACTCAGAAGGCAGAGGCAGAGGAGATCCTGTCTCAAAAAAAGCCGAAGGACTTTTGTAGTTCATTGGCAGCAATGAACATTTATAAAGGAAAATCTTTAGTTAGTATCAAACCAATAGCACAGTTAAGGTAGGGTAAAAAGAAACCAGAAAACACATTTACAGCTATTTTTGTTTTAAAATACAAATAAAACAAAGAACAGAAGCGAGCTAGTATTTAGCAGGGTGCTTTTCAATTACCCCTACACAATGTTTTAGACCAGGCTGGCCTTGAATTCTCAGAAATCCACCTGCCCCTGCCTCCTGAGTGCTGGGTTATTAAAGGCGTGTGCCACCATGCCGCAGCTCTCAAATGAAAATCTCCTATGTATACATTTTCTTATACAGTTACAGGTTAACAGTTTTATCTCCAACTCTGAGGGAAAAAGCCAGTTTAAATTTAAAATCATGGCAATGATGTCTTAGTCCCCACAGTAAGATCTGCCTATGTACAGATTCACTAAGTTGTTGGTCTGAAAATAAAATAATAGAAAGCTGGCAAAGTCATACATATTACAGTAACCATTTCTTTTGAAAATCCTTCAAATAAATCACAAAAGAACCAATAAATAGAATCCTACAATTTAAAACTGAGCACAGACTCTCATCTGCTCTATCCAATAGTCTTGAGACAAAAACCACATGTATGATTAGGGAAAGGCACCATGGCACCAAGCGTTTTTACACTGGGTTAGAAACAGAAAGGTCATTTTTCAAGTACACAGCACTTATTTTGCACTTTATAAATATTTCTACGAGTCACTATCAAAAGTTCACTTATAGTTAAATAAGCATTGATAATAAAATTTATCACTGAACAGCTTTCAGGTTTGTAGGTATGTTCTCAGTATTATGGTCTAATTAAGAAGGCTCCAAGATGATTTCAAGAACCAATACTACACCTGTAATCCCAGTGCTAGGGAGGCTTAGACAGGAGAATCATGAGCTCCAGACTAGCCTGAACTATATAAGGAGACCCTGCGTCAAAGTAATACAAGAAAATGATAAAACTGTAGGGACCAAGTACATGCATCACCTCAACATACTAGTTAAAGAAGACCATTAACTAGACTTGAACAATAAATTAAACTCTATATTCAGCTGGTTATATGCTGAATACTATAATACTATTATTGGTTAAATTCAGGGTTGAAATAAATTTTATTTTGAAACGTTTGTGAAGTTTTTTTTAACAGGCATTTTGTAAGGCTGGAGAGATGGCTCAGTGATTTAAAGCATGTACTGCTCTCCCAGAGGACCCAAGTTCGGTTCCCAGTACCCATTCAGTGGCTTACAACTTTCTGGCCTCCTCAGACCCTGCAAGCACATGCACCTACTCCTACACAGACACACACAGACACATATTAAAAATAAAAAAGAAAATCTTTAAAAGATATTTTGTAGTCAAAGAACTCAGAAAAATGATTAAATATTTATAAGCATGGATGAAATTAAATGGCCAAGCAAATGCTCTATAGCATTTGTGTTACTGATACTCTGTTATTTTTCTAAATTACTTCTTTTTTAAAACATAATTTGTTTTTTATTTTATGTGTATGAGTGTATTGCCTACATGTGTTTAAGTGTACCTGTATTATGCAAAAACCAAGGAGGCCAGAAGAGGGCGTCAGATTCCCTGGAACTGGAGTTATGGACAGTTGTTAGCTGCCATGTGAGTGCTGGGAATCGAACGTAGGTCCTCTGGAAGAATAAAGTGTTCTTAACTTCTGAGCCATCTCTCCAGTCCCCTAAATTACTTCTAATGATTCAGTCAGATAAATCTTCGACTTAGACAAAACACTAAAAGCTATAATACAGAACAAAAATTTTTTTTTACAAGGATTGAAATATCTTGGAAAAGGAACACTTACTAATACAATGATCAAACTAAGGTAACAGTAAACACAAAGTTTTTAAAATGTTACTTAAAACAACTAAATTTTGTTGAAGGTTCAAGAGTAAGGTGTGGAATAAAGCACAATGAATGAATAGAATTACTCTGCTTAGAACTGTGATTAGCACAGAGCAAAGATATTTACGTTTTAGATACTTTTTAGATACTCTATTACCTTTTTCAGCACCTGAATGTATCGTTCCTGTCAAATCATGTCTAGCAATGGACATTGGCAATACTTTTCTAGAAATGCTTTCAGTACTAGTGGCAGCAGAAACGGTGGCACTTGCTGTTGAAATGTTAGTTTTATTCTTGGTCACAGCACCATCAGAGTTCCTTTCATCTGAGTCTGAGTCATCAGAGTGAAGAGGGTTAGTAAAGCTAAGCGGTGCTCTGAACAGAGGTGAACTGCTATGATGATCCATGAGATCCTGGATTTCTACTTCTGTTATAGAGTTTGGTGTTAAACTCACAGTTCTTACAGTTTGAGAATGGTTATCTGAAGATTTGCCTTCAGATGAATCAGATACAGGTGTGACATTTTCAGGTCCATGAAATGACCATGTCGCATGTCCTTTCTTATCAAGAGGCAAGCAGTCTGGCCGTGGAGGTGTGTCTGAATTCTTCTGTGATTCTTCTGATAAAGTATCAGGAGCTTTGCTTAAACGTGTTCCATGGCACTCCACACAAGAATTCTGAGAAACATCATCAACTTTTAGATCACCCGAGTTTAACTCCTGTGGCTTAGCGATTTTATCAGTTATACAAGAGGAAGCAGATTTAATTTTAATTGCATGTCCCCTATTCAAGAGTGTGTTCCCATCAAAACTTTTTGGTCCTTCTTGGAGAGGGACTTTCTTAATCTCAAAACTTAAATTTCGCTCTAATTTTTTATCTATTTGTTCAATAGTTGATTCACTTTTCCCTGTTGTGTCTGATGATTTATTATAGTTTCTGTTGAGGTCTGTTGAATGCTGTTCTGATGAAACCATGTGCAACACCGGCTTTGGGTGGTATCTGTCGTTGTCCTGCCACACAGTAGTAACTGTTGGGAAGGCTGAAGGGGGAGAAGGTGTCAAGATGGGTGGCACCGGGTGAGGTTCTGGTGGCTGCAGTATTTCTTCCTTAGCATCCCCTTCTACAAGGCAACTGAAAAGTAGTAAATAGGATTTAAAGAATGTTTATACTTTTAAAAGTTGATAGACAATAACTGCACAACAATTACATTAAAAACTATTTGAATATGATTATAAAAATTATGATTTGATAGACTAGAAAATTTAATGTTTATCAAGGTGATATAGATGCACTATTTGAAGTCATATAATACAACATTTTTAATTAAAAACATTAATGCCCTCCTTCCATCCATCCTACATTAGCCAGAGGAATCTATTTTGAAATTTTCTTTTTACACTTCTAAGATTTACTTCAATATTTCCAAAATGTTACATTATTATTTCTCAAACTTTTAGTTTAAAACATTCTATACCTATTTCCCACTATGGAAATTATCTATTCTACCTTTCTTTTTTTTTTGGTCTTTTGGTCTTTTTGAGACAGGGTCTCTCCCTGTTGCCCCAGCTGGTCTTGAACTCACAGAAATCTGCTTGCCTCTGCCTGGGATGAAAGGCATGCAACCACCATACCCAGACCAGTACTCTTGTATTAGTTTTTGTTAGCTCAATCTTATGTTTATGGGTATTCTTCACATCTATTACAACACAATTTCTTTCATTCTATAACCTCTTGTTTTTCCCTGTTAGTCTTTGAGTTCTAATGGCTTAGTTCTTAGTAACTCAATTCTCTAACTTTCATACACACCTGTACACATCCTATCAGGTCAACACCACAGACCTCCCTCTTAAGACATATTGGACCTCCTCTTCCCTAGGCTACCACAAAGCCTGGATTTCAGACTTCCTTTTATTCCTGGTCTCATCACTCCTTCTCATTAGACTTCCTCATTTTGGTGTGCTATGCTCTCTAGTTGCTTGTTAAAAACTATACATAGGAGGTAAATGTTTTTTGTTTTGAAATCAGTTTTTAATTATTTTGCTTTTGAAAACCAGTTTCATTACATAGCCCAGGCTAGCTTTAAACCTGCAATCTCTTGCCTCTGACCACCAACTGCAGGAATTACAGGTTAGTACTACCATGCTTGCTGGACACAACCTTCTTGAGTACTTATATATGTGAATACTACATTTTCAAGGTACTGTTTCTTACAAGGTTAAAGAATTCTAAGTCAGAAATAACTGTCTCCTGCAGTTTTATGATTCTTATTCTTTTAAAAATTTTTTTTGGTCTTTTGGGAACTGAATTTGGGTCTTCTGCAAAAGTAGCCAGTGCTCTTAACCACTGAGCCACATCTCCAGTCCCCATTAATTACTTAATTAAAATTTGTTTTGCTTTTGTCTTTTGAGACACTGTTTCCATGTAGCTCTTGCTGGCCTGAAACTTGCTATGCAGGGTAGTCTCTATCTTACAGAGTTCTGCCTGATTTTACCTCCCAAATGCTGGGATTAAATGCGTGTATCACCAGGCCTGGAACTCACAGAGATCTGCCTGCCTCTGCCTCCCAGGTACTGATATGAAAGATGTACACCAACATGCCTGGCAAGCTTTCTTACTTACTTTTTACTTTTATGTGAATGAGTGTTTTGCCCACACTTAAGAGTAACCATGTGTGCAATAACTACAATGCCTGCGGTACCAGAAGAGGGTGCTGGATCTCCTGGAATTGGAGTTACAGATGGTTGTTAGCGACTATGTGGGTGTTGGGAACTAAACCTTGTTCCCCTGTAAGAGCAGCCAGTGCTCTTAATTGCTTAGCAACTGCTATAGTCCAAGCTTTTTTTTTTTTTTTTAAAAAAAAACAAAACAAAACAAAAAAACCCACAGGTGCAAGAGATCTGAACTCGGGTCCCAATTACTAGGCAGAAAGCACTTTGCCAACTGAGTCAACTTCTTAGACCTTTGGTCAGTTTTTGAAGGAAAAAAAAAAAGATTGCATTCTACCATAAGCAGTAGTTCTAGGAGTGAAAAAAAAGATGGACCAAGGTTACCACAGACTCTCACCATTTAGCACACAAGTTGTTTTTGAGTTAGTCATCACAACCCCAATAGTAGCTGGGCCTGAAGTCTGTGGAATCCTCTGGTTTAATCACTATAGAATAAATATTTCTTACTTGTATGTGTACCTAGGAAAGGCAGTCACTTGTCTATTAGATCTGGGTAGAAGGAACCTGGGCATCTAAATGCTCTTTATAATAGCATTAAAAACTTTGTTTTTAGTCATGCTCTACACATTGGCTATAAGAGGGGCCTCCAATTTCTGAACCTGTGGGAGAAGAGTTCTTTGAGAAAAATCACCTTGCTTCTAGTTGGCTTTTAGTCTGTTTCTTTTCATTAATTAATACGCTTTCCACTTTTGAAAAGTGCTATATTTCTTCCCCAATTTTCTATTCTTGTTATGTTTATACATTTTATAATCCTATCATTTTAGGGAGCTTTGGGAAAGATCAGTTAAATGTGTTCAAATTGCCTTATTTAACGAACCATCTTGTCAATGCTTTAAAAAATAGTAGTCTATGCCTCTCTCCAGGGTAAGTCCATTGAGCCCTCCAAGCCTTGACTCCCCCAGCCTCATTCACCCTCCCATCTCCCCCACCAGTCTCTCCTCCTAGTTTGGGTCCTGTCCCATTCCTTGTCTTGGGACCCCAGACACCTGGGGAACCACTACTGCTTCCTGATCCTTTTCATCCAGACCAACTCAGTGCCTTCTCTGGTCCCCCAGGAGCACCGATTCTGGGCCTGGCCCCACCCTCACCTCCCTCTGCTTCTCTGGGCCTGGACAACCCACCAGCCTCTTTCCAGGATTGGGGCTGACCTTTACTCTTCCTGATCCTTTGAATACAAACCAACCCAGCTCCTCAGTGCAGTCCCCAGGAAACCTTAGGGCCGCTTCCTGCCCGCTTCTTCCTTTGCATCTTTGGGTGGCATGGCCACTAGCTGCCCTAGACCAACATCTATCCTGGGCCGAGCTCCCAGGTCAGTCCAACCCCCAAATTCCCGGGGCCAAAATCTTTCCTGGAGGGATCCAGACCTTAGGAGAAAGCCTGAGAGCATCTGATACTCATCTGACTTGGGCCTCTGTGGAAACTCCTGAAGACAAAAGCAATCTGGCCACTCCAATATAAAATCAAGAGAGAACCGGAAGCTTAGATGAACCAGCTTTTCATGCCCAAAAAGTAAACCACAAAGACACATAAAGTTCACAAAAAGAAGCAGACCTAAACTTGAAGGCTTGAGTCTCACACAAGAATCAGAAACTACAAAAGAAATTCACATCAAAATCACAGAGAAAAAATAATAACATAAAAAACCAAAAGAACATATCCCCACCAAATACCAATAGTCCTCTGGAAGAGTATAATGAGAACCCCGTAGAGA
>NW_008335967.1:7430365-7431123 GCF_000622305.1 Nannospalax galili | reverse complement strand
AAGCCTCACCAATAGGATGAATGAAATGGAAAACAGAGTATCAAGACTGCATGATAAAGTGGACGAACTAGACCACTCAAGCAAAGATAATGAAAAATATAAGAAATCACAAGAATGGAATATGCAGGAATTGTGTGACACCGTAAAAAGACCAAACTTATGAAATCATAGGCATACAGAAAGGAGAAGAATCTCAAGATAATGGCATGGACCAGATCTTCAACAGAATCGTGGAAGAAAATTTCCTAAAGTTAAAGAAAGACATACCCATACAAATACAACAAGCATATAGAACAACAAACAGACAGGACCAGAAAAGAAACTCTCCATGGCATATCAAAATAAAAACACTACACGTACAAAACAAAGAGACAATACTGAAAGCTGAAAAAAGAGAAACAACAAGTCACATGTAAAGGAAAATCCATTAGGATTACAGCTACTTTTCAGGGCAAACTATGAAAGCCAGAAGAGCCTGGAACAAAGTATTCCCAGTTTTAAATGACAGCAGATACCAACCCAGATTACTATACCCAGCCAAATGTCTATTATAGTCAAGGGTAAAGGAAAATCTTCCATGACATAAATAGGCTGAAGGAATTCAGGTCCACAAAACCAGCCCTTCAGAGAGTTCTGGAAGAAATACAAAGAGCTGAAGAAAGAAATGACAATACCCAAGGGGTTACGGAAAGAAATTCAATGAAGGTATAACTGTGGAAAAGTACAATTATATTAAGAATGTAAAAGAAATAAAAATA
>NW_008335967.1:7372136-7429393 GCF_000622305.1 Nannospalax galili | reverse complement strand
AAATTAATGAAATTGAAACAAAGAAAACAATACAAAGAATCAACAATTCCAAGAGCTGGTTCTTTGAAAAGATAAACAAGACTGATAGACCGCTAGCCCAGTTAACTAAAAGAAAGAAAGAGCACCTCCAAATTAACAAAATCAGAGATGAAAGGGGAAACATCACAACAGACACATTAATGAAAACAAGCATTGGAAGCCTGGCACATGGTGCATGGCGTATAATCACAGTACCCCAGAGCTAAGGCAGGAAGATGCAGAGTTCAGAGGCCAGTCTAACAAGACTCTCAAAAAACCAACCACTACCACCACCACCACCATCAACAAAAGTATTAGACTGAAAGATAAGAGATTGTGTTCTTAGCTAAACTCTGCTAGGCCATTCAGGTTAACTGAAAATCAGACCCACAGACCCACACCCATGTGCTGGTTAGTTTTTGTCAACTTGACAATGGGAGCCATCTGAGAAGAGGGAATCTCAGTTGAGGAATTTCCTTCATTAGATTGGCCTGTGGGAGATCCACAGGCCACTGTGAGTGGTGACATCACTAGGCAGGTGGGCCTGGGCAGTATCAGAAAGACAGCTAAGTGAACCAGAGTAAGTAAACCAGTACATGGCATTCCACCATGGTCAATTCCTTCCTTGAGTTCCTGCTTTGGTTTCCTTTGATGACTTCCTGTAAAGTTTAAGATGAAATAAACCCTTTCCTCCTCAAGTTGCTTTTGGTCAGAGTTTTATCACACACACACAAAACTATTAACACTGTGTGATCAAGATTACTGCATCTATTAGATCACTCATCATTCTGACATCAACTCACAGAAAGAATAAAGACATGGTCATTTAAAAAACGAGGAAGATGTGCCATAGTAAGTAGCTGTTCTACCAATGCTAATGATTATCATTTAACAAAAAAGTGGTATCTTCTACACTACTTATGCTATGGATTTCAGAGAGATGCCTAACCTGTGATCTATTTTTCCTGACCTCTATCAGTAACAGAATTACATCTGAGATCAAGCTATTTTTAACAGTGAGAGGAAAGAATACAAGAATGAGAAATAGGAAGAGTAAAATACAGAAAGCACTGAAAATTAGAGAACTACAGTAAGAGCAAATAATATAACCCTATATTTAACTAAAACCTACCCTTAGCCTAAAGGATGTCAATTTGGAATGAATAATTAAAGCTATAAGTTTTAAGTGCTGCGATGAATCAATCTTGTTATCTGTGACTTTCTTTACCCTTTCTTTGGTATCTGCTTCTACACGTTTGTCAAACATTAATTTGTATTTTGTTTGTAATGGTTTGAATTTTTTTTTGTATTTAATTCATTTAACCACCTAAGGCTTAATTAGGTATTTGGTGTGATAAAAAGATTTAAGCACTTTTTTTGCAAGAAGATGGTAAAGTGGTTTTGTAAAATGAGAGAATGTGACTTAACAAATAACTTCTATCTCTCTATTGAGCATATACTAAATAAGTAGTTTTTAAAAACTCCCTGCTACTGGCATTTTTTTTTTAACTAGTAGAAACAAACTATTTTATTTATTTAGATACAGTCTTAAAAAGACCAGTCAGTAGTCAAGGATGATCTCGAATAGCTATTTAAATTAAAAAAAAAAAAAAACTTTATCACTTTTGTGTGTGATATATGTGTATGTATGTCACAATGCATGTGAAGGTCAGAAGACAACTTTCAGAAGTTGGATCTCTCCTTTCACCCTGGGTTCTGGGGACTTGAACTCAGGTCTTTGGTCTTGTTTGATAAGTACTTTTACCCGCTGAGCCATATGGCAGGCCTAACCTTCAACTTCTGATCTTCTTGCCTCTACCTCCCAAGTGCTGGCACTATAGGTGTGAGCCCTCATACTTAGTCTGAAAGAAACTATTTTAAATATTAGCATTTTATAATTTTTTAAAGGGTTAGTCCTATCATTGTTTTTCTCCAGAATTTTCTTTGATACTTTTGCCTTTTAATAAATCTAGATGCACTTTAACATATTGTCAATTTCAGAAGGATATATGCAAATGTTTTGACAATTGTGGCAAATTTGAAAATACTTTAAATATTACTTAAAAGCTAAGTTACATTTAACTTTTCTAACCAAGAAGTCTTAATTTTTTCATTTATCAAAGTAACATATCTCTACTTAAGGTTCTACTTTCTACTTAAGTGCTACTGATTTTTCTTTTATTCACTTCATATTCTTATCAATTATCCTCTTTAAGACAACTCAGTTGTCTTTTAAAAAGTTAAAAAGGGGGCTGGAGAGATGGCTCAGTGGTTAAGAACACTGACTGTTTTTGCAGGAGACCCAGGTTCGAATCCCAGCACCCACATGGCAGCTAACAATTGTCCGTAACTCCAGTTCCAGGGGATCCAACAGCCTCTTCTGTCCTCTGCGGGCACTGCACAACATGGGTGCGCTTACCTACATGTAGGCAACACACACATACACATAGGAAAAAAAAAAAGTTAAAAAGGGGCTGGAGAGATGCTCAGCTGTTAAGAGCACTGGCTGCTCTTGCAGAGGACTTAGGTTTGATTCCCAGTACCCACATGGTGGCTAACAACTGTCCATAACTCCAATTCCAGAGGAATTCGACACTCTCTTCTGAGCTCCATGGGCACTGTACGACACAGGTGCAGGCAACACACTCATACACATGAAAATAAAAGTAATAAATAAAATATTTTAAAAAGTTTAAAAGGAAAACATTTCAAAAAAAAAAACAAACTTTTAAAGCAGAACAGTAAGACAGAATACTACTTGTTCTATGTAATAAAGATTTCTTCCATCACCTAATTTTGTTTCCTTTCAAGACAGGTTCTCACTGTGTAGTTTAGGCTGGCCTGGACCTCACTTTTTAATTCAGGCTAGTCCTGAATTCATGGCAATCCTCAAAACTGCCTCAGTCTCTCCAATGCTGGAATTACAAGTCTGAGCCACCAAGTCTAGTGTCATCTAATTTTCTACTTGCTATGTTTTCAAGGTTTTAAGTTACCAATGTTCCACCACATTCTACACTATTCAACAGTTCCCCAAATAAGGTAGTTTCAAAACTTAGATTTGAATCAACCATAACTCCTTGTGTTAATTCTGCAAATGCCTCCATTTCCACAAAAAATAGGTTTGGAAATCTAGTTCATTATCCCAGGCAGCACTTTGAAGTGAGTATTCAGTCATGCTGTTTTTGTCATATAAAATACACTCTCAGGGGCTGAGTATGTGGCTCGATGGCAGAATGCTTGCTTCCCATGCAGGAAGCCCTGGGTTCTTTCCCTAGCACTGCCAAAACAAACCACACCAAACAAATCCCCTCTCCTTTATGGCCTTTATATCACTGTTTTCTAATTCTTTCTTTATCCCCTGACTGCTCTGTGTATTATTATCCAGAATCTGAGAGATCTTATGCTCAAATCTTCCATTATCAGTTATATAATGAATCTTCAGTAAATCTTGACCTCTAATCCAGAGATCAAAAGGCCTAAAGAAGAACTACATTGTCTTTCTGTTGTCCTACTTCCTAGTTAAAGCTATTTGACTACAGCTGCCTTAGAAGAGAATGTCAGGAGTATTGTCACTGTGCCTGAAATATTAAATAGATGAAGATAAAACTTACTAAGGCACCCATCCTTTTGTGTAGCTAAAAGGAAATACTTCCACTATGCTGGTATTGGTAAATAGTTTAACAAATACATATTAAAAACAGACACAGTGAAATCTGCTATTCAAAATCTGATTTAGGGCTGGGCATGGTGATATATACCTTTAATCCCAGCACCTGGAAGGTAGATAGGTAGAAGCCAACCTAGTCTACAGAGTGAGGTCAGCCAAAGTTACATAGTGAGACCCTGTCTCAAAAAAAAAAGAAAAAAAAAAAAAAAAAAAAATCAAAAAGTTCTATGATTTAGAAGTAGCGCTGCAAGAGCCGGAAGCACTATTAACCACTGATTCACCTCATTAGTCCCTGAAAAAAACCTTTCTTAAACTATATATTTTTATGTTCATATTCATCTGTGACTATCTTTTATTAAAGAGGGATTGTAATCAAACTTTTGAAAAGATATAGGAGAAAAGTCCTAAAATTCAGAGCTACTCATTTTTTTTTTACCTGCAAAATTATAAATAGGCTACACATTGTTAAGAGGTAGAACACACAAATAAATCATAAATACTGGTATAAACTTGAAAATATTTCTACACTGGCTCAATCTCAAAAGCCAAATTAAAATATTCACTTAGCTTCCTTTAAAGCTAGTACTTTTAGGATCCTAGAAGTATATGGAACAAAAAAGTCAGAGAATTAACAGCTTATGTTTCAAATAGCTTCTTTCAACAAGTTCCCAAGTGCCAATCTTGATAGAAATTAAAGTGGAAACCAGAAAGAATCAGTAAGAAGTGTTATTAGTCAACACCTAATATCTTGCAAATTTAAAATGCTGAGACCTAACCTCATCTATATATAATTACCAAATTTCTCAGAGAAGCACACAGAAGTATTCTAAAGGCTATAATAATTACATGCTAAAAATTTACTACTACAGGCCAGGCATGTAGCAAGATACATGCTTCATATATAATATCATTAAATGTTAACAATGAAAAATTAGGGCCAGTGAAAAGGTTCAGTGGGTAAAACCACTTGCTGCCAAGCCCAACAATCGGAGTTTGATCCCCAGGACCCACATGGTGGAAGGAGAGAAGGCTCCTGCAAGTTGTCCTCTGATCTCCGTAAGTGCACCATGGCACATGCAGGCCCAGATAAATATGCCTTACACACATACACAAAGAAATAAATGTAAAAAATTGTTGAAAAAAAAATTGTACCTAAAAATAATAACATATTTTTCAAGGAATAGCTTTAGCAATAGGCAAATATGTCTCTCTCCATACTTAGATCCCTTCACAGGTAAACAGAAAGTTGAGTGAACAAAATTTAAAACAAATTTCCCTAAGAGTCCGGGAATCCTCACTAAAATTTCAGGTACTGAAAAAAGCTGTCAGCTTTTTCTTTTGGAAAGAGGGTTGTTCTTACCAGTGCAATGTCAAATCCATCCCTAGCCACTTCGCATAATTTCATTCAACTTTCACTGAACGAATGTTTACGGGAGAAAGAATTGGTGAATTCTGCATATAAAGTCTTTTTTTTGGTCTTTTTGAGACAGAGTCTCCCTGTAGTCCCAGCTGGCCTGGAACTCATTATGTAGACCAGGCTGACCTCAAACTCACAGAGATCCACCTGCCTCTGCCTCCCAAGTGCTGGGATTAAAGGTGTGTGCCACCACACCCAGCAAGAGCCTATTTTTTTGGTAATCAGTTTGGGTAGAGCTATGAGTAAGAAAAGACACTGTAAATTCTGGTTCCTTTCCTGCCCTCCAATACTAGGAACTGAAGTCAGGACCTCATGCATGCTAGCTATACTAGGCAAGGGCTCTATCACACACTTCTCTTTTTTCACATTTTACTTTGAGATAGGGTCTTACTAAATAGCCCAGGCTGGCCTTGAACTTGCTATCCTCTAGCCTTACTGTGATGTTTTCATTTTGGTTTTCAACTTGAATCACTTGGGAGGCCTCTGGCCATGACAAAGAGGGGTGGATCATCTTAAGTTAACTGAGGTGGAAAGACATGCCCAGTGTTGGTGGTACCATTCTCTGGGCTGGAATCCTGGACTGTATAAAAGGAAAAAGTAAGTTCAGCACAAACACTGCTCCTCAGTTCTTGACTGTAGATAAAAAAAAAACGTGACCAGGTACCTCAAGCTCTTGCTGTCATGACTTTCCTGATGCTAAACTGCACCATGGAACTGTAAGCCAAAAATAAACACTTTTTTCCCCCTCAAATAACTAAGATATTTAGTTTCCCACATAGTTGGGATTACATGCTTACACCACCAGGCTCAGCTTTATAATAGTTTTATTTAACCCTTAGTACAATACTTAGATGAATAGTAACGTTAAATTGTAAAGTTACAAGCTCCAACTGATACACCTACAATGCAGTCACTACACCTAAGTCTCAGGAAACATCACAGAAAAGGGGATGGAAAGATTCTAAGAGCCAGAGGACCAGGAAGCCTGCTGTTAGATAAGTTGGGAAGCTGTACCCATGAAATCTCAACAGTATGGTTGCCTAAACAGGACCTGTATAACAACAACAATGGACATGCCAATGTGGATGGGGGATATTTCACAAGGTCTCACCCCTAGATGGAGAGATACAGGTAATCAATGACTACTGAGAGAGAGGAAGCGAAGGAGGAAGTGAAGTAGAGAGAATGAAAATGAATAAGTTTTCTTCAGGGGCAACTTCATTGATAGGTCACCCATCCCAAGTGGTCAGTCCTAAACACATGTACATAGGAGCAACACTAAATGAACTCAGTAGGTGTTCTCTCTCTTTCTCTCTCTCTCTTTCTCATATACTATTATAAAAAAGTAGGGGTCACAGAATTAAGAAACAGTAGGGGAGGACGGGAGAGTTGGAAAGGAGAGGGGAGATATGGAAATTATGTAAATAAGGTACTTATGTATGGAAGTTTCAATTCATTATAAAAAAAAAGCTGAGGTAAGTGAGATTCCTACAACTCCACAGATAAATGACTGAAACTAAAATAACTACATAACTGATCTAGCAGCTATACTGAAAAGGAAGAGGACAGGCATTGTGGGCCAGACCTATAATCCCAGCACTCAAGACTAAGAGGCAAGAGGATCACTTCAAGTTTGAGGCTAGCCTGGTCTATATGGCAATATTCTATCCTAAAACAAACCAAAAAAAAAAAAAAAACCCGAAAAAATTAAGATTAAAAACATTAAAAGAAAAGAAATATGATTTTAACTGTTACAGATGAGACTGGTATAAAAGAAAAACTACAGGAAGAAATCCATCTTTGCCAGTAATATTTTCATGTAATTTCATGTAACTTCTTCAACATGTAGACAATTTTGATAAGCATATTACTAGTTCAGTCATTCTAAGAAAATGGACATCTTTAGAACAGTTTAAATTTTATTTGTAACACACACAAAACGAGCTATAGTTGATTCATGGTTGGGCCACTATACTCTGGTAATATATACTACTGACACTTCATTCAAAACAAAAATTTTAGTATACTAGAAACATCAATTTCCATACATTTGCTACACTCTAAATGGAAGAATAGTTATAAAACTAAAAAGTGCTCAGAACTTGTCATTTTAATTAAGTTACTAAAGTAAAAGAATCTTTTTAAAGAATATGTTCTAAGACATACAATACCTGCGAGTCCTTGGTGGCTTTGGAGGAGGAGAATCTTGTTTTTCACCATCTATAGAGCTGACCATATTTTCAGTGGTTATTTCATTCTGCCAAGGGGAGAAAAAAAAAAAAAAAACTAAAATTATGAGAAAAAAAAATTCCCTTCCTCATGTGTCAACTAAATTTTTTCTGGATTTTGACTTTTTTTGAAACATATCAGTTTTGCCAAGTAAGAAAACAGTTCTTAAAACTATAGCCTTGTATTTAGCCCAAAGGATCAAATTTCAACAGAAGAGATTTATATTAAAAAAAAAATCAGCACATCACCAATTACTAAAAGATCAACATGTCTCAGCATGTCAGCACATTTCAAATGCTATTGTAATGGGAGACAGAGGCAGACAGATCTCTGAGTTCAAGGCCACTCTGGTCAAAAGAAAAGATCAAATCCCCCCATCCCCTCAAATCAAGTAAGATTACCCCTTCTTCCCTAGGGTCACTACTACTAAAGACCTATGCATAGAGGGGAAAGAAAGCCAACAAACAAGGCTCATATCCTTCACCTTGAGGTGATCTCTTTTGGATAGTACAATGATTTCATTACTAATCTGAACCTGAAAACTGGTTTTAGGATTTACTTTAAGCATTCCCTGTTGTGCCCTCCCACTGGTACCATGTGTAGTAACTATTTCATTAGGGACTATCTCTCTCATATCACTAACTAAGAGATCCGCAAAGAGAGGGAGAGCCCATGTAGATTAACCACAGTTCTTGTGGGACACAAGAACTAATGACCACATTAACACATTAGTATCCAAACTCAGAACAACTGTAAGAACTTAAGAGACTTAGGATTATGAATAGAGAAGAGGTGAAATGACTATATAAAATACTTCCCAGTATTAATTTCATTCTCAGGAAGTAAACACATTTATTTAGGTAGGTAATGCTAGACAAGAAGAAAGAAGACAGGAAGGAGTTTCACCTTTGCCTACATCTTAGATAAGTTACTTGACTATGTTTTCAGTTGATAAAGTTTTATTTTCTTTTTAAACCAAAAGGTACTTTGAGCTGGCCTGTAGAAGGTGCTTGTGATCCCAACTCCTCAGGAGCCTGAGGGAGGAAGAGGGTTTGAGTCCAGGAATGCCTGGACATGACTATAATCCCAGCAATCAGGAGGCTGAGGCAAGAGAATTTCACATTTGAGGCCAGCCTTGGTTATATAGCAAGATCCTGTCTCAAAGAGTAGAAAAGCATGTAGTATATGCAAAAAATTACAAAATGTTATATTATCACGCTTAAATAAAATTCAAGTAGAATTAATGTACAGCTGTTTAGTTGGGAATGAAAGAAAAGAGAGAACAATGCAGCAAAGTTTTCAAAGTGTAGTTTATACTTGAAATAATGAATTATGACTTTTGATATAAGATTTTCTTTTTCCATCTGTATTTTATTTAGTTTGGATTCACTAAATATTTACCTAAAGGCTAAGTTAAATGAGTTAGTAAAATCTAGGTCAGGTAAAAATAACTCCTGTTATGGATACTTTCATACTAGACAAAACACAAGATGACTAATGCTAAATAGTACATCTTGGTAAAAAGTAATTACACTAAAATTAATCATCAAAGAACACTTACACCATCAGCAATTTTCTGGGTTCCATGAATTTCATACAGTTGCAGCTGTTTTTCAAATAGTTGGGCAATAGCTCTATGAACAAGTTCATACTGCTCCTATTAGAAAGATAAATGATAAGACAATAAAAAAAATAGGAACGCACCTATAAAAATATAGTTCATAAAGTGAAATAAACAACTATACCTTTGTTTGTACTGCAGAATGCCTTTGTGTTCTCATTTCTTGTATTAAATTAAATACATTAAATTCCTCTGGTATTTTCTACAACAAAGAATTTTGCACATGTAAACTGTAGAGCACTTTAGAAAACAGTAAAATACTTATCAACTTTTCATGTAGACCTTAGATACAAAATGGGTAACTGTCAACATTATTGACCACTACCTATCAATCACTGTCATAGCATTGTAGACAGAGAGTTGATAGTAGTCAAGCTGCAGTGAGATGTTGAACAAATATCCAAAGCACAACTATAGTACTGTGGGAATAAAGAGACTATGACAAACTGATGGATAGAGTGGAACTAAATTGGGTATGAAGGGGCTGAGGAGATGGCTCAGTCAGAAAAGTGTTTGCTCTGCAAGGAGGAGGACCTGGGTACTGATACCCAGCACTCAAGTTAAAAAGCAAGGTATGATGGCATGTATCTGCAACCCCAGTACTGAGGGAATGGACCTTCCTGGAGTCCAGATGAGTTGGTGAGCTCCAAGTTTAGAAAATTTTATTGTTATAAAAAAAAGATGGAGAATAAATCAGGAAGATACCTGATGTCAAACTCTGTCCTCCACATACATGTGCACACACCTGTGCATGCACATGTGCATAAATGAACATATACATACACATGAACACACACAAATTGGGACAGTAAAAGGTTAATCCATAAAAAAATGAAGGTAACATATACAACCATGGGAGATGGAATATACAATTTATTTGGAGAACTAAAAAGTTGGATATGGATAAAGCTTAAGATTATAGAAGGAGAGAAATTTAGGCCATCTAGAATCACTGTAAATATAATAAAGAATTTGAATCAGTGTCTCTTTGGATTTGGCTATACAAGAACCAGTTAAAGAGCTAAAGAGCTATCTAAAAATATAGATCTCAGCCAGGCATGGTGGTACACACATTTGATCCCAGCACTCAGGAGGCAGAGGAAGGCGGATCTCTGTGAGTGAGGCCAGCCTGGTCTATACAGCAAGTTCCAGGCCTGCTGGGGCTATAGGGAGGCCCTGTCTCCAAAAGACAAAACAACAACAAGAACAACAACAAAACAGATCTCATAGGCTTCATCTCCAGGTAATGACCGTTAAACAACCTAGACAATTCCTTGAATATCTTGATTAGAGTCTACTAGAACAGGCAATTGTGACATAAGCAATCTATACTCTGCCAACTTGTATATCAGTAAAGACGGCAATCTCAACACAGGAGACACTATCAGAATTTGAATGATTTCCAGGCTTATAGCTTTATAGAAAAAAGGATTTTTATATTAACTTCTAGCTAAGGTCTAGGTTCTATCTAGATAAGTCAAATTCAATCAAATGGTGATGACAATTGAAATTTAAAACTTTAGTGATGTTTTAAACATTTAAATCCCCTGAAAAAACTTCAAATTTTGTTTGCTGATGTTTATTTAAATATTTTTCCTATTTCAGTTTTTTTAAAAAATATATTTATTTATTATTTTTATTTTATGTGTACGAGTATATTGCCTGCATGTATGTGAGTGCACCTATGTTGTGCAATGCCGCAGAGATCAGAAGGGGGCTTCGGATTCCCTGGAACTGGAGTTAAGGACGGTTAATAGCCACCATGTGGGTGCTGGGACTCGAACCTGGGTCCTCTACAAGAGCAGTCAGTGCTCTTAACCGATGAGCCATCTCTCCAGTTTTAATCTTCGACTCTAATATTAAAATAAGAGAATTCTAGTACATTTTTTATCCCAGGAAGATTCTTTTTAAAAAATTATTTTTTATTTTTAGAGACAGGTTCTGCCTCTAGCCCCAGCTAGCCTAAAACTTGCTATGTGGACCAGGGCGGCTTCCATCTCATAGAGATCCACCTGCCTCTACCTCCCAAGTGCTGGAATTAAAGGCATGTACCATCTCACCTGGCACAAGTTTTTTGGTTTTGGATTTTTTGAGCCCCGAGACATTTTTAAGGAATTGTCTAAAACTTGCATATTCCCTAGAAAAAATGAAAAAAAGGAAACATGGCAAAGGAAAAGGACAGAAAAATATTAAGTATTGTATTGACTCTATTGCCTATTTAAAAGATGCAGACTTACTATATTCAGCTATTATAACGCTATGAACACACGATCTATTGCCTATTTA
This sequence comes from Nannospalax galili, assembly GCF_000622305.1. Lineage (NCBI taxonomy): Eukaryota > Metazoa > Chordata > Mammalia > Rodentia > Spalacidae > Nannospalax > Nannospalax galili. The sequence goes on along the minus strand of NW_008335967.1, from coordinate 7,418,155 downwards.
AAAGATGCAGACTTACTATATTCAGCTATTATAACGCTATGAACACAAAAAAAAAAAAAAAAAAAAAAAAAGCCACACATACTTACAAAAAAGAAACTGTCTTATTTATCTTTGTAGCCTCTATAGCATCAAACACAATTTCTTGGAAAGAGTAGTGATATAATCAACAATGCTAAAGTAAAAGCAATAAAAACCAGTAACAAACTAAAATCTGAGAGCCAGATTTTTAATCTGTGCACTTTGCCTCCACACTGTGCATTCTTAAAACACCACAGGTAAATATACTTCCTAAAACCAGTACATTTATACCGAGAATATAAAAGTCATTAAGAATTCTTTATCTGAGAGGCTGGAGAGATGGCTCAGTGTTTAAGAGCACTGGCTGTTCTTGCAGAGTACCCAGGTTTGGTTCCCAGTACCCACATGGCTAACAATGATCCTAACTTCAGTTCCAGGGATGGCCTCTCTGGGCTCCATGAATTTGCATGCATGTGGTATACTTACATACACACAGGCAAAAAACTCACATACATAAAAATAAAAAATAAAGTATTCTTTATCTGGAAAAGTCCATGTACACTCATGTCCCTAACATAGGTAGGTATTCATTCAGTGAAAGAAGCTTGTATTCTGTGGACGAGTACAAAAATCTCAAGGCAGTATGTAGCATTTATACTTGTTCATTATCCTCATTCCTTACATGGTAAAACTAACTCTGAAAATACAATATGCCTAACAAATGCTAGAACTTACAAGCTAATATTAAATACAATGATCATAATAAACTGGACATAATGCTGTATAAAAATTATTCTTACCCCAGCTTTTAGTAAATTCCATGTATAATCTATGGCACAGATGGCACCTGTTCTTCCACAGCCTGCACTAAGGATACAAAGTTTGAGAAAACCAATTTGATTTCTTTAAATAAAAGACAGATAACATTCAGAACTAGAAGAAAAAATTTCAGAAATTTGATGAAATTCTACTTAGTAAACAAAACAGGTAGTCATGGCATCATCCTTAACATTAATATTTACATATTTTAAAATTTTAACTTCAGGAACTTCTAGGAATAAATGACTCACAGAATGCCTGTAAATCTTTACTTTGTAAGTTTAATTCTAGCAAATAATATTCTATAGAGATAAAATTATGCTATGTACAAGACACCTCTGTGTTTTGGTGTAGAGGAGGAAGCAGTAAATCATTTCAATTTGTAATGGTTATAGAAAAGATAAAGAAAGCTGCAAGCCCTAGAAATCGATTTTAGAACCATCAATGATTTTACCAGCCCTCTCCGTTACCCCCATCAAAGACAACTGATGCACCATTACCTCCTGAAGAACTAATTGGAACCAGAAAAAAGTTTAAAAAGTGATGTGGAAGTTATATTAAATGGGGAAACATTCTTATAAAAATACTGTAGAGATGAGTGTAGTGATGCAGGAGTCAGACTGGGCTAGGTCCTGAGATCCTGTCTACAAACAAATAAACAAGCAAGCAAGCATACTGTACACTGAAAGGACACATTTTCTTTCCTTTGTGGATATGTTTCCTAAGTCACTGCAGTTAACACACCATTTTGAATATTTAAAAGTATTAAATGGTCAACTTTCAAAACCAGAAAAATCCTGATAAAATGAACTAAAGAACTATGGTCACTGACTGGATAACATGACAGAACAGGATTATTGAAATAACTTCAAATAATTTACAAAAAAACTTATCAAGTCAAAGCAATTTCTTTCAATTCTAGAACTTAAGTTTTCTTTCTTTCTTTTTAATTAAACTTTAAAAAAAGTATTATTTTTATTTTATGTGTATGTGTGTATTGCCTGCATGTAGGTAAGTGCACCTGTGTTGTGCAATGCCAGCTGAGGTCAGAAGAAGCTGTCAGATCCCCTGGGGCTGGAGTTACGGACAGTTGTTAGCTACCACGTGGGTGCTGGGATTTGAACCTGGGTCTTCTGCAAGAACAACCAGTGTTTTTCTTTTTCAAAAATATTTTATTATTATTTTTATTTTATGTGTATGAGTATATTGCTCATATATATGTGAGTGCACCTGTGTCGTGCAATGCCCTGGAGGTCAGAAGAGGGCATCAGATTCCCCTGGAACTGGAGTTAAGGATGGCTTGTATCTTCTATATGGGTGCTGGGACTTGAACCCAGGTTCTCTGCAAGAGCAGTAAGTGCTTGTAACCATTGAGCCATCTCTCCAGCCCAACAGTTTTCTTTTTTAGCCAGTCAACAAACCAATAAATTAACTATGGGAAAAAAATTACTTTAATTGGGTCAATTTCTCAGACAATTCTCACATTTCTATCAGCAAGCCACTTTCTTAGACCTAAGAAGCAGAGGGCTATTTCACTAATTATAAGCATACCAACTGAATAAGAAAAAAAATACTCAGTGCTACTCTCTTTACTAAAAGAAATCTTTTAATCTTTAAGTAACCAACCAAGAAATCAGAAAGCTGGGAATTTTTATTTACTTGCTTTTTGTGGAGACAAGGTTTTACTATGTAGCCCTGGCTGGTCTAGAACTCACTAAGTAGATCAAACTGGCCTTGAACTCAAGAGATCTGCCTACCTCAGCTTCCTAGTGCTAGAATTACAGGCATGTACTACCATGTTTGAATTTCCTTCATTTACTTTTTATAATAAATGTGACTACAGAAGGCCTTTTGAAGAAGCTAATAAAAATCAAAGACTAAGTAAGAGTAGATTGCCTTAGGATTCAAAAAGCTTTTATTCAATTTGGAACACATACATTGATCCAATGAAATTCTTAAAATTAGGTTCTGAAATATTCATGGATATCACACCTATATTGCAAAGCTATTTGCAAACATCTGATATTTTTATGACTAATTCAACTTTTACTCTTTTTTGGGAGGTGGTTGTTTAGCTGGTTGAGAGAGGGTCTCTTTATAGCCCTAGCTGGCCTGGAACTCACTAGATAGACCAGACTGGCCTCAATCTCACAGAGATTCTCCTGTCTCTTGCCTTCAGAGTGCTAGAATTAAATGTCACCACACCTGGCCACCTTTACTCTTAAAAACTGCATTCTTCCTAACAGTTCTATAGGCACTATACATGTCCTTAAAAAAGTAAAGCTATGCATGGTCTGCAGAGATGGCTCAACAGTTAATAGCACTTATTGCTCTTCAAAAACACAAGTTCAGTTCCTAGCACCCACATTGCAGATAACAACCATCCTTAACTCCAGGTCCACGGGATCTGAAAGCCTCTTCTGGGTTCTGTGGGCACCAGACATGCATACAGTGGTGTGCTTACATATATGCAGACAAAACACTCATACACATAAAATAAAAATAAAATCTTTAGGAAAGAAAAAAAAGTAAAGCTAAAGTAATATGGTGGTTTGAAAGAGAAACACTTTGTATTCGAATACTTGGTTCCCTATTGGTGATGCTACTTGGGGAGGTTATGTAATCTTTAAGGAGGGGGATACTCAGGGTGGGCTTTGTGGATTTATAGTCTCACCCTACTTCCTGTTCTCTCTCCTGTTGCCATGCTTTCCCTACCATTAAGGATATCATCTCTACAACTGCAAGCTGAAATAAATCCTTTCTTTCTTAAGTTGCTTTTCTTCCTGTTTTTTCCACAGCACCAGAAAACTAATGTAAGTAGTAAATGTATTTCTTCTTTATTTAATACACTGTTTACTATCTTCCCTTAGCTGTATCTCTCTATCTGGTTTTCTTTTTTCTCTTTTTAGTTTTTTTTTGGTTAGTTTTTTTGTTTGTTTTGAGACAAGGTATCACTACGTAGACCTGGCTAGTCTGGAGCTTGCTATGTAGATCAGGCAGGCCTCAAACTTACAGAGATCCAACTGCCTCTGCCTCTTGAGTGTTGGTATCAAAGGCATGGGCTACCATGTCGTTTTTTGTTTTGTTTTGAGACAGGCTCATTCTATAGCACAGGCTGTCCTTTAGCTCACAGCAATTCTCCTGCCTTAGTCTCCCAAGTGCTGAGACTACATAGGCATCAACCACCTTACCAATTCCTTGAATACTCTAAAGTATCAATCAAAAACACAAAACAAAAATCAAGCCAAGTACAGAGGCTCATGTCTGGTTTATAATTCCAGATAGAGGCAGAAGTTCAAGGCCAGCCTAGGCTTCTGAGATACCGTCTTTAAATTATAATAATAATTAAAAAAAGACTGATGATATGCCTCAATAGGTAAGGTCACTGCTGCAAAGGCTAATAATAATACTCACGACCCATATGGTAGAAAGAGAACTGACTAATGCAAGCTGCCCTCTGACCTCACATAGACACAACAATTAAACAATCACTTTTTTTTGTTTGTTTTTTTAAAGAGTGGTGGTCACCTAAATGGGACCATACATTCCTTTGAAAGCTTTCTAAAAAGAGCAACAATGAGTTAGTTTCTAGCAGGAGAGTTATAAACTGTAATCTTGGAAGTCCACTAGAATAGACATATTATCACATAAAACACAGAACAAAGGATGGACAATATTTAAGCATTTAAGAATCCTATAGATGCTTATGATTTATGGAACCATTCATTCTTAACTTCCCATACATGGAAAAAAATTTAGGATGTCGTCCTCTCAACTGCAACATTTTGTTATAAGTATTATTTTTTTATAAGCTTATGAGTAGAGAAAATAACCAGGTAATGAAAACAGCTCAGTGTTCAATTAAGAACAGCTGGTTATAACAAGATTTTGTCTTAAAGTATTGAGCAGAATTAACCACCAATCCCATACTTGGAATACATTACTTACTCATAAATAAATAAATAAATATCATATTCACTGTCTCAAAATTGAAAGGTTTACATGATTTCTTACATGTCAAAATTACTAATTTTGGAAACAGGAATTAGAATTCAAATATTATCTGAAAGAATGAAAAGATTTCTACAGAGCAATTTAACATAGATAGAGATATAGTTAAATTCAAGACTGCTTGTTCCCTGCTCTAAGACTTCAGTGGTTGTGAACTGTAACTTAATGATATGTTAGGCAGTGGTATAAACACGGAAATTTGTTCCCCTGGAATAGAAATAGTACTGAGGGGGCTGGAGAGATGGCTCAGAGGTTAAGAGCACTGACTGCTCTTGCAGAGGACCCAGGTTCGATTACCAGCACCCACATGGTGGCTATGAACCACCCTTAACTCCAGTTCCAGGGGAATCCAAAACCCTCTTCTGACCTCCTTGGCACTGCACGACATGGGTGCACTCACATACATGCAGGCGATACACTCATACACATAAAATAAAAATAAAAATAAAAGAAATAGCACTGAGTTTTTCATCACTTGTAAAATATACCTTTTCAATCTACATTGTTTGTTATAGCTCTGAAATTGGTGTGTATCTTACAAATGACCTTCTTCCTGTATAATTTGCAGTGGATTAAAATGAGATTAAAATTGAGTTCTCATTTTACTAAATATAAAATAATGATGTATTCCTTTTTCTTTTTAAATTTGTTTCTGAGACAGAGTCTTACTATGTAGCCTAAACTAGCTTTGAACTCCTTGAGATCTGCCTGCCTGCATTAGTCTCTTTAGTCCTGGAATTACAGACATGTGCAACCACATCTAGTATATGCCTTGAGACCAACGGTGTCATAGATCACTAAGACCCTCTCTATGTATATCTATATACATTTAAAAAAAATCTTAGGTCAATAATTATCATTCATGAAAATTGCCTGACCATTGATAAGTATCAGAGTTGAAGATATTTTAATGTAACATTTAGATAGCCTATTATCCAGATTAGAGTGCATCACTTTATAGGGCCTCATTCTCAAACATACTATGCTAGGTTTAGGAGAAGCTCTGAATTATCTTATTATTGCAGACTAAAACTTTATTTCACAACAAACTTCAAGAAAAACACTGAACTTATATATGTGGAAAATTCTTTTGTACCTGCAATGAATACAAATAGGCACATCTTCGTGTTCCTGGTATTTTCTCATTAAGCTTATCATGTCCAGAATAGAATCAAATGAAGAAGGAACATCATGGTCAGGCCAGTTCACATAATGAAACTGATAGAGCCTACGAGATTCCTTCATTGAAAAAACAGAAATTCAGTAATTAGGTAAATACATTCGCAAACTTGTAAGCTGTGCATCTCCTTTCACTATCATTTCTAAGACATCTTTAAAAAAGTGAATACACAACAGCCTGCACTTATTGACTGCTTTCCCAGTACTGATGGTAATGGTTTTATATGTAACAACCTTGAGGAAAGCATGGTTTATACCATATTTCATAGGTAAGGAATAGACAGAAAGATGAACTTGCCTAGTGTTTTACATAAGTAACAAATGTAGGATCTAACCCAGGTGGTATTAACATACAGAATATACTCTTTAATCACCACTATTAAAAGAATGAACAACATGCCATTTTTAGAATTCATTATAGCTAGAAGACCAAAAGAACATACTGAAAAAGAAATTAGCAACAAGAAGTGTCTAACCCCAAATCCATCCATCTCATTTTAGACCAGTGGTTCTCCAACTGTGGTCTGGGGGACTGTCTACCTCCTCTCAACATTTTTGGAACACTGGGATGGGAATAGAGGAAGTGTGCTTTTACAATTATACCAAAATTTTACTTGTCTTTTCTTTTAACAGCTGGTGGAATATATGCTTATGTATCCGTATCTTTAAACTTTTTCTCAATTTTAATTTCAAAGTAAATACTGAACGTGATAGCTCACATAAATAAAAGATCTCTGGACGCCTCAATAACCAAGATTGATTATTCCAGGTGTTAACAGAAAGAACAGAGCTTGGACTTTAGCTCAAGTTCTACGTCTGCTACTTAATAAGTAGGTAAGCTATGTAACTTCTCAAGTCCTCTCTATCTTCATTTATGCGCAGGACAGGTGACAGTATATACTGTTATGAAGTTAGGAGAGTAGACATATTTGATAACCTGTAGAAATTAAAAGACATTTTATAATAGATAAAAAAACTTGTAACCAAAGTATAGTAAATGACCTGATTAAAGGCATATTATGAGTAAAGTACAGGATCTACACCTGCCTATAAAAAGTAGGTAGGTTTACAGAAGTTTGTGAAGAATGATGCATTTCTTTCTTTTCTTTTTTTTTTTTTTCGGTCTTTTTGAGACATGGTCTCCCTGTAGCCCCAGCTGTTCTGGAACTCACTATGTAGACCAGGCTGACCCAGAACTCAGAGGTCCACCTGCCTCTGCCTCCCAAGTGCTGGGATTAAAGGCATGTGCCACCATGCCCGGCTCTCTTTTTTTAAATGAATAATTTATTGAGAATTTCATACATGCATATAAGGTGTTTTGACCAAATCCATGCCCGCTCCCTCCGCTCCAACTCCTCCCATATCTCCCCATCACTTTTTGAAGAATGATGTATTTCATGACTAAGCTGAATAAAAATAAATGAAGAAAAAGTGGACAGACATTGTCTTTGATTTTTTCCTGGAAAATTATCATTTTGTTTGGCTCTGAAACATTTAAGTCAATAGCCTAAAATAAAAACAATATATATCTAAACAAAAATATACTTTTTTATTTCTTATAGTGCAGGGATTGAACCCCAGGTCTTGTACACACTAGACAAAGGCTCTACCACTGAGTTACATTCCAGCCTCTGAATAAAAATTTAGATTTCTTTTTTTAAAAAATATTCATTATTTCTTTATGTGTATGAATGTTTTGCCTGCATATGTGTAAGTGCACCCATGTTGACGCAATGCCTGCGTATGCTAGAAGAGGACGTTAAATTTTCCTGGAACTAGAGGTATCGATGATTGTTAGCTGCCATGTGGGTGCTGGGAACGGAACCTGGGTCCTTTGCAAGAGCAGCCAGTGCTCTTAACTGCTGAGTCATCCCTCCAGCCCTGAAAATTTAGCTTTCAAGATGATTTGTTTCTAAAAAATTGTGAACTAAAAATAAATAAATAAAAATAAATTTAAAAAGTGAACTAATAAATGTGTAAATAATTCTATAATCTGTTTATAGTAACATTAGAAAACTGTTTATAGTAACATTAGAAAACTATGTGCAGAAAAGAATAATCCCCTACACAAAAAATTTTAAGTTGTTCTAAGTAAATTAAAATTTATAATAGCTTATAACTCCAGTTCCAGGCAATCTGACACTCTCTCTGGCCTCTGATCACCATTATACTCTGAATTTCTCCATTATCATGCACTTGGGAGGCTCAGGCAGGAGGATCTCAAGTTCAAGGCCAGCCTGGGAGGGAGGATATGTAAAAGCAGAAACTGGAGTGCTATTCTTTGTCTATAACGGAAATGACTTACATTTTGGAATTCAAGTAAGAGTGTCCGAATGAAGTAGTCTGGTCTTGCTTGTTCATCTTCCTAAAAAGAAAAATTGGTCATTCAATTAAAGTGTTAAAATGAAACATACATACTAAAACAAACAAATAAATTCTGGACACGGGCCTGGAGAGATGGCTCAGTGGTTAAGAGCACTGCCTGCTCTCTCAAAGGACCTAGGTTCAATTTTCAGCACTCTCATGGTGGTTAACAGCCATCTATAATGCCAGGTCCAGGGGATGTGACACACTTTTCTGGCCCCCATGGGCACTGCATGCATGTAGTGTACATACCGTACATGCAGGCAAAACCCTGATACACATAAAAATTTAAAATTAAAGTAGTTGTACTTTATTTCATCTCCAAACAAAAAAGAAAATAAGGAAAAATATTTTCAAAAGCTATTCCCTCCCCCAATGGTGCTGAGGATTGAATTCACGGCCCAGTACATGCTAGAGCAAAGCACTCTTCCGCTGAGCTATGCATAGCCTCTGCTTTATAATGTTATCTAAATTTTATTTATCAATTTAAAAAAATATTAAGTGATTACTTAATCAGGACTCTATAATCTAATAAAATATTAGCAAAGTAGCAATCATCATCAGAACCACTAACAAAATAATCCAAACAGAATGCTATTCCCTGAGTGTCTGCCACTGTATCCCATCTTCAACCATTTTTGTCTTTCCACAGGCTCTTACTGTTCCTACATTAATTCAACACTCAATTTAAAAGGATGGCAACTGGGAAAGAAGAGGGAAAAAAACCCCTAAGTTGTTATTATTATTATCATGGTTGTTGATAACATAACTATGTAAGTCTCCTACTGTCTATTAGCCAAAGCATTAGAAGGAATCCTCTACATCAGTTTCTTACTAAGTAAGTTATTCTTTATGCTTTGTTACTTGTATCTAGACAGTTTAGGATAGTGATCAACAGGAACAGTATATGTTATCTAATTAATAAAATGTATATTCATTATTATTCTAGCTTTTATTTTTTAAGCATGGGAATGTATTTCTTATATTTTTCATTTATTATTAAGGGGAAAGTATGGTTTTATTATTACCAAAAAGATCATGCTTATCATTCCAGCACTTAGAAGGCTGAGTCAGGCGGACTGCTGTGAGTTTGAAGCAGCCTTAGCTACACAGGGAGACTAAGTCTCAAAAAATAAACAAAAGAGGAGGGCAGATGAGAAAGCTGTTATTCAACTTAACTTTCCTGGTAAAAGGCCAGAGAATAATAGTCTCTTGTCCACTTAACTTTATTGCTGTCATAGCTAAATATGCAACAAAACTATTTACAAAAAGCCTAGTAGGCTAGAGCTGACCAATGGGGAGTGTGCTGACAGCCAGTCCAAGTGGTTGGCTGCAACAACATGGCACTGAACTCCTATTGGCCACTCTTCCTCTTCTGATCACCATGTTATTACCCTCTTCCTCATTCCCAAACCACAAGAACCCTAGAAGAGTCATTTCTCCATCTCAAACACTGTGCTGCCAAGTAGGCAAGCTATTCAATTTGGTTATTTTCACTAACATGTTTTCATTTAGTAAATTAATTTCTGGATTGTAGTTAAATCAGTGGAAATTTGAGTTGTCTGACAGCCAAAGACATATACATTACTTTCTATTCTGAAAGTTTTAAAGAAAAACTTTGCTTCTTCAGCATAGACTAATCCTGACATTGAAAAATCGGATTGGCTTTTACTCACCAAACTAAACCTCTTATTAAGAATACTTTAAAATTGTCTTTTAGTTCAGTTGAAAAACCATCCAGAAAAGTCAATTCATAGTCCCAATTTTATGAAACTGTTTTGTTGTTGAATGTTGAATACAAAGTTTTTACTTGAATGATAATATTCATTACAGTTTTCTTACTGCATTTAAATTTTTAACTGTTAACTCTAAGTTCCCTGGGCTGTCCTGGGACCTATTGTTATAGGATAGTTGCTGGATTGGTAAGAGGGTACTGTTCCTTTACTGAAAGAAGTGTTATATGTAAGAGTTATTATTCATCCCAAATAATATGAAATGCAACAGGATTTAAACAAACTGCCCCTTCTTCCCCCACCTCAGCACTCAGGAGGCAGAGGCAGATAGATGTCTGTGAGACTGAGGTCAACCGAGGCTATATATCCAGTTTCCAGGCTAGCTGAGAGCTAGAGGGAGACCTTTTCTCAAAACAAAAACAAAACAACAACAAGAACAAAAAGAAGCAACAAAACAGTACAACACCTTTTAACTTTGTTCCACAAACCATTAATTTTAACCACAACTTTAGAGTACTTACTGCAAACTGAAATTTGAGCTCAACTGTGAAATGATTTTGGATTTACCAACCTCCGTAATTTCATGTACCAATTCCTTATAATAAAGCTTTCTATACTCTCCATCCATTTATACCTGCCCCCAACACCCTATTGATTCTGTTTGCAAATGTATTTATTTCAGGTGACTAATAAATATGATACAATATGCCACCTAAATAAAATAATTATATTCTAGCTTATCTACCTTTTACTACTTTTTGTTTACCTCTTGAATCCACCCCCCCCCCTTTTTTCTTATTTTCTTTTATCATTGTTTTAAAATTCTTTTTCTCAGATTTTACTGTGTAGTGTTGAACTTGAGTTTAACTGTTGAACTTGAGTTTAACTCTAGAGATGATGAAATAGTAAGGTTATGTACTTTAGTGGTTTTTATTTTCTCTTAGTTGGTCTAGAACTTGCTATGTAGACCAGTCTGGGCTTAAATGTGTGGCAAACCTCCTGTCTTTACCTCATAGTGCTGGAATTACAGGTGCATGCACCAGGCCCAGCCTATATTTTAGGTTTTATGTCAGATTACCTGCTATAAGGATTAATCTTTACTTTCAGGGTGGAAATTCTCAAATTTAACCTTATACACAATTATTAAAATGTAGGGAAGGCGGGGTTGGAGAGATGGCTCAGTGGTTAAGAGCACTAGCTGCTCTGGCAGAAGACCCAGATTCCGTTCCCAGCACCAACATGGTGGCTAACAACTGTCTGTAACTCCAGTTTCAGGGGATGTGATGCCCTCTTCAGGACTCCTTGGAAGTGTATACGGTATACTTATAAACATTCAGGCAAAACACGCATACACATAAAATAAATAATTAGTGCAGCTCTCAACCTTCAACAGAGAAGCTTCTTTTTGCAGTGAATGGAAGCTAATACAGCTAATATTCACGACTTGTTAAAGCGTAGAGAATAAGTGATTCTGGAATGCTTGGCCATAAATGGAGCATCTATATCACAGCCCCTACCCCAAAGGTCAGAAATCATTGTAAAAGAGGGGCAGAAAAAAATTTAAGAACCAGAGGCTGGGGTAGACTGCTGTCAAACAGCTTTCTGGACATGGCAGGGCTACTATACAAACTCATAACAGCCATGGCTGCTTGTATAAGACACAAACAAGACCTAGCCAGCAAAATTTCAACACAGATAGGGGAGGGGCTTACAAAGTCCCACCCTCAGCAGAGGGCCTATTGGCAATTTTGGGCTGTTGGGAAAGAAGAGTCAGTTTTCTTCAGGGATGTGGCTCCTGGTAGCTTGCTCCAGCGGATGGTTCTACATCCTTGCACATACTAGAAGCACTAACTGGTCTCAGTGGGTAAAAAAGGGGTCATGAAGTTAGGAGGGAGATGTAGTTAGGCAGGTCTAGAAGTCTGGAGAAGGAGCACGGTGGGTATGATCAAAATATACTGTATACATGTATGAACTTCTCAGAGAATAATAATACAAATATAATTTTAAAATATTAAAAAAAAATTTAAATAGGTACTTACACATGAAATTTTAAATGGTGCAAATGTTATAGGGTCTTCTCCATACAAAGGCCAATAGCGCTCACACTTTTTCTGTTGTCACAAATGAACAAACAAAAAAAATTAAATAACTGTATGAAGGTTTTTCTTACGTTTTTACAAATATTTTGCAGCCTAGGGTTTAGACAGAAAGAACATCACTTGGTACCAGAAGAATTTTGCAAATGTTAATTATGCCAATGAAGAGTGTTTTTCATTACGTATTACCACTTATACACAATATAAGCTTAATAATGGAACAAAAAAGAGAAACCCTAAACATTAACAGTAACTTAACATTAGATGAGTAAATTTTGAATTTCCTCCTATAATCAAATAGTCAAGAATATAAACATTTAAGTAGACAATTTGATTAATTCCTCAATGTTTATATTTTATTTTAGACTGTTCATTTTCTATCCAACATTACTTAATACTGACAAAGCTGTCTGCAAGGATAAAAGATATTATTAGCTAAAATAAGGTTTCTCCATTGTTCATATATTCATATAATAATAATTTATCTTGCTTCTGCAACATACTGCTTACTGAAATTTAATAACCATTTCTTTAGAACTTAAAAACTGCTTTTACTTTACTAATGAACTGTATTAATATAAGGAAACTTTAAGTAAAAACACTACATAATTCGTTCTTTAAGTCTGATTTGTAAGTTTGATTTGGGTGTTGCATTTAGAGGTCAAACTAGTTTTACTTAAGTACTATTCTTTGTAAATTTATTACACTTCCTACAGTGACAATTTATGAATTGATACTACGGGATATTGCAATAGTGTGAAACTAGTATCACTTACAATATAGTTAAAAACAGAGGCAAGGGGACAGGGAATGTGGCTCAGTGGCACAGTGCTTGCCTAGTGTGTATAAAGCTTTGTGTTCAATCAAAGCACTACTAAAAAAATAAAATACATCAGGTAAGGAATTTTCTTTCCTGAGCTTTGAAAATAGCATAAACAAAAAAGACAGTGGTGAGGCTAGGGAAATGGCTCAATGGGTAAAGTGTTCACTATGCAAGCAGGAGGACCTAAGTTTGGATCCCTAGTGCCCACGTAAAAGTCAGGGACAGTGTTGTGCAGTGAGGGGTAAAGGTAGGAGGATTCTGAGTGCTCAGTGGCTTGCCAGTCTAGCTGAAATGGTAAGCTTCAGGTTCAGTCAAAGACCCATCTCATGAAGTAAGGTGGAGAGTGACAGAGAAAGGCACCTGATGTTGACCTCTAACATCCTACATTCACATGCAGAGGCAAGCACACCTGAATACACATGTTCATGTATACACACACACACATACACACACACACACACACACACACACACAAAGACAGTGGTTTTTTTCAGACAGACAAATCAGAATATTCAAGCTATTTAAAATTTTTTATTATCATTGTTGTTCTTGTTATTTTGAAACAGGGTCTCATGTAGACCTGGCTGGCCTGAAACTCACTATATGAACTAACAGCTTGGCCTCAAATTTGTGGCATTCTTCTAGCCTCTGCCTCTCAAGTGCTGGGATTACAGGTGTGTACCACCACACATAGCTTAAACTGACAACCAGAATTACTTTAATGTTCTCATTTGTGCAATTTCATTAGTATTTTAAGCTGTTTCTTTAGACCATGAATTATATTTGACTTAAAGTGCCATTAAATATTTGAAGACAAATAATAACACAATTGTTTTTAGTATATTATGAAATACAAAGTTTATGGGTTTATTATTATTATTATTTTTATTTAATGTGTATCAGTGTATTGACTGCATGTGTATTAAGTGCATCCGTGTTGTGCAGTGCCCGTGAAGACAGAAGATGGTGCCGGATCCCCTGGAACTGAGTTATGGGCAGTTGTTAGCCATATGTGGGTTTTGGGATTCGAACCCAGGTCTTCTGAAAGAAAAATTAATGCTCTTAACCACTGAGCCATCTCTCCATCCCCAAAGTTTGTATTTTAAAAGCCACTTTGTTTCATGTATCATGTAAAATAGAACACAACATGTGTGTACCCTTTACTACTTCGGATCAAGCTACAGAAAGTGATAAAAGGCCAGAACATCTATCTTTAGAAATACAATGTGTCAACAAGTATACATACCCTTCCCATTTCAAATTCTCGACAGGCCATTACAATGATCTAAAAAGGAACCCGGGTGGGAGACACAGAATATCTCAGTTAAACATAGTTTTAATTCTAAAATAAACTACAAATTTTAAGAATTTACTTTTGCAGAGTAAAAGTACACTTGGCGTATATAAAAAATAACTATTTAAAGTATAATTAAAGTAACTATCAAAATCACACCCTCTAAACAAGAGATAACTACACAGCAATGGATAAAACTGACTTCAACTAACATGAATTATTTTAAACTATGACTCTCATAGATTCATTTATTAAACTTTTTTTTTTTTTTTTAGTTTTTTGAGACGGTCTCTCTGTAGCCCCAGCTGTCCTGGAACTAGCTATGTAGATCAGGCTAGACTCTATCTCGCAGAGATTTCTTTGCCTCCCATGTGCCACCACATCTGGCTTATAATCATTAAACTTTTTTTTGATCTTTTTGGGACAGGGTCTCCCTGTAGCCCCAGCTGGCCTTGATTTGCTATGGAGACCAGGCTGGCCTTCATCTCACAGAGATCCGCTTGCCTCTGCCTCCCCAGTGCTGGAATTAAAGGTGCTCCACCGCACCTGGCCATAATCATTACACTTTTACTGTAACTGTTATCATACTTATCCCTCCACCAACCCATCTTGTTTTTAAATGTATTTCATTAGTACACTCTCCCGTAAACACTTAAGCATGCAGCAGACATTAGCATAGTTTCCCAAATACTTTAATATGAGTATTATCCAGACCAGTACTTTTTAATACAATATTTTCCTTTGAAAATATATAACAATGACATATACAAATCTTAAAGTGAACATTCTCCAAATTTTCACAAATGCCCACATTGGTGCAATCCAAACTCCTACTAAAATAGAGCATGTACCCATCGTAAACAAAGTTTATTATGCTTTAAATCTTGTCTTAAAATGAAATTAACAGCAAACACTAAGGCCTGGAAAATTCTCCTTTTTCTGTCTTTCAAAGGGATAACGATGGTCTCAATTTCTTAGACTCATTATAATTCCATAGAAAAGGCCTATTGTAAAGTTCAAGAAAAAGGAATGAGGGTTCCTTATTACTGGGTTTCCATATCCACACACCAAAACCATCAGCAAGCAGATGCTTTGATTCCAAAGGTGATGCACAGTTGGGCAGGCAGGCTCTTTGCAGTATGCTATATATTCACTTATCTTGTCACAATGTTCTTTCATCCAAAAAGTAACTAAAACTCTAAAAGTTTGGATATGCTTCCAACTGAATGAGGTCTGGGAGAAGAAGGGCAGGATAGGTCCTGTAAATTCTTTTATACTTCACCTAATTATTTAGAGATAATATGCTTACATCTATTTTCCTAGGAAGAGGGACTCAAAATGTTCTACTTCTAAAAGATTAAAAACACAGCCATACTGAATGTGGGAGGGGCATATGAGTCCCCATTCCTGGCTGAGAAGCTATTGACAGTCAATGGCTCCTAGGAGAGGGAGAGTCAGCTTTCTTCAGGGGCATGGTCCTCGGTAGGTTGACCATGCTCCAGTGGATGGCCTACCCTAATGTGTGTGTAAATGGATTCAGGAGGAGCTAGAGATGAGGAGTGGTAGGTGAATAGGCTCAAAACGCATTGAATAGATATATGAATTTCTCAAAGACTACAATAAAATTTTTTTTTAAAAAACATGGTTGCAGTATCAAGATTGGTTTATGAAAGCAGTATTTGTTTTTTACCATTTTAAAGTTATTTAGTAGCTCTCTTATTAGTTACTGATTTAAGACAAGATTTAAATTACAGTCACATTTTTCTTAAAATATTTATAGACTAGTTCATGAGAATTTAATGAGGTATCTTTTAAATAAGTTTCTGTCTTTTCCAGAAATGTTATATTTAAGCACACAATTATGGCTAAAAAGCTGTCTTACTCCTTATTCAGTAGAACATGTAACATCATCACATGTTATATATACTTTTCAAATTACATGGAAAGTTAAATTACTTACTACAACATTGTACTCCCATATCATCCTCCAAAAATCTATTACTGTGTTTGCTAAAGGTCCTTGGGTTGCCACATATGCTTTTGGCCCATAGACACCCTGAAATGGTGATAAGTTTCACATTTACTATGATTATCAAAAATATTTCATAATTCAAAACATTAAGGTTTCAAATTTTATTAGTAATATTTTCACCTAAAGCATTTTCTTTCATAGTACACAAAACATAGCAAAAATACACCCAATTCACTTTAGCTTTTGGTAACAACTGGCACTTTTGTGTTTATTGGATCTACTGTACAGAGTTGGTAATTTAAAAATCACTTTGTACTAAGAATTAATATTTACTTAAAAAATTACAAAACAAAAGCCTTATACCTAGTCAAAAAAGCTAACCATCACAGAAATTCAAAACCAGAGCCTGATTCTAAGAACAATACTAGTTAACAGTTTCCTTTGGGGTAGTTTCTTCCACAGCCACTGAATACGCTCAATAACAGATAAAAAAAGGCAGCTGACTCAAACAATAAACTGGCATATAATCAAATCAATGTCATTAAGTAAAAAACTAGAACTTTTAATGCATGTGTATGTAAAATAATTTGAACAGTAACATCTGAAATACAATTATCTATTAGTTTTCGTTTAATCATTTAATTTTGGATTTTACTTCAATTATAAATTAGTTTTGTTAAAAGATTTTTTAATTGAATATTTGTTCAATTTTATAAGATAATATTAATTTTACCATAAGATTACTACCTAA
This sequence comes from Nannospalax galili, assembly GCF_000622305.1. Lineage (NCBI taxonomy): Eukaryota > Metazoa > Chordata > Mammalia > Rodentia > Spalacidae > Nannospalax > Nannospalax galili. The sequence goes on along the minus strand of NW_008335967.1, from coordinate 7,401,095 downwards.
TATGTATTGTCAATAAAAGGTCTATTAAATATGACTGACAATATATTTTTAAAAAAATCACTGAAAGTTATAATAGTTGTATAACTAGATTAAAAAACAGAGTAACTTACAGAACAAATATAAGCCCTTAATTTAAACTCAATCATACAGCAGTTTGTATCTTTCTACTGGCAACAATGAAAAACATGACTATTAGGCTGAGAATGGTAGAGCAACCTACAATCCTACCACTAGGTAGACTGAGGCAGGAGACTCTCAAATAGGATCTTAAACCAATTGTGTTGGATAGCTTTAGTTGTCAACCTGAACACCTGGGTAGTGGGAGCCTCAATTAGGGAATTTCCTTCATTTGGACTGGCCTTTGGCTATGTCTATGGGATATTTTCTTGACTTTCGAGTGATGTGGGAGGTCCCAGGCAACTGTGAGAGATGCTACTCCAGGGCAGATGGTTGTGTATTGTGTAAGAAAGCAGGTTAAACACAGGGCCAGGGGAGCAAGCCAGTAAGCAGTGTTCCTGTATGGCCTGTGCTTCAGCTCCTGCCTTCAGGTTCCTGCTCTAAGCTCCTCCCTTGGACTCCCTAAGTGATGAACTATGACCTGGGAGATATAAGCCAAATAAACCCTTTTCTCCCCAAAGTTGGTACTGGTCAGAGTGTTTTGTCACAGCAATTAAAGGCAAACTAGAACACCAACCAACCAGTCAACCAACTCAACCTGCCTCAAACGACTTGACTACTTTTTAAAAAAATTAATATTTTATTTTTATTTTGTGTATATGAATATATTGTCTGCATGCAGGTAGGTACATGGTGTCATGCAATGCCCACAGAGGTCAGAAGAGGGCATTGGATCCCCTGGACCTGGAATTAGGACAGTTGTTAGCTGCCATGTGGGTGCTGGGAATTGAACCTAGGTCCTCCGCAAGAGCACTGAGCCAACTCTCCAGCCCACTTGACTACTTTTAATTCAAGGGTAACTAAAATTATCTAAGAAGATGATTAGCATTTTAAAAATTTTGTTTTTTGTTTTTAAACAGTCTCATTTTTTTCAGTGAAGGCTGGCTTGGAATTCACAGCAACCCTCTGGCTTAGGTCTTCTGAGTGTTGGGATTACAGGTATGAGCTACCACACCTAGCTCTGAGCTGTCACTGCACAAAGTAACAATTACTAAAGGTTTTAAAATTTAAGTTATATCCTATAAATTTAGATAAGTACTACCTAGCAATTCGGGAACTATTAATTTATCGTAAGAAATTATTCAAAAGAACAAAGGTGTGCATTGTGATTTTATTACCTTCAAAAGGATAATTTGCAAAATGATTTAATCATAGGTACTGTTTATAAGCCTTTCATTTAAAGGTAGCAACAAAACAGAAAACAATTTCTGCTATTAGAAAGAAAAAAATCAAAATCAAAGAAGGGGCTCGAGTGGCTAGTGGTTAAGAGCACTTAACTGTCTTGCAGAGGACCCAGGTTCAATTCCCAGAACCCATATAGTTCCAGGGGATCTAACACCTTTTTCTGGCCCTCATAGACACTGCATATGCATGTAGTGCACTTACATTCATTCAGGGAAAATACTTATACATATAAAAAATACAAATAACTAAAAAATAAATCAAACAACTATAGTTTATCTGCATGAATAAGTAGGCTAGAAGGAACACACATGAAAAGTGCCAGACAAGAGGCTTCATTTTTATTTATTTTGCTATTGGTACCATGTTGAACAGTTAATACAGCTTTAATAAAGCTGGTATGGCAACATGATCTAATATTAATACATACCTTAATAAAATTTGCATTGATATAGTCAGAATCTTGAGAAGGAGTCTTCAAAGTCAATTTAACTCTGCTGTGATCAACTACAAGAAAAAGAAAAGATTTCATAAATTATGTTCAGCTGGCACTTAAGTATTTTCTCTTACTCTGGGTTTTGGAGGCAGAGTCTCACAACGCATCCTACTACAAGCCTTGAACTAATCTTTCTGCCTCTGCCTCTGCCTCAGCCTCTGGAGTGCTGGAATTACAGCACTCCACATTTACTATAAAAACTAGTTAATGAAAATAAAGTTTAGGTACCAGGAGGTTAATTTTTAACATTAGTTAACAGGAAACAAATATTTGAAATAAAACATAAATATGTAAATAAGTATATTAAAGTTATAATCAGAACTATTGCTTGAACTTAAAATTTTTTTTTTTATGTGAATGAATGTTATGCCTGCATCCATGTTGTGCAATGCCCATGGAGGACAGAAGAGGGCTTGAGATCCCCTGAAACTGGAGTTACAGACAGTTGGTAGCTGCCATATGGGTGCTGGGATTTTTCTGCAAGAATAGCCAGTGCTATTAACCTTAAGCCATCTCACCAGCCCCAATCACTGGAACTTTTAAAATACAAAACCTTAGGCACTGACCCAGATTTACTAGAGCAATGCCTAGAGTTTAAGCCTTGGCAGTTTTAACCAGTACATCAGGTGACTGTCAACTGACTACTAACACTCAAAAACACTAACAATTTTTGCCAAAGTTCTTACTAAGAAATATACATTTCATATTCCACAAGAATTATGAAAATTAAGTAAACATGTCAAATTAATAAATGAAGATATATATAAAATATGATCAATAACACTTGGCCAGCATTATTAGGTAATGTAATGTCATTATTATGCATATTTTTCTTTACTAATTTTTCTTTTGCAAGTAAAAGAACTATGACATGATTTTAAAAAGTTAGACATGATTTTAAAAAAGAAGACAAAAAAAGTCTTCTTTTACCCTTCAGTGTCAGGGCTCATATCTTATTTTGATTTGCATTTCGTGAGTTATGTCAATGCTTACACATTTTCTATATTTAATTATGGAGGTGCATGTGCATCACATGGAGGCCAGAGGAAACGTACAGGACTTGGTTCTCTACTATCATGTGGCTTCTGGGATTTGAACTCAGTTGCCAAGCTTGGCACCAAGACCCTTAACCTACTTGGGCCATTTTGCTAGCGCTTATGCTGATTAAAACTTTTTCAAAATGTAGAACTTTTAGATTTAAAGAAAAACTGTTAAGAATAATATAGAGTTCCAAATACTTCTCATTGCGCTAATATTAACATTTTTGGAAGGTGGGGGATGTTTTAAGTCAGGATCTTGCTATGTAGCCCAGATTGGCCTTGAAACTTGTGACTCTGTACTCATCTTCCTAAGTCCTGGGTTTACTAGGTTTTTCTAATATCATTTTTCTTTGTTCAGGAATACACAGAAATTTAGTCATTCTTTCTCTTGAGTCTTTCCCAATTGTTTCTTTGACTGGAAGGAGATTATGTATTAATAATAAGAATACCACAGAATTATGTTTGCTCTTACTGTATAACAACATCCTAGTGAGGGAAGGGATGGTGGGTTCATGAGGTTCACACATTTTACTAATTAGGAAATTAAATAAACCTTAGTCATTTGGTTAACACAGTAGTAGGAATGCCTAATGCTATTTTTGGATTAGAAAGGATCATACCACATGACATGTAAAATATCACTATGATTATCATATTATGACTTTCTAATACATGGGCAATGACTATAAAAGACAATTAACATACAGAAAGATAAACATGGCAATGTTAACGAACATGAATAAAATTTTTAGTGAACTATTTTACAAGGACAACTTTAACAAACAACTTATTTTTCACTGGCCCAAATTTTAGATAATGTATTAAGGTCGTACTTATACTTCATTGGTACCTTATTAAGCATAAAATGAACCTAAAAAAAAAAAAAAAATCAAAGAAATAAAAACAATCATTCCCCTCCAGTCTCTCCAATCATCATCCCCAATCTCTCAACAGCTGGACTCTAAATAGGTAAAACCAAAAAGGGCTACACAAGAGACTTTTAAAAAAAATTTTTTTTGTGTATGAAGGTTTTGCCTGTATGTAAGTGCATGCAATGCCCATAGAGGCCAGAAGAGAATGTTGGATATCCTTGAACTGGTGTTACAGGCAGTCGTTAGCTGCCATATAGGTTCCCGGATCCAAAGTCAGGTCCTCTGGAAACCACTGAGCCAACACAAGAGACTGTTTAAAGGAGCAGCCTCCCCACCCTCCAACATTAACAACCTATAGCAACCAAAAGAAACGATAGAAATACTATCACCTCCAAGGAAACAGAAACATAATAAAATCTCCATAATTAACATTAGAATAGGCAGAGTACACCCCTACCCCAAACCATCAACTGTAAAGGCTTGCCCAGGTGTAGCCTTTCAACCAACAAAACATAGGTAAATAACTCTTTGACCTAATAGCACATAGAAATTTCAATTCTGAAACTAGCTTCTTGTATCCAGGACATACTTAGAATTCTGGCTGACTGTGCCACACTTGTTAATCTGAGCACTTGGGAGGCTAAGGAAAGATGATCCTGAGTTTGAGGTCAACCTGGACTGCAAAGTGTCAAGACCTGTGTCTCAAAATCAGGCAGTAACAACAATAAAAAGAACTCCCACAATAAAAATTCAGTAAGATTAAAATAAAGGTTTGTCGAAATAATTTGAAAAGACTTTTCATGAAAGAAGATACACAAATAAATGGTTAATAGCACATGAAAAGATGCAAATTAGAACCATAAAAAACTAACCGTATGTCTGAGCCTGGGAAAACTTCTCAGAGGTTAAAGCACTCAAGTGCCTGTGGAGTTTGTATCCTCAGAACCCATGTAATGCTGGATGGGCAGAACTGCCTACCTGTAATTCCAGCCTCAGAAGGCAGAGATGGGATCTCTGAAGCAAGCTGGCCAGTGAGACTAGCCATATCAGCGAGCTCTGAGTTTTGATTAAGAGACCTTGCCTCAAAAGATAAGGTAGAAAAGCAACTGAAGAAGATTCTCAACATCAACCTCAGGCCTCCACAGGCACATGTGCACCCTCATACTGTGCACACACCAGCCACTCCATCCCCCAATGAAAAGAAAAAAGAAGTTGGAAGCTAAGAGCAGTAGTTCACATTTATAATTCCAGGTGTTCAGGAGGCTGAGGCAGGAGGATCATTTGAGGCCAGTAACTCAAGACCAACCTGACAGTCTCAAAGAAACTAAAACCAACAGTTAAAAAAGTGCTGATAGGAATGTGGAAAAACTGGTCCTCACAAAGTACTGTTGAGAATACAAAATGGAATACCATGTTGGAATACAGTTTATCGCAGTTTCTTAAAAAGTTAAACATAAGCCAGGAGCTATGTGGTACATGACTGTAATCCCAGAATTAGCCAATCTGGGCTACAGAGCAAGATGCTACCTCCAAAACAAAAACCAAAAATCGAAAAGGTTAAATAAAAGCTTCTATAGGCCTAGTAATTGCACTCCTACAGAGGCAGTAAAATGGTACATAAACACAAAGACTTGTAAAGAAATATTTATAGCAGCACTGCTTATAATGCACATTAACTGAGGGAATGGTTAAGCAAAATGTAATATAGTCACACACTAAATAGTCTTCAATATTTAAAAGAAACTATTGATACTACAACATGAATGTAACTAAAAAACGTGCTAAGTTAAGGTAGTCAGGCAGAAGAGATCAAATATTACATAATTATGTTAAATTCCCAGAAAAGCAAAATTTAGAAACAGAAAGCATAGAAGAGTTGCCTGGGACTGAAAAGTACACATCTTTTGGAGGTAATGATGTGTCCTAACTGAACTGAGTTGATAAATTCACTTTAAAAATTATACACTTAAAGTGGATAATTTCATGGTATGTAAATTATCTCAAAGTTGTTTAAAAGTTTGTTTCTGCAAACAATTGTTAAACATTCAAAAGAAATTGACAAATTATTTTCTAACAAGAAATAGGTAAGTACAATTACTTTCAATATAATTTGCCAAATCAAAATAGAAATTTATTGAAATTCTATTAAACCTTAAATAATTTAAAGAAAAAAAGGGTACTGACTCTAACACAGTGATCAACAGTTCACGCTCTGGGCAAGGTTTCTCAATTTCAGCATTATGTATGACACTTCAGCCTAGAGAACTCTCTGTTGTGGGATGGGCCATATGCTGTGCACTGCAGAATGCACAGCAGTACCATTACAATTTATTTACGAGAGGACAACCAAACTGCCTCTAGACATTAGTGCAGTCACTAATGATGTCTGAGCATCAAGGCTTTGGATACAAACCGCCTTTCATTTTTATTTCACAATAAACTATCAGCACTGTGATAAGTCACTTCTTAGTTTCTCATCTGAAAATGATATATTAGTGCCTACTATAGTTTTGTTGTGATTATGGTAAAAAAAAATTATCAAAGAAATCAGCAAACAATGTAAACCAGCACTTTTCTTTTTCAAAAGGCCAGTTTACTAGCATATCACCAACTTTCATCTCTACACCTCTGTTCAAGACTGTGAAACTTTCCCCTTGCATTTCCAGCTTTTCTCATCCTTTCTCTATCATTCTCATTAGCAATAATCACAAGACAAAGATTATAGGTGAATTTGTATTCACTGTCTAACAGCTAAACAAAACTACAAAGGGAGGGATTTTTGCAGTCTGTTTTCATCTTTATCACCAGCATATAGTACATGCTAAAAAGTTTTTGTAAAATAAATGACTAGCATGTGAAAACATAAACCTGGAGCTATTTCAAATTTATTTCCCTATAGAAAAAAAGGGGACATATTATCTCTGAGTATGTGCATTAATTCCAGAGTACTGTAAGATCATGTGAAGATTATCATTTTTGACAGAAAGTATTCAAAAACCCATGCCAACCCTTATTCTAAGGTAGACTGCTATGGTCTGAATGTTTATACTTCCCTCAAATTCTTATGTTGAAACCCAATTCTTAATGAAATAATGAAATAATGAAAAGGAGAGGGGCCTTTAGGAAGTGAGGAGGTCAGCATGTTCTGGTGAATACAATTACTATCATTATGAAAGAGGCTCAAGGGACCCTGTTTGCCCTTTGTAACATAAGAGGACTCTGTGAGAAGGTACCAGCTTATGTAGCAGGAGTGAGTCTTTATTAGATACCAAAGCTTCTGGTGCCCCCAATCTTGAACTTCCCAGACTCTAGAACTATAAGAAATACATTTCTGTTACTAATCAGCCACCAAGTTTATGGCATTTTTGTGACAGATGCCTAAAAACACTAAAGCAACGGGTAAGGAAAGTGGAATGTATTTTGTAAAAAACTTGAGAGGCTATTCTGCTAGGTTAATATAAGATACTTGACCTATATAATACTAAAAATAATCCTTAGAGTTATTATTACTACTATTTCCAATTTATAGATGAAAAAACCCAGATAGAGAAGACCAGTCCAGAGTCTTATAGGTACCAAGTAATGAAGTCCAGAGTTGTAACTCAGGACTGTTATCCTGTTGATTTTTTTAAACACTGGCCATCCACAAAACCCACAGCTGAGAGTACTGTAGAGAAAAGTAACAGAAAGTTGAAGGATTAAATTTAGGCAAACCAACAACAAACCCATCAGTGAAAACTGCTGGATTGATGGTCAGTTGGTAAAGTGCTTGCCATGCAAGCACGAAGACCTGAGTTTGATCCCCAGCATACACTTTTAAAGTCAGGCAGGCCTGGAGTTTGTAATCCAAGCACTAAGGGGGTAGACACAGGTAGATCCCTGGCTTACTGGTTAGGTAGCATAGCTTAATTGGCAAGCTCAGACCACAGTCAGAGACCCTGTCTCAAAAAAAAATAAGGTGGATGGCTCCTGAACAATGACACCCAAGGTTGACTTCACACACATATACACACAAACACACATACACATATGCACACACACACACAGAGATGCACAAATACATACAAAAGAAATCAGGAGACAGAGAAGACAAGGGAAGACATGATCTAAATGTGTTATGGAAGATTTCAGAAATATGGATTTGTCAGTGGCATCAAAACAATAGGAAAGAATAAACACTGAAAAAAAGGCAAATGAAACTAGTGGGGTCACTTAATAGATTACTGAAAACATTATCAAAGAGGTTTTAGAGAGAAGTTTTAAGAAGGACAGAGTTAAGGAAATGGTGTTATGAAATGTAGACACTTCAAGACACCAGAACAGAAAGACTACTGGCAGCTTTATGAGGCAGTAGGTTCAAAGCAATATTTTTATTGTATAAAATGAGGACTCGTTCAAGCGTGCACTTAAAGTTACTTTGTCAGATAATTATACTAGCTTCTAATTATAACATTATGAGACTATGTTATCAACCTTGGACATATGCTTAGATATACAGTCTATTGAGAATAGCCAACACATAAGTTTTTGAGTCATCTTACGGTCCATTTTTTTCATGCATAGTGAATTAAGATTCTTCTGTGAACAGATAATAAATATTCAGTATTTTTAACACTTTAAGAAATTATCCCAACTGTCTATATTACCCTTTTTTGGGTAAAATAAAAACCTACTATGAGAAGGAAAGGCTTCTAAGAAGCACAGCTATAAATTATTTTGTAGTGTTATCTTGAAAAAGATTAATACTGCCTCCTTAACGACTAAATTCAGGAATCAAGCTAGTGAGATTACAAATGGCTAGTTATTATTTCTGTTTGCTTTATCAGGGGCATTTCAAACTTACATGGAAGTATGTCCTTATATCTGTTCTTTTTAACATTTTCTTCTTTTTCTCCAGTGGCTGTGGGATAAATCTTTTCTGTTCTATATTTGGTAGACAATCTTCTTAATCGCTTAAAATACAAGAAAATAAAATTCAAGTTTAGAGAAACATTGATACTTTCAAAATGTTAATGATTCATAAAAAGTTCTTAATTGAATTCTGTCAACAATTCCTTACAACTAATTCACTTATTCCTCTAAGCCGTTAATTTCTTTAAAAATTAACCTTGAGAATAATTTCTTTTTAGAGTAAGTGCAAATATAAGATATTTATTCCAAATAAGCAGCAAAGGGAACAACTACAAGTAATTTAAGGATATTACTAATAAGCTGGGAATGCATTTCTGTGTTTAAGGGTCCCAATAACCAAGTTTTAAAATCCCAATCAAAGGAATTATGTACAGGTTTCTTTATTTCTTCTCTGCATAACCCCTGAATGCCCACGATGTGCTAGTCTCTCTCCAAGGCAAAGGTAATAATTACTTATAAAACACTGCAAAACAAAGTTCTTTCACAGTGAATTAGAAAAGTCCAACAAAGACTAATTCTGCTTATTCATTGCATTACAGAAGTGGTTTGTGGGTGAGTGACAAATTCTTACCACATATGGCAGTAGGGATGTTCTTTGGGCTGGAATATTTCTGTTTGTCAGTAATAAGCACTTCCTGCTTACAGAACTGAAAGTTGGCATTGTGGATTGTTTAAATTCTACTCAACTACACTTCTAAAAATTAATTTCAAAGACGTCTACATTCTTTCAGAATTAAAGACATATTGAACCCATTCTGATTTTTCTACTCAATTATTAAATACAAATGAAATGAAACAAGTCTGGTAACAACTTAATCTTCTCACCAGTTTATTTTTGCAATTTGTGATGCTGACACTCAAGCAATTAAGAATTTTCATGTTGGCATTTCTTTTTTTTTTTTTTTTTTTTCCCTTTGGTTTTTTTGAGACGGGGTCTCCCTGTAGTCTCATCTGGCCTGGAACTCACTATGTAGATCAGGTTGGCCTTGAACTCAGAGCTCCACCTGCCTCTGCCTCTGCCTCTGGAGTGCTGGGATTAAAGGTGTGTGCTACCATGCCCACCCAGTGGTATTTCTTTTTAAATCACAGAATTTAAATAAAGGAATCTTTTCTCCTTGTTATATTACTTTAAATAATTTTACAAATAGGCACTTACATACAGAATTTTTTGCTGTAGTTTGAAAAAAAGATAAAGTTTTATCAAAAATTTAGAACTGAATATAGGAATATACATTTTTCTTTTTTTTAATTTTATTATTTTTATTTTATGTGTATGAGCGCATTGCCTGCATGTCTGTGAGTGCACCCATGTCGTGCAATGCCTCAGGTCAGAAGAGGGTGTTGGATTCCCCTGGAACTGGAGTTAAGGATGGTTCCTAGCCGCCATGTGGGTGCTGGGAATCAAACCCGAGTCCTCTGCAAGAGCAGTCAGTGCTCTTAACCAATGAGCCATCTCTCCAGCCCCAGGAATATACATTTTTAAGAAAAATCATGCTGTACACTGGCACAATGTCAAAGTAAAATTTCCCAAGTTTATGGTGACCTTTCTTGTGATAATAAAATTCTCAAGATATACAGAGGTGTAAAATAGCATATGCCTGTAACCCCACCACTTAGAAGACTGCAGGAATATTGTGAACTCCAGATCAACCTGGGCTACAGTAATCAGACTTCAACACAACATTGTTGGAAAAGAACATTAACAACCCACCTCACTATGAAGCAAAGTTGGCAATCACAAATGCACCTATTTTCTTAAAGCAGTAATTATATTTCTACACATGTGCCTTTCAGATAAAACTAGCACATATGTGAAATAATGTATGCACAAAGTTATTTATTACAATAGCATTCACAATAGCAAATGTCTACAAATAAAAGTTTATTAATGGAGAACTGGATAAATCTGTTTCACTCATCCAATCATGTATGATAGATACAGCTAGAAAACAAGGATGTTCTATTTTAAATTTAGCAATATATCAAAAATACTAAATGTAAAAAGTAAAGAACACAACAGTGTATATAAATACATTATTAGTATTAAAAGAATTTAAAATATGTCTGCTTCTACTTGTGCATAAAATAAAGCTTCAAAAAAATCTAGTAACAAAGCTTATATCTGTGGGGAAGAGAAATGGGAACTCTAGGAAATGGATAGGAAGATTATTAAATGTTTCTTCATGCTTTTTAGGCTATATGAATATATTGCCTGCCTCCAAAGTTAAATGTAAAAGAAAATTGGTGGGAAAAGCAGAAAGATTGTTTTAGTATTCCATGTTAATAAAATCTTCTATATTTGATCAGAATTATTTATCTTCTCTGCTCAAAGACTGGATATCTGAAGGCGTACTTTCAGATATTTACAGTACCTCAATATATTAAATATTAAACAACCACAGAAACACTGGGGGGGAAGAAATATACTTAGGTCACTATCACTAAAAAAATTAACTACAAAGTTGAAAAATGGGCTGAATTTAATTATAAAATGTTAATATGTCAAGCATTTCTTGCTTTATGTGACAGTTATTGAGTATTCATATAATGTTGAAGAATACCTGTCATAAATATGAGTTTTTATTAATCTAGTTTTCTTAAAGCCTGACATACCATGGAATTTTTTAGATATTTAATCTTAAAATGAAGAATGTTCTATGAAAATAAGAGTATACAAACAGTATACTCATCTTGATCTAGTCATTAAATGTTTTATGTATATATGTATATATATATACACATACACAAATACACACGTATTAAAAAGTTCTCACTGCACTAAAAAATGTAAAATTCTGTATATATTAAAATATATATTCAAGCTGGGCGTGGGCTTGCACACCTTTAGTTCTAGTCCTTGAGAGGCAGAGGCAGGCAGATTTCTGTGAGTTCGAGGCCAGCCTGGTCTACAAAGTGAGTTCCAGGGGCTACTACACACACACACATATACACACATAGATATATTAAAGATACATAAAATAGTATACTTCGAAATACATCCATCAGAGATGCAATATAAAACACAGTTAAACTTAGTTTTGCACTTTTAAAAAGGTCATCAACAAGAAAGCACTACCTAGATGTATTAAAAAAAATCTAAGTAGAATCTTACTTCCTACCCAAAAAAGTCAGCTTTGCAGTTAGCTGTGTGATTAAAATTCTGGTTTGTTACTTCCTAGTTGCATGACAATGAACATATTTAGCCCAATGTCACAACCTTTATAAAATGGAGATAAGATCTCCACATATAGGAAAGACTCTGGTGCACATAAAATGGCTCAATGGGTATTAACTATTAGCCAAGTTTTGAAACCCTTTAACTATTGTTGCTTCAGATTTATTTAATTCTTTGAAACCTTTTCTAGACTGAACACCAAAAAGAGATATATTCTGGGTCAATCTGCCTGCTTGGAACTGTTGCACAGTGTAAAGCAGTTTATGTACCAAACTTGAGCTGACTTCAGAATCATTTGGAAGGCCAGAGTGCTGAGACCCACCTCCACTCTGATTCAGTAGGTCTGGAGTAAATTAAGTGAGAATACTTATTCTTTTTAACTTACCTTGTGGTTGTTGTTGTCTGTCTGACCACGCTTTGAGAACAGCCGGTATAAGGTCTCTCTCTAAGCTTTAGAACTAATACTGATTAATTAGCATAGTGGAACAGAAGTTGATTTTCAGCAATTACTAGGTTACTTTGTACTTTTAAAATTATTTAATTCTGAGACTGTCAAAAAATTATTTTTACTTATATGCATGGGATCTGAACCCCAGTCCTCTGCAAGTGCAGCAGCCAAGTGCATTTAATCCCTGAACCATCTCTCCAACTTCAGCTCCTTTGTATTTTGTACAGGTTGGCAGCATCAAATGATTTTGAGAAAGATGTTCAGAAACTTATCAGGAAATCGGGGAAGAAACTAGTAATAAAAAAAATGCAGCTTTGAAAGACAAAAAAGGCTTGGGAGGGGAGAAGAAAGGCTATCATAGCTGAGTAACAATGAAAAGGGAAAACACAAGCTACGGAAACAAAGGGCAGAAATTACATTAAACTGTTCTGATAAATGGCAGACAGGGAAATTACAAGTTGCTTCTAAATCATTTCTCTATCCTATAAAACACTTAAACTCTACTGGGCTCAAGTAACTGAATGTGGTAGTTGTGAAAAATCTGGCAACAGAACAAGGTTTCTGAAGGTACAACGACCAAAAATGAATTAAAATCAAATACATAACATCTGCGGTGTTTCTGGCAGTGCTTGGCTGAGGTGCCATCAGGTGGTTTCACTGAAGCACTGGTTCTGTACATAGAACATGCACCTTCCCTACTGTGTATGCGCTCACACCATGTAACACAAACACTGTCTAAAACATCTCAACTCAGATTTGAGACTACTATATGTGATAGACTGTGGTGTTTTCATGGTACAGGCAAAGTTTTAAGTTCTTACAGAAACAAATGGTTTAATTACAGAAAACAAAAACTTCTGATATTTTCTTATTGTTATTATTCAGCAGTAAATACCAAATTAGTCTATCTTTGGATTGTATTGGCCTACAGTTTGACCTTAAAAACTGGTGTTTAGGGCTGGAGAGATGACTCAGTGGATAAGAACACTGGCTGCTCTTGTAGAAAACCCAGGTTCGAATCCCAGCACCCACATGGTAGCTAACAACTGTTCATAACTCCAGCTCCAAGGGCTCAGATACCCTCTTCTGTCTTCTGTGGGCACTGCATGACACAGGTATACTTACACACATGCAGGCATAACACTCATACACATAAAATAAAAATAAATAATTTTTAAAAATTAATGTTTAGCCAGGTGTGGTGGCCCATGCCTTTAATTCCAGCACTCGGGGAAGCTGAGGCAGACAGATCTCTGTGAAGTAGAGATAGATCTATATAGGGAGTTCCAGGTCAGCTGGAACTACAGGGAAAATGTGTCTCAAAAAGGCCAAAAAGAAAATAAAATTGGTGTTTGAGGAGCTGGAGAAATGACTTGGTAAAGTTGCATAAGCATGAAGACTTCAGTTTGATCCCCTGAACTCATGTTATGTGGGACTCAGTGGCACATGTCTATAATCCCAGCACTGGGGAGGCAGAGACAGAAGGGGATCCCTAAAGCCTGCTGGCTAGCAGTCTAGCTGAATCAGTGAGCTCCATATTTAGTGAGAGACCCTATTTTAAAAAAAAAAAAAAAAAAAAAAAAAAATCAAATAAACAAAAAGCATGGGCTAGTGAGATAGCTCAGAAGCTAAGGGCTCTTGCTGCCAGGTCTGATTGACAAGAGTTCAATCCCTGGAACCCACACGGTAGGAAGAGAGAACCAACTCTTGCAAGTTGTTCTCTTGAATTCTACATGTATACTGTAGCACATATGTAGGAATGATGTACACATGTACACATTCACTCAATGTTGTTGTTGTGATAAACACCATGATCAAAAGTACCTTGGGGAGAAATGGGTTTATTTTATCTTACAGGTCACAGGTCATCATAAAGGGAAGGAGCTCAAGCTGAACTGAAGCAGAAACCACAGAACTCTGCTTACTGGCTCAATCTCTGGTTCATGCTCAGCTAGCTTTCTTATATAGCCCAGACCCAACTGCTTAGGCAGGATGCTGCCCATAGTGGTTTGGGTCCTCCCATATCAATATCAAGACAATCTCCCACAGGCATGGCTGAGGCTAATTTGATGTGGGAAATTCCTGAGGTTCCCTCTTCCCGGGTTACTATAGGTTGTGTCAAGTTGACAATAAAAACTAACACACAACCAAATACACATGGCTGAAGAGGTCATATATCCTAGAGAAAAATCTACACCTGACAGATCCCTAGACCAATGTAATTTCTTACTGTATGCTAAATGGAGCCTTATATTTACAGATAAGTATGCCAGTCACCACTCATCAAAGAAGCTTCTTTTTGCAATCAATAGAGACTATTAACAGAGTTCCACAACTGTTCAAACAGGGAATAAGTGTCTGTGAGGTGCCCGGTCCTAAGTGACACATCTACAATGGAACTTCTACACCTAAGGCTCACAGAACATAGCAGAACAGGGGGGTAGAGAATCTATTAATGCATCTCAGCTCTCACCAGCGAAGCTTCCTCATGCAACAGAGGGTGATTAACACAGAAAGCCACAACTGGCAAAAATGTAGAGAATAAGAGACTGCAGAGTATGTGTCCCTGGACAGGACTCCTATATTAAACCTGTCACCCAGGGCTCAGGGACCACTGTGGAAGAGGAGGTGGAAGACTGTAATAGCCAGGGTAGTGGTAGATGATGACAAGGAAATAGAATCTTCCAGGCTTCTGTGAACTGGCTCATATGAACTTACACCAATGGTGACAGCATGCACATGCACAAGACCCACTGCAAAATCAAACTGACAAAAACCCAGCATAGAACTGGAGTAATGGGTAAGAAGTCCCAACCTTAGCTGGGGAACTATTGGCAGCTAATCACTGCTGGTTGAAGAAGAGTTGGTCTTCTTTAAGGGAGTAACACTAGATAGGCTGACCAGGCCCCAGATGATGAAGACACACCTACACAAACTTGACTTGATAGGCTTTAACACATATGACAAGAATGCATGAAATCTCATGTCAGGGAGGTCTGGGAGTGTATGCAGATAGTGGGGGGAGTCTAGATATGATTAAAATGCATAAAATGCACAAAAATTCAATATATACTGTAAAAACACACACATAGAATGTTAAAAAAAAAGCATACCCATTTCATTAGAATGCAAATTTATCTTCATCTTAAACTCCTAATTAGTGTATTTGGTACTGGGGATGGAACCTAGTGCCTCATGCATGCCAGGCAAGCACTCTGTATCACTAAGCTATACTCCTACCCCTGCTCTTACCTTTAAAAATAATAAAATTATATGTATGCCACAGAATTATTTCCTAATGGCTTTGCATGTGTACATGTAAGTATATATTTGTGTACTTGTGTACATGTGCACATGTACATCATCACATCTTCCTCTATTGCTCTTCATGACAGTCTCTCACTGAACTTGGAGCTCACCAATTTGGCTATACTGACTGTCCAGTAACCTCTAGAGATCTGTCTGTCCTCACCACCATACTACGGGTTATAGATGTGTTGTGTTCCCCAGGGGTCCTGGTTCCTCCAAGGGGTGGGGCCTGCTGTGGAAAGTTAGCCATGGAAGGAGGGGCTTGTGGTGCCATCCTGGGATGGGAGCCACAAGCTGAACACCTGGTGAGTGGGGGCATTTACGGACCTGGGGCTAGACTGCTGGCCCCTGAGGCATGGGCGAAAGCTAGCACTGACTATGGGGGTGCCGTGGGAGTGATCTGGTATGGAGGGCTCTGAGCCTCCATGCAGAGCTGGGCAGTGCAGAGCTAGGCACTGAGTGTTTGTTTCTTTGTAAGTCACCCTCCCACGATAATAATAAATGTACGTAAAGACATGTTATATGGTTTGCCTGATAGCCCAAGAGACCCAGAGAGAACTCTGGCAACATGTGTGCTCTGCATTTGGCTTTTTACATGGGTGCTGGGGATCTGAACTCAAGTTTCTCATACTTGTAATGGCAGGCATTTTACCAACTGAACCATCTCCCAAACTTCTCTAGTCTTTCTACAATTCTCTCACTAGAACACAATGCTTCAGCTATGCAGATCACTGATGATCACAACCACAACCTTCCTTCCCTGAGCATCATATTTTCACAATTTTTTCTTCTGTTGACTCTTCCCTATTTAACAGTTGTTCAAGTCCCCTTCAGTACATCTGTAATAACATCATTCTATTACTAATTATGAAATAATTTATCTCCCCACTAAACTATAAAACCAACAGCAAAAATTGAATTAGTTTATTGGACTTCATAGACTAATATCTAATGCAAAGCAAGTAACATTAAAAACAGACGAATCCAAGAATTATTTATTGTTACTTCAAAAACAAGTGAGGATTTTTTTTAATGTATCAGCATTCTTTCGTGTGTGTGTGTGTTTTTCTTGCCTCTTTCCACCCATTTTTTCCTTTTCTTTGGTGGCACTGGGGAGCAAATCCAAAGTATTATGACTGTTACTTAAGTGCTCAAACTCCAAGCTATTACCACAGCCCTTACATTTTAAAAAATTCCAGGTAAGGTCTTTCTAGTTTGCCTCCGGTTGTCATTGAACTTGTGGTTTTCCACCTCAGCTTCCAAGTATGCACTACCATGCCTCATGTCACATTAGAATTTTTAAAGTTACATTATTTGTGTGTGCACATGCATGCCAGAGCATAGGCCATAGCATACATGTGGAAGTCAAAAAGAAAATTTTAAGAGCTGATTTTCTCCTTATATCATGTGGGTCCTAAGGATTAAACTCAGGTTGTCAGGCTTGGTGGCAAATGCTCTTACCCATTTAGCCATCTCTTCACTGGCCTAAATTAGAATTTTCTTGTGTGTGTGTGTGCAAGCAAAATTTGAGTCTTAATACTTACTGTCTTTTAAAGCTCCAAAACAGTTTTCTCTTCATTTTTTAAGCTCACAAAACCAACAAGCTGCTCTAAGGTCTCTTAAAGTGGCATGTAATATTACTCTCTTTTAAGATACTGTACAAGTGTTTAGAAGGGTAGAACGACGTCACTGTTCATTTAAACTGCACTGTTTTCATTTAATTACTGAAGTTATTAAGAATGTATTGTGTGGGCTGGAGAGATGGCTCAGCAGTTAAGAGCACTGATTGCTCTTGCAGAGGACTGGGGTTCGATTCCCAGCACCCACATGGCGGCGACGAAATGTCCTTAACTCCAGTTCCAGGGAATCCGACAGCCTCTTCTGACCTCCGCGGCACTGCACGACACGGGTGCACTCACATACATGCAGGCAATACACTCGTACACATAAAATAAAAATAATAAATAAAATATTAAAAAAAAGAATGCATTGTGTAATGTTTGTTAAATCACCACAGTCAAACAGTACTACGGAAATAGAAGAGTATATCAGATGCTAAGAGCTTTTGCAATGTGATGGTAATTAAGTATTCTGGAGCAGGAAAAGCCTGGAGATAGAAATGGGGAAGTAAACAGGAATCTTCCCCTGCCCCCTGTGGTTATCCAGGGTAGAAGTCTTTGTTTTCCAAAGCTATCACATTTTTGCAACAAAGACTCTGTTTCCCAAGGCTTTCACATTTCCGTTACCTTTCTAGCCCTATGTTATCTTACTTAATTACCATTAATATGCTATGTACCTTTTGCTTGCATTGCTCACATGAGTATAAAAACCCTCCACCCCCCCCCCCCCCCCGGGGAACAAAGGGTCTAATTCCTTTTATCCATGGGTTCAGTCCCGCTAGAATCAAATTAAACTTCCTTTCCTCATCTGACTTCGGCTGTTGGTCTCTGATTTGTTCCATAACAGCAGCAGCTACTTGTCTCTTGGGTTATCACTGAATGTTATATGGGTATCTACAACATGTCTAAATAGCACCAACACTCAACAGTTGCTCAAGTCACAGCCCTAGGAGTCATTCTTGATTTCTTTTTTTTAAAATCTCACATTTACCACCATTAAGTCTTGTTGGCTGATCTCTAATATATAACTAACTCTCTTCATAATTATTGAACAGATTTTGACCCGAAAACTCATTTAGATTAGACTGACAAGTATTAAAAGACATAGCTCTGAAGGGAGTTTGTCTCAAGGTCTTTTAGGTAACAAAAAGTATTCTGTGCTTTGCTCCTGCCGACTTCCATGCTTCAGTCATTCCATTGTTCTTGCTTCTTACTGCATCAGAATAAATCATCCTGAAACATTTCCTGAGACTAGTACTGGAAAACACATCCCATCATCCACCTCTTTCCAAACTGCTCCCTAATCTCTACCTATAGTTCTATGTATTTGTAATCTAGGACATGTCTCAGCATACCAACAATTATTTATATGCACAAATGTAACATCCTTAATACAACAGTAATACATTGATGATGACATAGGTCACAGCCTCACATTCTATTAAAACCAATCACAATCACCAAAATTCATGAAATAAATGCTCTGTCTCCAGGACAGTGCTGGGATTACAGACACATGTCAACTGTGTCTAGATGGAAATACAAACTTTAAAAAAGTTTAGCCTCTTCCAACCATAGTCTGTGGAAATAAAAGTAGAGTATCATTTAAATTAGAAGGATAATAAAAATTTGCCATCTTGAGTCAGCATTATGGCTTGATTTGTAAAGGTGTTTGCCACCAAGCTTGATGACCTGAATTCAATCCTCAGGATCCACATGATGGAAGGAGAGCACCAATTCCCCAAATCTGTCCTCTGATCTTCATATGTGCACCATGATGTGTTCTCTCTCTAAATAAATAAATAAATATCTTGGCCATATGCATTAATTTTATTGAAAACATTAATAAAAAATGAAAAATTACCTAACACAGTAAATGGAACAGAAATGTGTCTGTTCTTGTTCCAATTCACAGGGCCGTGGCTCACCTCTTCTATCAGCACTTTTATTTTACTTTTTGTAATGCCTCTCTACCCATTTAATTTATGTAACCAGAGTCCACCAATTTTCCAAGTTAATCCCAACTCCTAAGAGTTATCTTTCATTATCCTCAACAACTTTTCAGAAATTCCAAACTCTAGGCATTAAATAAAAGTAATCTAATCTCATTATGGTGGCACATGCCTATAATATCTTAGCACCTGGGGTATGGAAGTAAGAGCATTAAGAGTTCAAAGCAAGTCTTAGCTACAGAGTTAGTTGGAGGCCAACCTGGGCTACATGAAACACTGTCTTGAGCAACAAAAAAGCCTATATATCTTGCTTTTGCCTCAAAAAAATATTCACCATAGTCATCATTGGAGACCAAAGCAACCCATCATTAATAAAATTAAGAACATCAAAGCCCATTGTTATACATTAACATCAATTCTCTACCTCCACCTAAAAAAAAGACAACCCCTAAATTAATAGCCCAAAGACTTCATATTTATTTTTGCCAAAACAAATACACCACAGGATGTCATTTTTTGTATTTTTTTTTTGAAAAGAGTCCAATGTATATTTGCCACTATATGGAAAATACTTATTTTTGGCAAACCCAGATTGCCACAAAGCTGTGGTCAACAGACCAAACACTTTAGAGAAAAACTACACTTCCTGATAAGCACTAGTCCTCTGATTTTTTTTTTCCATTACAACTCTGTGAAAATACTTTTATGAAATTGCCAAGAATCAAGAGGCAACCAAAGCTCATTATTGGGCTCAGATTATTCAGAATAAAAGGTTAAGATTCAGATTGAATTATCACCATTACGACAACTAATTTCACACCAGTTTTTCCTAACCTATACTATGCTAGGCACTGTTTTAGGACTGAACAGAAATGGGATAAACTCTCTGATAGAAAAGAGAGAAAATGGATCAAATAATGTGCTCAATTAAAAGCCAGGAAGCAGCCAGGTGTGGTGGCACATGCCTTTAGTCCCAGCACTTGGGAGGCAGAGGCTGGCAGATCTCTGCGAGTCTGAGGCCAGCCTGGTCTACACAGAGTTACAAGCCAACTGGGGCTACAGGAAGACCCTGTTTCAAAAAAGACCAAAAAAAAAAAAAAAAAGCCAAGAAACAGGTCGGGTGTTGGTGGTGCATGCCTTTAGTCCCAGCCCTGGGGAGGCACAGGCAGGGGGGAAATCTCTGTTGAGTTGAGGCCAGCCTGGTCTACATATGGAGCTCCAGACCAGCCAGAAAACCCTGGAAAACCCTGTCTCAAAAAAGAAAAGAAAGTGGTTGGAGAGATGTCTCACAGTTAAGAGCACTGGCTGCTCTTACAGAGGACCTGGGTTCTCAGAACCCACATGGTGGCTAACAACTATCAGTAACTCCAGTTCCAGGGGAATCTGATGGTCTCCTCAGGCATTGCATAACACAGGTGCACTTACATAAATGCAGGCACTACACTCATATGCATAAAATATTTTTAAAAGACTGTCAGAGTAGATAAAAAACAAGACTATATGCTGACTACAGAAATTCATTTTAAATAAGAAGGTATAAAGATTAAAAACAAATGGATGTTGGGAGTGTGTATAGTGACCACACCTATAATCTCAGCACTCAGGAGACTGAGCCATTTGAGTTGTAGGTCAACCTGAGCTATATATTTTGTCTCAAAAAAGGGAAGAGGCAAATAGATACAGGAAAGATGAACCATGGGGTGCTTGGGATGGAGCTGAGACCCCAGAAATGAACAACAGTATGTATATCCTCTTCATGAAGTCTCTATGCTACTGTGCCTTGAGCTCCAAGTTGGTTGTATTTGATGCTTTCCTACAAGTGAAGAAAACTTTCTTTACTCTGGTAACTAATGGTGTATGAGTTGCCTGCCCCTTTGTGGAATGATAAGAAGCAAAGTCTTTTGAGTATGCTGACCACCACTGATTTAATCAATATCCTATACTGCTACTGTAAGTCAGCCTTAGTATACATCTATGGGCTGGAAGAACACAATGCAGAAACTCCAAGGGAAGTATATCAGCAGAGCTTCTTTAAGCCACTTATTTGTCTGCATTTCTCTGAATGCTAGTTTGTTTGACAGTATCTCTTAATTAATTTGAAATAAAATCCTGACCCAGAGTCAATACCTTGTACAATCTTACTTACAAGTATACCCTCAAGTTCCTCAAATTGTTTATCACTGAATTCCCCAAGCCAGAATTCATGTCTAAGCCTCTGGAAGGGCTACAGATTGGCGTGTATTCCAATATTGCTGTGACCCATACTACAACCCATCTATATGGCTCTAGGCATCATTGTAAGCACTGAGTCTTCACCCTGCCAGTCATTGGATGAGAAATAGCATGTGGTGGACATCTACCAAGTTTCATGTGATCAACTTGGCAGCAGAAAAGACCTATAACAATCTAGATGAAAGCTCTACAACACTGATCACATTTTGAGGGTGTTCTCAAGTGTTACCTGCAAGAAACTCTGGAAACCATCAATAGGTAGGTGGAAGCAGAGGGTCTCTATCTGGTGATGGTGGACAAGAACGATATGGTCAAGGGAATTGTATCATTGTCTGACAGCCTGCAAGTCCTGGTGTTCACAAGAGGAGAAAGGAGATCAGAGCATAGGAAGGGACAGATAGAACCATGGAAGATATCCACCTCACATCTTGCTGCAAATTCTGGGAATGAGATGAAATTCTGGGAGAATGAGTCTGTTCTCTCTCAGAAGCTCCATACCCACTATCTGGGAACTAGAGAAGACATGGGGGAAAGGAAGAGAAAGGACTTTTAGCTTCCCATACCCTCACTTACACACCGAGAAAAACTTTCATCCCTAGCCAGTCCTATCTCCTTATGGATAGCCCCCTTTTGGGTGCTCCTCAGGTGGATTCTGATCTTTAAGAGATCCCTAGACCTCAACATGCCTCTGTCTCTGTCTCTGCCCTGACTCTACCCAAAGATAAGAGCATAATTAAAGTGTTCAAAAATATATTTTTGTTCATCCTGCTTCATTCTGTACGGAGGAGGCTGAGTTCATTTAATGCCATTTCTTCCTACTATACTTGTGTGGAGCTGCAACTTTGGGTTATGCTACATGCATAGGAAGGCAGATAGGTAGGTAGAGGAAGGCACAGTGGTTAGCCAAGGTTATTGCTTTTTCATGGTGAATCTAAATGGCAAGGTTTTTATCATGGGGAGAAAAAAGACATATAATGCTAATAATGTGAATCAAGAAAGTGGTCGTGTTAATCTCCAAGAAGAGATAACAATCTATGTATGTGACTAACAATAATTCATCACAACATATAAGGCAAAACTGAAAGAAAAAAAGGAGAATCAGTAAGGACATAATTGAACCCAGTAACACCATCAATTCACTCCATGTAACTGATACCAACAATTTACTTTCTGAACAATTGCAGAATACATAATCCCTTCAAGCTCACAGGGACTATTCACCTAGACATACCGAATAAAGGGCCAGAAGTCACACCTTAACAAACTTAAAAGAATGGGGGGCTAGAGAGATGGTTCGGTAGTTAAGAGCACAAACTGCTCTCGCAGAGGACCTGGGTTCAAATTCCAGCACCCACATGGTGGCTAACAACCATCCTTAACTCCAGTTCCAAGGGATCTGACACCCTCTTCTGACCTTTGCAGGTATTTCATGACACAGGTGCATTTATGCACAGGTAGGCAATACATTCATATACATAAAATAAAATAAATAAAATATTTTTTAAAAAAGAATGAAAATTACCCAATGTTGGTTTTTAGATCACAATGGATTAAACAAGATGTCAAAAACAGAAAGCTAGAAAAATCTCAAAATACTTGGAGATTAAACAACACATTCCTAAATAACACATGTAGCCTAGGGGTATGGCTCAGTGCTACCACTCAATATCACCTCTTGTCTAGGGCACACAAGGTCCTGAGCTCATTCTCTATCACAACACTAAATAAATAAATAAATAATACATGTGCTAAATAAGAAATCTCAAAAGAAAAAACTATTTTGAACTGGCTAGGTGTGGTAGCACATGCCTAAAATCATAATGCAAGGGAGGCCTAGGCTGATTTTTATTTGCAAACCAACCTAGCCACTTTTTCCATGGAATACCGTTTTTATATCCTAACTTGATATCTGCTAGACATCCCCTTTCCATCCCCTCCCCCATGCCGGTGCGAAGGACCAAATCTAGGGCTTCACACATGTTAGACAATTATTCTAAAACCTCCACCCCAGACATTTTCTTTAAATTGAACAAAGCAGGGACTGGAAAGATGGTTCAGTAGTTAAAGAGCACTGGCTGCTCTTTGCAGAGGACTCAGGTTTAATTCCCAGCATCCAGACGGTGGCTAACAACCACCATTCTCCAGTTCCAGGGGAATTTGATGCTTTTTTTTCTTACCTCCATGGGCACTGCACAACACGGGAGCACATTTACATATGTGCTGCAATATACTCATACACATAAAATAAAAAAAAAATTTTAAAACTCTGTAAATAAGCTTATAACTTCAAAGGAAACAAAGTCATTAGATTAAGCAAAAATTCGGAATGTTAAATGCAGAGCACACACACATACACACACACACACACATCCACCCACCCACACACACACACACACACACACACACATCCACACACACACACACACACACACACACACACACACACACACACACACACAATTCACCAGTACAAGCTTTCCAATGAAGTAGTATTAGTATACATGATTATTTTATATTACAAATAAAATGTGTTAATATTTAGAAGTTGACAGTGAACTCATATTAATCAATATTTTCCCAAAGATAACATTTCAAAATTAGGCATAGGCAAAACAAACAAAAAGAAAAACAAAAGCCACTCAAAATCTAAGAAAAAAGGGAAAAAAAATCAAAATCTAAGACCAATGTTTTTAAAGAGTAACTCAAAAAGATGAATAAAATACCTCTGCCCTTTCCAACTAAACTGTGTAAAACTAGATGATCAATACAAAATAAACATAGCTAAGAATCTATTTCTATTAAGTCAAACATTAAAGAGATTCACAAAACGATGTTACTTTCCTAACTAAATTTTTCTTTTAGAAAATCTCTCTTACAAAAACATTATATATAATCTTGGTTAATTATTATTTTGAAATGAATTTCTAAGATTTCTCAGTTTCAATTTATATCCTACCTTAATAATTCTAGGGAGAAAATGGGCAAACTATTATAGAAATTGTTAGTGATATCCCGAGTTATAAAAGGAGTAGAAGTGACCACGGATGCCAGAGTTTGATGCTGGGTACCCTCTTCACTGCTTTCTATCTTATTTTTTGACACAAGGTCTCTTACTGAACTGATTTGGGAAGAATGGCTGGTGACTGAGCTCCAAGGATCTTTCTTGTCTCCAACTCTCCAGAGATGGAATTACAGGTGCACACCACTGCACCTGGATTTTAATGTAGGTTCTAGAGACTCAAACTCAGGTCCTCATGCTTATACAGCAAGCACTTTACTAAGTTATTTCCTCAGCCCTCAAGCATAATTCTAAAAAAGATTTAGTTTGATTATTTTTATGTGTATGTCACATGTGTATGTGCCTATGGAGGCCAAAACAGGGTGTCAGATTCCCTGGAGCTACAGTTATAGGGGATTATGAGCCATCTGATGTGGGAGCTGGGAACTGAACCGGGGTCCTTTGCAAGAGTAATAAGCCCTGTTAACAATCACTGAGCCATCTCTCCAGCTCCTGAAATGTAATTTTAAAATGGAGTATTTTTATTAGATCTGACAAGAAGCCAATAAAAAACACTGAGCTAGTAGGAATGGTATACAGCCCAATGGCAGATCCAGGCTTATCACACAAGAAGTCCTGGGTTGAATCCCCAGTACCAAAAAAGCTAAGAAAGCATAAACAAAAACCAAACGTTTTGTGTTCTCATGATACTGAAGGGAATCTAACCCAGGTCCTTCTGCATGCTGGGCAAGGACTCTCCTCCTGAGCAAATTCCTTAGCCCTGCAAATAAGAAAGCATTGATCTAAGAACTGTGCAAAGAGAAAAAATACTTCATATATCTAAGTTAAAGAAAAATTTCCAAATTTAAAAACACTGATTAATCTGGGAGTGATGATGTATGTCTGTAATCTCAGTATTCAGAAGACTGGGCAAGTTCCAAGCCAGTCAGGGAGACACAGTGAGACCTTGTCTCAAAAAATAATAAAAACAGGGGTAGGAGAGATGGCTCAGTGGCTAAGAACACCAGCTACTCTTGCAGAGGGCCTGGGTTCGATTCCCAGCACCAACATGGTAGCTCACAACCATCTGTAACTCCAGTTCCAGGGGAATCTGACACCCTCTTATGACATCCACAGGCACTGTATGGCACATGTGCATGTACATACATGCAGACAATACACTCATACATAAAATAAAAGTAATAAAGAAAGGTCACATGTCAAATTAAACAACTATGTTCTAATATTAGGACACCAAGACATTCAAGAATAGAGAGGCCAATTTCATATTCAACTGAAACCCCACTAAAGTGGTCTCCCTTCCAAAATACCATCTATTATTTAGGTATCTGCTTATTTTACACATGGCAACCCCATTCTTCCTTATCTTTGAAAGGGTTGTTTCCTACATATTTTTTTTGTTTTGTTTTTTGAGACAGGGTCTCCCTGTAGCCCCAACTGGTCTGGAATACTCTATGTAGACCAGGCTGGCCTTGATCTCACAGAGATCTGCTTGCCTCTGCCTCCCAAGTGCTGGGACTAAAGATGTGTGCCACGATGCCTGGCTGTTTCCCACATTTTGAATGTCTTTTATATATATCTAGTTAACTTGAGAAACTCTTCCTTCAAGAATAAGGTTAGAGTTGACAAGATGGTTCAATAGGTAGAAAAGTACTTATTGCCAAGTCTGACGACTTGAGTTTGATCCCTGGAACCCACATGATGGAAGAAGAGAACTGACCTCCACAAGATGCACCCCCTCCATAAATTAAAAAATAATTTAAAACTCAGTTTAAATATAGTCTGAAACTGTCCCTGATCTATTCAGGCAGATCTACATTTTCCTGGTTCTCTTGTTTAAATCTTGAATAATTTTTCATGGGAGCAATACATAGTATCTTCAATTACCACTGACAACATTCTAAGCACTATTTAGGCATTTTACATACATATTATCTTGGTATGTCAAGGTAGGGATCATAGTCTCAATTTCTCTAGATAACCTACTCATAATCATAGCAAGGCTGAGAAAGTAATTAGTGCGTGCACAACTCCAAAGCTTATTATCTTTATACCAGTGTAGATGTTCGAAGAGTTTTAGGGACACAAACCCTTGGACATCTAAGAGCTATACGCCTCCTTTCTCCTAAAATGGGTTAACACAAAAACTTAAGATATAAATTTCAAAGGGTTCACAAATTTTCCTAAAGACCATATACTGCCCCTAAGAAAACACATTACTGCTTCTGACAAATCTATTCATAGTTAGGGCTCCCTAACTGCCATATCTGCAACTGCCAATTCTAAGCACAGTGCCTCTATCATGACGGGTACTCATAAATCCCAATACATAAATATCTTCTTTTAAAATTTATTTATTTTTATGTGTATGAGAGTTTGCATGTGCATATGTACGTGTACCTGTGTACCCGGTGCCCACAGAGCCCAGAAAAAAGTACTGGATCCCCTGGAGCTGGAGTTACAGGTGGTTGTTAGCACCATGTGGTGCTGGGAATTGAACCAGTTCCTCTGCAAGAGCAACAGGTGATCTTAACTACTGAGCCCAATAAATGTCTTTTGTATAATTAAATGGATGATAGAGACCATGGATGAAAAGAATAAAACTTTGACTTCCTTCAGTGCCTGCCAGGGTAGTTAATTCACATTATTACATAACTTTAAAAAAAATCTGAAAAGCAGTAAGTACAGGAAATGTAAAATAGTATACAGTCCCAAAGCCCAATATTAACATGATGTCTATCTCACATTCTTCAAGAAAAACTTTTGGAAAGCATCTGCTTTTTTTTTTCCTACCACAAGCCAGCAACACACATTATAATATTAAACAAGTGGAAACACGATTTTTGTGTGATTTCAGAGAGGAGATTGTCAGCGTAAAACTGCATGACTCTAAAAAAAGTGAACTATTATAGGAATACGAAAAATGCTGAAAGAGGCACTGGAGAAATGGCTCAGCGGTTAAGAGCACATGCTGCTCTTGCAGAGGACCTAGGTTTGGTTCCCAGCACCCACATCAGGTGGCTCATAATCACGAGCAACTCCAACTTCAGGATGCCCTCTTCTGTTTTTTTTTTTTTTTTTTTTTTTAATTTATGTGTATGTTTTGCTTGCATGTAAGTGTGCCATGTGTGTGCCACGCCCTCAAGAGGTCAGAAGAGGGTGTCAGATTCCCTAGACCTGAAGTTAGCTGCCATAAGGGTGATGAGAACCAAACTCGGGTCCCTCTATAAGAGCAGCCAGTGTTCTTGACAGCTGAGCCTTCTCTCCAGCCCTGATGCCCTCTTCTGGTCTCCCTGCACTCTCCTGGACAGATTACACATACACACACAATTAAAAGTGAACAAAATCTAAAAAAATTCTTTTAAAAAATGCTGAAGGAGAAGTTCACCTCTTTTGTAGAAGAGTGGTAATTTAGAACAATTGCAGATCACTTAGCTTATTTTAGTAAATTTTCAGTTTGAATCTAGTGAAAGGCTTTTTCCCCAATATGGTATTAAAAATCAATTTTTTGTAGTGGAGAACAAGTGCTTTAAGATCAACTGGATTAAAATACTTATCTCAGAAAGTGGGAATTAATTACACTTTTGCTTCTGCACTTAAGGGTAAGTAAACACACTGAAATCATTCTACATTTAAATTTTTCTGGGTATAGTAGTGCAGGCCTGTAATTCCAGCACTGCTGTGCAAGTTTGAGACCAGTCTAGGTTACAAATTGAGGCTATCTCACAAAACAAAATTTTCAAATTTTCTGATTTCATAGTTCTAGTCTAATAAAAGGAAAGCTTTTGATTTCTAAAAATACAAAAAGAATGCTCAAAAGTACACCACAGGATAAGCCAAGAATTAAATCATTTAGCAGGTACACTCATGAAAATAGCTTATTTTAGAAGGATGAAAGAATACATACTGCAAAGCATACACACTGGAAGGGTACTATGAGACTGTTAAGAAAGCTTTGGAATGCCAGGCAAAGTAACAGGCCTTTCAACTAGGACACAGTGGTCTGGAGGTATAACTCAGTAATAAATTGACTCGCATTGGTGACAACTTGGCTCCAATCTCCAGTTGGGGAGGAGGTGAGGGAGGAAAGAAAGGAAAAGGAGGTTGGGGAGATTAATCGGTGAACTAGCACAGAATTATAAAATTAGAGGGAGAGAAGCTGGATGGGATAACACGCCTATAAACCCAGCATTTACCAGGCTAAGGCAGGAGCTGAGTTAGAGGACTGCTTGTTACAAAACCCTGTCTCAAAGGTCCAAAAACAAAGAAACAAACAAAACTACTGGGGGTTAAGGAAAAGGAGGTTGGGGAGATTAATCGGTGAACTAGCACAGAATTATAAAATTAGAGGGAGAGAAGCTGGATGGGATAACACGCCTATAAACCCAGCATTTACCAGGCTAAGGCAGGAGCTGAGTTAGAGGACTGCTTGTTACAAAACCCTGTCTCAAAGGTCCAAAAACAAAGAAACAAACAAAACTACTGGGGGTTAGAGGGTGAAGGGATGAAAATTGGGAAGAAAAGACA
>NW_008335967.1:7362412-7370988 GCF_000622305.1 Nannospalax galili | reverse complement strand
GGACTTAAACAAAGAGGAAATGGCAGAGAACGCCATAACTAACACCCCGGGAGCCGTCACCCATGGAACAGATGGCAACATCTTGCCATATTTGCTTTTCCAAAGATTTTTAAATTACATGACATATAAATATATATATATATATATATATTAGTTTACAAAAACAAAGCTTGGATTCAATACTTTGAGTCAGCTTAGGCTTTTAAATTTTTCAGTAATATAGGTGATCAGAAAAGGGAAACATGAATATTCTTTAATTTACACTTTTTGACAATGAAAATGAAGCCATGTTTCCAACATGTTATATATACATGTATATATGTATGTATGTATTAAAAGAAACCATATAACTAAGAGAAAGATTAAACATGTCTCCTGATTTTATTAATATGGTTCCCATTAGCCGACAGATGCCAACACTTCAAAGTTGTACTTTAGGAAAGTGGGTACAAGATGTGGAATGGACTGGATGAGACAAAAAACTGGACGCATGGGGAGAGCAATTACTGTTTGTAATCACTCTCCCAAACACCCACCAATCCACTATTTTGAATAGATCACAGTGACATGGTGCCTACATTTTATTAATTAAATCTGAAACCAGAAGTTTAAATTGGTCATTTTATTAAAATTAATTTTCTAAGACAATGTCCTTATAGTATATGATTTATGTAAGAGCTATGCCTCACCTAGTAGATGGGTTACATCCAGAGAAACATAGGTACAGTATTACCTAAATTTTTGTAGAAGAAACTACAAATAACAAAATCGTATTTTTCTAAATGCAATCTATCTCTTTTTATTTTTATTTTATGTGAGTGCTTTGCATAAAATGCCCAGAGGCCAGAAGAGAACATTGAACCCCCTGAAACTGAAGTTAAGGACAATTCTTAACTACCATATGGGTGCTAGGAACTGAACCTGGGTCCTCTGTTACAGCAGCCAGCTCTTAACCACTGAGCCTGTCTCCAGCCCCAAATCAAGCATTTTTTTAAAAAACATTTTTTAACATTTTAATCATGTATTTATGTGTATGTCTGTGTGGGAGTATATGCATGTTATGAGTACAGGGGCCCATGGAGTCCAGAAGAGGACCATTGGAGCTGGAGTTACAGGTAGTTGTGAGCCATTTGATGTGGGTGCTGGGAACTGAACTCGGGTTCTCTATAAGAGCAGTATGTATTCTTAATAGCTGAAATCATCTTTCCAGCACACTTCCCCACTGAAAACATTATGTACATAAGTATGCATGGATATGTTTGTTATTGTGTATGCACATGTGCATGCCACAGTGCACTAATAAAGATCAGAGGACAACTTCTGGGGGCCAGTTCTTTCTTCCAGTATGAGGGTTCCAGGGATCAAACTCAGGTCCTCAGGCTTAGTCCAAGAGTCCTTATCTGCTGAGCCATCTTGCTGGCCCGTCTAGTTCTTTATCATGTTTTCTTTTCCAGTGACTACCAAAGGTACCACTACAGCTGTGTAAACACACCTGTGTGTAGGAGAGGGGAGAACGTTCTCATGCTAGTCCAAGGGACAAGCCCTTGAACCATCTGAAGAATTCAGCTGATGAATAAATAGCATTAAATGTCTTAATAGCATTAAAGTTGCCTAAAATTTCTATTCATGCAATGGTCACTAGTGCCTATTAGAGGCAAGGCTTGGGAACAGAAAAAGAGTTAAGTCCCAGTCTCTAGTCTTAAGAGGTTTTAAGATGGGAGAAGACAGAAATGAAAGCATTTATAAATGTAATGAATTGAGTACTATAGAAATATGTATGTTTAATGTATAAAAAAACCTAAATGTTAGTATCGCTATTTCTGCCTTTCAAAACCTTTTCTAAATAAAATGTCAAATATTGAAGAAAAAATTCCACAGTATTCTAAAAATAAATATAGTAAAATATTCTAGGAAATTAATACATGAAGTAAGTTTTTAGTACACTGCCCTAAACACCATGTCTGGAGAGTTACTTAAAGTTCACTGCCACTTTTGAAGTTTGTTAAAATGTAAATATGTCTGGCTAAACATGGAAGGACGGATAAGAACAGAATAATTAATCATTTGTAATAATAATAATAATCAGTGACACATAGCAGTAAGAGTAGCTCAAATTCAGTGACTGAAAAATATTTCCCATCACTGCTTTTCAAAAACTAGTTACATATACAAAATTCTACAAGCTAACCCAGGAAGAGACTGTCTTACATTCACTCACAAGGATGACTATAATAAAAAAGACAGACATGAGGACATAGAAAAACCAGGACCCACATATACTCCTGGTAGAGATGTTAGAATGTGCAGTTTTGGAAGACATTCAACATGCTAAACATAGATATCATATGACCCAACAATTCCAATCTTAGGAGTGTACCTAAAAGAACTGAAAACATGCCTACACAAAGTTACAAAAACATTCATAGTAGCATTATTCATAGTGGCCAAAAAGTAGAAACAATTTAAATTCCCATCAACAGATGAATGAATAAATAAAATGAACTATCCACATAGATTATATTTCAGTCATAAAAAGGATTGAAGAACTATTGACCCATATTGCAGCATGAATGAATCTTGAAAACATGCCAGCTCTGTATGGTGGTGCTGGCCTGTAATCCCAGCACAGGGAAGATTAAAGCAGGAGGATTGCCACAGGGACTAGGCCACCAAGAGCTACACAGTAAGAGTCAATAAGAGAAACAAAAGGAATAAACAAAAATTAAGTGGAGGTATTCATAAAACAAATATTAAAATTCTAATCCCATTTATATGAGCTGTCCCCATCAGGCAAATCTTTAGAGAAGGAGATGGATCACCTATGGCTGCAGGAAGAAGGGGCGTGACCACTAATGTATATAAGGTTCCTTTTGGGGGTGATGAAAATGTTCTACCATTGATTGTTGTGGTAACTGCACAACTCTATGGCTATACTAAAAATGAGTGAACTCTATACTTTGAATGAACTTAATGGCAGGCAATTATATATCTGTAAAGCTATTACTAACCTTAAAAAGCCCTGTAAGCCACAACATTGAATAAACAAAAATTTTATACTAACCGAGTCTCTGAAGCATAAAATCTTTGTAGACTTTCACTCTTCCCTCACTTTTTGTTTTCTAACATTTAAATGCAAACACTAAACCTGCAGATTTCAAGGCTTTACTTAAAAAGACAAGGCTCTTTTTTAATCTATTCTTTAAGATTGTATTTAAAAGAAAATATATACATAGACAATAAAGATTATGAGAAATATTCTCTTGTAACCTGGGTCTTCTTCCAGCTTCTATCATCTACTATCGAAATGTTAAAGGGAAGTGGAAGGAAACTATATCTACACTCCACTTATTTTCTTTTCAAACCACTAAAATCTGGCTTCTTTTCATATCCTAATCCCAAATTGCTTTTTCTAATTGCCAAAGCACTCATACTTGCCAAATGGAATGGGTGTTTTCTCAATCTCACCCTACCAGTCCTTCCAGCATTATTAGACTCTAGTAACAATTCCTTTCTTGAATCTCTCCCAGGCTTTTCTGACATCTTTGGTTCCTGTTTCTCCACTTTGACCACACCTTCCCAGGAACAACCTCTAACACTTTCCTCTTTGCTGCTTTTAAAGACTGATGCTATTCAAGCTAAATCTGGCCACTCTATATGCCTGTCAGAGTCAGCTTATTCACCCAAGATGCTTTCAGCTGCTTCCTACAAAACTCACATGACTCCTACCTCTTTAGCTCAATCCAGAGAGCACCTTGAGTTGCACATTTGTACTGGATGCCTCACAGGCATCTCACTTTTTACATGTCCCAAACTAAGTTCATCTTCTCCCTTGAAACTTTCTCTCACAATTTTGTTTCATCACCTCTTCTTGCTTCTCATTACTCCTTTTCCCTCCATACTAAATGGTACCGTGAGTGATAGTAAGCCAAGCTAGAAATCTTCGAGTTACACTACTATACTCAGACCTAGTCAATCACTGAGATTTTTTCCTTCTTTTTCTTGCCCCCCACCCCAGAGCCTAGCTATTTAGCCACAGGCTGGCTTCAAACTCAGGATCTTTAGCCTTCTGAGTGCTGGGATTACAGGTATGCCTGCCACCACAGAGGGTTTGAGACTTTTTAATCCTCATCAAATGTTAGACATACTCTGTTCTCCCTGACCACTAGTTCAGTTCAAGCCCTTTCTGTAAAATGAATACCTTTCTTAAAACATTCTATTCCATTCTCCAGAGACTCAGAGTAGTGACTTACAGCTAATCTACTAGAGCCTATCTGAATAAGGTTTATAATAATCTCAAAGAGCAGGCCAAGAAGATAGGGTATGGGAAAGAGACCAGAAGACCACATGAATGCTAGGCTAGCACATCTGTAGTTCCTAACAACTTCATTTTCATTTTGCTCTTTTTAACAGTTATGTCCAACCTGTGTCCTTCCCAGAGGACAGCTATGAATGCCACCAAACACCAAATCACCAAATTGTAAATTTACTTAAAACACGAGTTGGGGGGGGCAATTTTTTTTGTAACTTAGTTTTGGTTTTTGCATGTGAACTTTGTAGATGACAACTTTGTGTTACATTGTCAAAAGGGTGGCTGTATCTTGTAACAGTTCCAGTGGAAAATAGTGCATGATTACTTATGGCTCTGCATAAAAATCTAAATATAGCATAGTTATAAGATCCCCTGGGGTGCGGGGGAGAGGTACGGTTTTTTGGGGGAGGCAGCAGTACCGGTACTCCCCTCCCCCACAATCCAACCCCGGCATAACTCTCTTACATTACCTTTTGCCTGAACCATATATTGGTTCACTGGTTGACAATATATGGTTCAGACTTCAGGGGATGTGTATGGAGTAAATTCTGTCAAACACAAATGAGTATTGTATCTTAAAGATTGGAAATAGTAAAGATCTAGTTCCAGACCTGTCAAAAAATCATTTATTTATTAGCAATTAGCATGTCTTCTAACATGTAAGCAATAATGTGGATGTCAGGTTTACAAAATCTTGATGATTTAGTTTTCTCATCTTTGGGAGATTGGGACACAAAAGGCCAAGAGGAGGCAAACACTAGAATATACTTAATTCCTTCCCTTCCTCTGTTAATCTTTGAGACTAGGTCTCACTAATCATGTATGCTAGACCTGACTGGAACTCAATCCCCTGCCTCAGCTTCCTGAATGCTAGAATTACAAGTGAATACCACTATATACCTGTCTAGGTAGAAATTTTCCTATCCTCAAAAATAATCAAGAAATTCATGCCAGGCATGGTGGTACACCCCTGTAATGCCAGCACTTGAGAGGTAGTGGACGGAGAATCAGGAGTTCAAGGCCAGCCTTAGATACATAGCTTGGGCTATATGACATCCTTCTGCAAAAAGCCAAAAATGGAAAAATTCAGATTAAACAAGATGCAATTTTTAAAACCATTATTAAGATCAAGATAGCTACAATGTATACTCACATATTTCTGACAGTCTTAAAAGAAGTTATAGCTGGGTATGGTAACACACACTTTTAATTCCAACACTCAGACTCAGGAGGCAGAGGCAGGAGGAGCTCTGTGAGTTAAAGGTCAGTCTGGTCTACATAGTGAGCTCCAGACCAGCTAGGGCTACAAGGAGACGTCTCAAAAAGACAAAAAAAAAAAAAGCTATAAACATCTGAGTACATCCAGTACTGTAAAGATACATCAGACAATAAAAATGTAGCTTTATTCATAAGTGTTAAACAGAGTACGTAATAGAAAACAACAGACTAAACATTCAACCATAAGCAAATGGGCAAACTATAGTTACACTGTGACAAAGCCACTTAAAATTATTCCTAGAAAGCAGCTGTAATAAATGAAAGGTACTTATCAAAAGCTAACTTTTTAAAAAGACAGTATAAACCCAGTGTGTCCTCTCACACCAATTATCACACACTTGGGGGTGCTGAGGATTTCTAACAGTTCAAGGCCAGCCTGGGTTACAAATGAGTTGGGCTTCCCCACCTCAAAAAAAGAAAAAAAAAAAGAAAGGAAAAAGAAGAAAAAACAAAGCAAACAAGCAAATAAAAAGCACCAACATGGGTAGAATAAAAATATATATACTGTGCTTGGAATCAGACCAGGGTAGGAATGCCCAATCCACTTTGCCAGGTGTAGAGCATTGCCATTACTGATTGATTACCTTTAATAATTACTATTTTATAATTTCCAAATTTGAAACAATATTACTTTATAACAGCTAGATTATCTTAAGGATCAGCTCTACAATGTTAGGATTTTAAAATGCATTTTTAATCCACATCAAAATTTAAAAATAACAACAGAATTTATCAGCTCATCTTCCATTCTCTTTCCATGACAGAGGACAGTCCCTTTCCAGTCTTCTAGTCAAGGGAAAAAGCAGCAACTGCCAGCAGTCTTTCTAGCTACTGCTTATCAAGCCAAGATATTTTTTAAAAAGCAAGCACTATAAGAGAATAGCTTTTGGTCATCAAATCTTACCTAGCTATACTCTTGTAAGGAAGAAAAACACGGTCCTTGAGAGAGATGAAATCTCAGATAGGAATCCCTGACTCACCCCCAAAGCATAAACCCTGTCTAGAAGTTCAGGGTCTGGGCAGCCATCCTGATGGCCTGCATCACCAAACAATGCTTCTTGACAGAATACACCCAGGAACAGAAAGAGGATAAGCATGCAAATCACAAACAGCCAGGACCACAGCAACTTAAGTCTTCCATATCCACGGAAGACAGAAAATCACTAGTTTTAAGCATCCTAAATAAACTATTTCCTTCTAACCTTTCTTACAGAATAGTAAAAAAAAAAGACTCGATTCAATTAGTGACACCACCCAAAAGATACTAACACAATCAAAACCCTCAATGGTAGAAAGGAAAAATGCGCTTTAACCTTTTAATATAAAAAAGCATTTTTCCAGAACAGTGTAAATATCAGAAAAATGTTTAACACACAGGGATAACTGGATTATTTAATCTATAGTTTTCAGACTTCATGTATTAAACAGAATCTTACTCTTACCCTCTGTTTTTACAGATCTGGGAGGTGAGATTCACACTCAACTACACTATCAAATCGCTGGATAAGGCCAACGGTCTATCCATTAACAATGTTAAAGCTATACTGGACAGAAACCTCTAAAATGTTAAAAAAAAAAAAAAAAAAAAAGAAAGCATTTCAGCACAAAAAGTCACTTCATCTGCTGTACCTTGAAATAAAAACCAGCCAATGTGTGGTCCTCACTCATTTCTATACACATTCTTAGAGATGCACCTTGTCCAAGAGCGAATTTTTCCCTAGTCGATTAAGCCTTTCCCAGCCCGCGTCAAGGCTAAGAAGCAACCACTTCCCAAAGTCCCACTTCCTTTTCCATTCCCCAGACCTCCAGGGTTTCCAACGCCCCAGTCTTGCGCAACATCCGTAGGAGCAGCAGCCGCAACCACCGCCTCCTAAGCCGGGAAACAACCCTAGAGGGAACATTGTCCAGCAGAAAAATAAAAGGGGCGGGGAAGGGGTAAAGTAGGAAGTCGGCTTCTGGTCCCACGCCTTCGGATCGGATTCCCCCCCCCCCCCCAGTGATGTACCTAGAGCAATTTCACGAACAAGACTGTTAACCCTCACCTCCACTCAAGCTTGCCTACACTGCAGAGGGCGGAAAAGGGGGGTGGCGGAAAAGGGGGGACGGGAAGGTTATCTCCCAGTTCAGGGCATCAGCCCATATAGTAGCCTCCGCCCCACTAGGACTATTGTTCCCAAGTTCCCCACCCCCACCCCGGATAGGAAGTGATAGTCACATCCCCTCCGCCTTCGGCACTATCCCCTAGGGAGTCCACACTAAGCTTCCCTCAGGATAACCCCCATCCACATTGACCCCTCAACCTAAAGTCACAATAACCTCACGACCACCTCCAACCCGAGTCTCAGCAAGATAAGAGAATGGTAAATGGACATCATCAAATGGAGGTAAACCATGAGATTCCTTATGGGCAAGGACTGGCGAGAAGATAATCACAGTGAACCCCGAGACAGCCGAAGTCCTACCTCGTCCGCACAGGGACCCCAGGACTCAAAGCTAACCTCGACACTTCGGATGCCCAGTCAGCCGCAAACCGCTCTCTTCCCGGCCACCGCCAGACAGCCTCGACCCTCCGCGAGGGAGTGGGGGGCCGGCGTGGGAAGGCGAGCCCGCACCCCAGTCGCCGCCGACTCCCGGCCCGGCAGACAATAGGTGGTCGCGGGCAGCAGAAAGGGTGCGGGCCGGGCAGGGCCGTCGCTCCCCTCGCGCCCGGGCGGCGGACGCAGCGCCGGCCGCGCAGCCCAGATGAGACAGAGGCAACCCAGCCTCCCGCCGACCTCCGGCGCTAGCGGCTGGGGCGCGCGCCCCGCGCCTCTCCTCAGCCGCACACAAAGCGCTGGCAGCCCCGGCTCGTGGGCCGGCGACATGAGGCGAGGGCGGACACTCACCATGAAGTCCCGGGCGAAGTTGTCCTCCCCATTGTGGTCCGGACTCTTCATGGCCTGGACCCTCTGGATGAACCTCCTCAGGATCTCCACTTGCTCCATCCTCC
>NW_008335967.1:7352176-7362056 GCF_000622305.1 Nannospalax galili | reverse complement strand
ACGCGCGAACCCGCGCTGCGGCCCCGCCCCGAGCGCTACGCCACGCCGCCCCCGCTCGCCCGCCTGGCCACGCCCCCAGACCCGCCCCAGCCGGCACTGAGTGGCTGGAAGGTGCTTCGCGGGTCTGCAGGACGACCCGCCTCCGCTTCCGGGGCGTGTCCCTTTCTAGGAGCTTGCTGTAGTGAAAGTGGGCTTTGGTTGACGGCTCGGGACGGGAGGGCCAAGTCCATTGGGTCAGACAGAGTAGACATCAGTTGGAACAAGCCTCACCGCCTGCTGGGGAGGAGGGGCTGATTCCTAGAATTCCTCAGCGCCACCACTAGCCGTGGGCTGGAGCTACAAGTAGGGTGGGAGAAAGATATGCTGGGAACCTGTAGTAAAGTCACCTACACGTTTGCAACCGGCGGTGCCCCCTTACTAATGGCTTGGTGATAGTGGACCTCATTTAGGCTTTGGCACTTTGAGGGATTGCTGTGGCCAAGAAGAGCGAACCGTTTCTTGGGAGAAAGGATTTAACTCTTTACAAATCCATTTCAACCCTTATGAGTGAGCACTTGAAATTCAGAGTGTGTCTTTCACATCCACACATATGGTAGGAGCTCAGTGTTTGCCGAATGGAAGAGAATCTATCGTCCTGCCTTTAGAGTCGCACAGCTTCAGAATTGAATAGGAGGCCTTCCTTCATAGAATTTATAAATCTCATCAAAGAACATGCTGGTATAACAGATCCTTCTATATATAAGTGATTTGCCCAAGTCCCCACACGTATTCCTGTAGAGTCAGAACTAGAATGAAAGTTCTTTTACTTTCATTGTAACAACACGCGTTGCCTATTTCTTAAGGAACGAAAATGTGTGGTAATGATACATAACTGATTTGATCCATGGCTTGGACACTGTCTTTGGTCATCTACACCTACAAATAACATGATTTTACAGAACAGGTTGTCATAGAATTTGTTTAAGACAGAAAATATCAATGGCGGGATACATTTCCAAAGTGAGTTTAGATGCATCATGAAATTTAATTTAAAAAACTTGAAAGTGTTAGTAGCAAAATACAATTACATGTTTTTCTTTACTGTATTTTTTCAGCTTAGAGACTGCAACTTAATTACTGCTTGTCCTTTTCTTAAAAACCTTCAAATTCTGCTTGTGTACAAGTCCACTATTTATCACCTTCTCCCACTGGAAAAGGGTAAAACTCTTCCTCAAATAAAGGGAGGACAGGACATGTGCAGTTTCCAGAGAAAGCAAGAGTAGGTAACATCCACCAGAAAAGAGGGGTAGGGGGCATGAGGATTAACTAGATGCTCAGCTTGGACACTACTCCAAGAATGAAAAACCAGATCAATAATGGCAACGCTGAAAGCTGGGGAGCTCCCAGGGTCATCCCTGCTTCCCATTTGGCATCGTAAGAGAGAACCTGTGGGGCAACCATAATCCAATGCAGGATAACTGCCCAGAAAATAATGGCAGCACAGAGTGAGCCAAGGAAGATTCTGTCATGGCAGTCCTCAAGTGTCCTTGGCTCTTGTATGGCAGGTTCTGTGTCCAGCTGTGCCTTCATGATCACAGGGAAGGTGGCTGCTGAGAAGGGAAAATGACAAATCATTCAGGTCACTCTGAGATGACCCCAAAGCAGATAACTGCAGAGCGCACAGCCAGGGTTAAGAAGATAAATGTGGCTGAAATGCAAGGAGCTGTTATGCTCAAGCAGGATCTAGGAGGTGGAATCCAAGTCCTGTGAGCTGTTCTGGACATCAGTGCTGTCTTTGCTGTCACTGACACTGTCCTCTCTAGCCAGGTTCTCCTGCTCACAGGCCTCTTCAGAACCAGCAAGTGTGCTGCCCTGAGTCTCCTGGTTCTCCCTGGAGCCCAGAACCACATATCTGCTCTTCTTCAGCACCATCTGCCATCTCAGCTCATCTGCCATCTTGGAGAGATCCCGCTTCATAGCATAAGCATCCTCCCCATCTGCATAGTACTTGGGTTCCACCTCACTAACCTGGAAGTTGAGGGTATTAGAATGAAGGTGCAAGGCTCCCTGGTTACTCTTCCTGATGTGTAGGGACACATACTTAGCACTAAAGTTCTCAATCATGGCTCGTGAGGCCTGGTCCATTAGCTTCTGAGCCAGGCCAAGGCTTCGGTGTGAAGGTTTCACAGTCAGTGAAGTGATATGGCCATGGGGTACATCATCCGGATCCTCCTCCATTTTGGCCAGGACATAGCCCATAATCTTCCCATCTTCATCCTCAGCAATGTAGGAGAGCTGGGGCCAGGAAGGCTGTGGTAGAAATAGCATTTTATCTGTTAATTCTCAGGAACGCAAAGGAGGTTGCAGTGTTGCATGTTCATCAGGTCATCTGGCTGAGCACGGCTTTAAAACAAATGGGATATCCAAACAGGGCTCATACAAGACGAGGACGATTTCCCACTAGCTTCCATTTCTTTTTGGTGATGCTGTACAGAACCTCGTTCATCTTCATGCAGGTGGGGTCCCAGTCGTGTCCAAAATGAATGATGACCACACAGTCTGTCTTCCTCCAAGAGAATGGCCTGTTCTACCTGCCAGCCATTGTGTAGATTTGTGAGCATGTACAACATCTTGAGTGGGCCTGCACGGCAGGGTACCGTGAGCCGCCTTGTGTGCATTCAAGCAGCTGGATCAACTGATCTTCCCAGCCACAATAACATTTTCAAAGAAAATATTTATTGAAAATAATTCACCTAATAAATGCTAATCCACTTTTCTCAGAAATATGCACTTCCAGATGTGTCCTTCCAGTTCTTTCCCTATACTTTTATCTATGTGTGTACCTGTAAAGAGAGAGTTTTGGTTTGGTTTAATTTTTAAAACGAGGTCACAGTATGTAGCCCAGACTGGCCTTAGATCTCACCAACCTCCTGTCTCAGCCTTTCAAGTGCTAGGATTACAGGCATCTGCCACATGCCTGATAAGAGATACAGTTTTCTTCTGTATTTAAAAAAATTCAGGAGCCAGTCATGGTGTGGCAGGCTTGCTGCAATACCCAGCCTGGGCTGACTAGTGAGATTTTGTTTCATAAAAATTAATCACTTAGAGGAATGATTCTGTTTCTAAAATAAAATTTTGAGAAAGGGGTCTATAGTAATTTAATCCACTACAAAGACTAAGAGAGACAGTGAGAGACTTTTTCTCACTGGGTGTGAGAAAAAGGATCTTGTCTTAGGGACAATGAAAATAGGTAGAGAGTCAGGAGTGCCTTCACATTTGTTTGTTTGTTTATTTATTTATTTATTTTGGTTTTCTGAGACAAAGTCTTACTCTGTTGCCCAGGCTGGCCTTGAACGCACAGCAATCTCCCTGTCCCAGCCTGGAAAGTGCTGGGAGTACAGGCTTAAGCCACTGTGTCCCCCTACACCTGTAATATGTTCAAAGAATCTGAAAACCAGTGAGTGACTGATAAGCACTGTACGGATATGTTTTGTAAAAGCTAGAGACAGTCTGGTGGGCAGCAGAATGAGTCTGATTTAGTCTGATGTTTTTTAGGGTTTCTTTTTTCCATAGAGGAAAGCTCTCTCTTATAACACTAGAGGATTTGCGTACTCAGCAGCTAACTGCCTTTGGCTTCTTCTATAGGTTAGGTAAAATTAGAGAATCTCTAAGGAATTCAGGTATTTTAGAAAGGCTTACAGTATTTTCCTTGATACTTAGTGGCCTACTTTGTTTCTTCATTGCTGTGACAAAATACTCTGACCAATACCAACTTGGGAAGGAAAGGGTTTATTTGGCTTGTATCAGGGAGCCCAAGGTAGGAACTCAGGGCAGGAACCTGGAAGCAGGAGCTGGAGCACAGGCCATGGAGGAATGTTGCTTACTGGCTTGCTCCCCTGGCCCCTGCTCAGCCTGCTTTCTTATGCAGCACAGGCCCACCTGCCCAAGGGTGGCACCACCCACAGTGGGCTGGGGTCTGGGCCCTCCCACATCACTCAACAATCAAGATGCCCCACAGACATGGCCACAGGCCAGTCCTATGGAGGCAAGTCCCCAATTAAGTATCCCTCAACCCAGGTGTGTCAAGTTGACACTAAAGGTATCCAGGACACTTAGGGTTTTTTTGTTTTGTTTTGTTTTTTTAACTTTTCTTACAATAAGGGTACAAAAGAATGTTTCCTTATAATAGCTTCACACATACATGTCATGTACTTGCTCATAGTCATTCCCTCATTGTCCTTTCTTGCTCCCTCCCCACCCTTCTTTTTTCCAGATTTTTCTCCCTTCTAAATATATTTGGGGGCTGGGCATCGAGATTGCTTGGTGGCTAACAGTGCTTGCCACCAAGCCTGATGACCTGAGTCTGGTCCTCTGGTCCCACATGGTGGAAGGAGAGAACTGACTTCTTCAGATTGTCCTCTAACCTACACACACACACACACACACACACACACACACACACACACACTGAGTCTTAAGTAGAAAACAAATGTCCCTCTGGGAAGAGCATCTGAGAATTTTGGTATCCTGGGGGTCCTGGAAACAATCTTCTCAGATACCGAGGGACAGTTGTACTCTCTGTGTTTTCACACCTCCTCTTACTTATCAACAAAGACCCATCTTTCTTGATTACCACAGTCTCCACCACTACCTGTCACCATCATCTCTCCTGGAGGAATCCTGTCACTTCCACCTTTACCCTTTGTAGTATTAAATTAGGAAATGGAGTATGGGAAGGTATAGCATGCACAAGGCCCTGGATTAGATCCCAAGTTAACCACACACACACACACACACACACACACACACACACACACACACACACAAATAATAATAATAATAATAATAATAATAATGATATAATAAATAAATAATAAGATAAATAAATGTGTAAAAAATCCCAA
This sequence comes from Nannospalax galili, assembly GCF_000622305.1. Classification (NCBI taxonomy): domain Eukaryota; kingdom Metazoa; phylum Chordata; class Mammalia; order Rodentia; family Spalacidae; genus Nannospalax; species Nannospalax galili. The sequence continues at coordinate 7,357,173 of NW_008335967.1, read as the reverse complement.
ATAGATTTAGAACTTGTCTCAATCTACACATTATGAGCCCCTCAAAATATGAAGGGTTAGCTGTGCATGGTAGTACACACCTTTAGTCCAGCACTTATAGGTAGAAGCAGGTGGATCTCTGTGAGATCAATGCCAGCCTGGTCTAGCCAGGCCAGATGATGCTGCAGGGAGACATTGTCTCAAAAGACCAAAATAATAATGATGATGAGGATGATATGAAGGTGTGAGTATGTTGTGTATTCTCTTATGTGTATGAATGTATATGTGGGCTATGGAGGCCAGAAGAGCGCTTTGGATCCCTTGAAGCTGGAGCTACAGGTGATTGTGAGACACCTGACATGCTGAGATCTGAACCTGGGTCCTCTGCAAAGTCAAAAACGTACTCTCAACTGCTGAGCCATCTCTCTAGCCCCCTATTTTTACTTGTAATTTATTTTTTATTTTTGGTTTCTGAGATAAGGTCTCACTGTGTAACTGAGGCTGGCCTTGAACTTGCTGTAGAAACAGGGTAGCCTCAAACTTATACTCTTCCTGCATCAGCTTCCCAAGTACCGGTGTGCAACACCATGCCCAGTTCTGTATCTCCTTTTATCTTCTGAATATTTTATCACCCAAATGTATTGCTTTTCCAACAAAATTCAATCTGCTATTTCAAGTGGTGAGAAGAATGGTAATATCTTTTATGAAAACAAGCAAGTAAAGTGTAAAGGCAGTAGATCTTGTTTGAAAATTGATTTTTTTGTTTTGTTTTGTCTTATTGAGACAAGGTATCCCTGTAGCCCCAGCTGGCATGGAACTGCCTCTACCTTCCAAGTGCTGGGATTAAAGGTGTGTGCCACCATACCTGGCTGGAAAATTGATTTTTAAAGGTAGGGTCTCATGTAGCCCATGTGGCCTTGAACTTGCTATGTATAACCAAAGACGGTCTTGAACTCCTGATCCTCCTGCCTCCACCTCCCAAGTGTTGGGACTACAGGCATGTACCACCATGCCCTGCTGAATTTGTTTTTTTTTTTTTTGAAGGACAGATGGGAAGCCATGCTTCAGAATACTTAACTGCCGTGTCACAGTTTAGAGGCAATTTGGTGCCTTGCCCATTCTCAGCTACACAAGTTCTTAATCCATATAAACTGGCCAGTGACCCCGTGGCTTGATAAAGGAGGGTGATCTGAGCCAGTTGCTTCTCAGAGGAATCTGAACTTGGAAATGGAGACAGAAGTGATTAAAGCAATGAAGTCAGGAGTGGAATGTATGCTATGAGGTAGGATTAAGTTTTGGCAGCTGAAACCTTGCGAGAAAGTAGAAAACATAAAGAGTCTGATTAGTAAAGAACATTAAGCAGGCATGTAGAATTGTATAGATGTGTTATAAGCAACCCATGTGGCCATGGAGAGAATCCTTGGAGGATCCTGACTTCTGATGACTTTGGGGGATAGGTTTGGTTGACTTTATTCCAAAAATAAATCCTGCTTCTCTTGAAGCAGAATAGACAATGATAGTGTGGACCTTGATGTTAGAGAAATGAATATTCAGGAAACTGTTCCATCTTTTACTTGGGGTAAGTCACTTAACCTCAAGTCTCTTCTAGAAAGCCACCTGGCGAATGTTTCTCAACATTGGTCTACTACACATACACTTGCTCATAGAAAACACAGAATAAAACTAAATAAGCAGTGATTTCTGGAATTTTTACTTTCTTACCTCCTGTATTATCTCTTTTAGCTCTTTTCCTACTTATTAACCACCTTCACTGTGGGAGAATACATGAGGAATTTGAAGAAAGATAAATAGCATTTTAAAAAACCATAGTACTTTTGTGAAGGTTTGAGTAGGAAGAAGTTTTAAAAAGCTAACAATCTGAAAGTGACTTCAGAATTATTTATTTCTTCATTTTTATCCTTAGTGTATTTGTACAAGTTTTAACTTTTAGACTCTATATCTGTTTTCTCATATGCACTATGCTTGTTACAGCTTTTAGAGCTGTGGCAGAAGAAAAGCTAAATAAAACACAGGGAGTGAACATGATTAACTCGCTGCAGAAAACAATCATGAGACTCATGAACAGAACCCACAGGTCCTGAGTTTCTGGCTTGTTGGTATAATTTTTGTGAAACTACAGGTGAAGATTCAAACCATTCTTGACATTGTAATGTTAATATCCCATTTCATTCTGTGTCCCTCAGTCTTCTATTAAGCTCTATCTTAAATGGATTCTTAGCTGGGAAGTCATGGGGGAGTGCATGGATGGGAGGGAAATTCTTCTCTAGCTTATTCTTAGTGTTCCTTTCTCCCACATTCTTAACCCTGTTCTCAGAAAGGAAAAAGAAGTTGTTGACTATTTTCTTAATTTGTGAATTTTTGGTTGAATGTGTAATCAAATAAACAGTAATGAGAATGTACCTTTTTTTTATCTCAGAGTAATAATATTTTCTGAAGAAATGCTCATAAAAATGAGAAGTTTGGGAAGGATGAATTTTTTTTTAATAATACATATTTCCAAGGCTTATTACTTTATAGCTTTTAAACATATTACTCTTTGTTTAGATCAGATACTGTTATTTATATCTTTAAGTTTGCATTAATATACTAGTAGAGAAATTAGGTGACGTGCTAGAGATCACACAGATGGACAAACTAAAACCAAGGAAAACTCCAGAAGGTTAACAGTGGTGACATAGTAATAAGTACCACAGGAAACTGAAATAATAAATTCCAACCTCTCTTCTAGTTTTTTTCTACTTCATGTTTCTTATACTATTTAACATTCAAAGAAAAATGAGAATTTTATAAATAGCTTCAAAGTCAAATTACTACCTGAACATCTAATTAATGATCCTTTAACACAGTGATGATTAGTTTCTATATTCAGGAATGGATCATTAACAAGGACTATGAAACACTGCATCATATAAAATCCACCTGCTATATTGATTTGATTTGGACCAAACTGTCAGCAATAATTCCCAAAACAAAGCAAGCAGAATCTGTTCCAGTTGGTGACTGTAAATAATTCAGATTAAAAATAAGTTGTATTTATTTGTATGAGGTATTTAAAGTAGTCACAGTCAGCCAGGTGTGGTAGCGCACCTGTAATTGCAGTACTGGGGAGACAGAGGCAGGTGGATCTCTGAGATTGAGGCCAGCCTGATCTACATGGGGAATCTCAGGTCAGCTGGGGCTACAGGGAGAACCCATCTCAAAAAAGCAAAGTAATTACAGTCATAGAAATAGAGAGTAGAATGGTGGTTAGGAGAGGGGAAGAAACTAGAGTGTCATTTAATGGGTGCAGAGTTTTAAGTTTCAAGATAGACAAGGTCTAGAGATGTTTTACAACAGTGTGAATTTTTTTTTCTGTGTATGCGTGTATTGCCTGCATGTAGGTAAGTGCACTCATGTCATGCAAAGCCCACGGAGGTCAGAAGAGGCTGTCGGATCCCCTGGGACTGGAGTTAGGGACAGTTGTTAGCTGCCATGTCAGTTCAGTGATTTGAACCTGGGTCTTCCATAAGAACAACCAGTGTTCTTAACTGCTGAGCCATCTCTCCAGCCCCCAGTGTGAATATTCTTAACACAACTGAACTGTACATTTAAAATGGTTAGGATGGTAAATTTTATTTTGTGTATTTTTTCTTTTAGCATGGTATAGATAGATTCAATTGTTTGGATGATCTAAGTATTAGAGATGGATAGTTATGTCAATGCACAATTAAGTAAATAGCTTTAATATTATTGAACTATACACTTAAAAGTGGTTAAAATGGTAAATTTTATGTTAAGTATATTTTACGATAATAAAAAGTAAAAAGTAATATATTTAACATTCCAATGTGTTTTTATATTATTACATTTACTATTTGTAAACCACTGTGTTTCTATGTAGATAACTAAAAAGCTGAGATTTAGTTTATCTTCTCAATAATTTAGCCTAGAGTTAAACATAAATAATTGGTGTTATTAGGGAGCTATGCAAATCCAAAATAAAGTCTAGTGGGGGAAATTTCTTTTCTGAGATTTACTACATTATGCAAAAGTCTTTTAATACCTCACAGCATTTCACAGCATTTCATTACCTTATGCGTGTACAGTGACCATGCAGTGAAATCATGACATGAAAACCTTGCCTTGCCACTGAGTATTACATTTCAAGATGCCCAATTTCTAGACATTTTAAAGTTCATTCAATAGTTGAAAATTTGTTATATATTTACTGTTAGTACGTAGTTTCCACTAAGGAGCATTTTATGGTTTTAAAATTATTTTCCTATTTTCTTTCCTCTTTTAGTATTTTATTTATTTATTTTTTTAATGTGTATGAGTGTATTGCATGCATGCATGTAAATGCGCCCGTGTCGTGCAATGCCCATGGAGGTCAGAACAGAGCCATTTCTCCAGCCCCTTTCCCATTTTCTTTAAGTATACACTGCCAGGTTTTTTTGCTTTTTATTTTTAAAGTATGCCTTAAAATAATCATTACAAATTTAAGCTATGGGGCTGGAGAGATGTCTCAGCAGTTAAGAGCACTTGCTTCTCTTCCAGAGGACCCAGGTTTGGTTCTCAGAATACATGAGGTAGCTCACAATTGTATGTAACTCCATTTCCAAAGAATCTGACTACTTCTGTGGGTATGACATACATATGGTGCACTTATATACATGCAGGCAAAACATTCATACACATAAGAAAAACTTTTAAAATTTAAGCTATTATATTTCATTTGCCAAATAAATTAACTGTAACTTATTAGAGTAATTTTATCTGCCTTTTCATTATCAATTCTTAAATATTTTAAGAGATTTTTTTTTATATATCATGACTGATCTTTATTTCTCCATTTTAGCTACTTTTCATTCTTTAAGTCTGTATCATTATATGTAAATGATGGTTTTTGTTTTCTTTTTTTTAAAATTTTAGGAAAGACTTCACTCAGAGATTTGTTGGATACTGTCGCAGCAGTTATAGGTTAGTAAGAAATTCAGTAGAACTGGGGATGTAGTTCA
>NW_008335967.1:7332796-7351625 GCF_000622305.1 Nannospalax galili | reverse complement strand
GCTGTTCCTCATCTACGGCAATCCATTGTTAGTATTCCTTTGGATAGAATTGGGGTCTGCTGTTCATTTTTCCAGTAGTATGTTGGGTTCCTAAGAGATTTTTTTAAACCCAGGGTCTCTCTGATAAGTAAACCCTCTACCATTGAGCTATGCCCTCAATTTCATTTCTGTCTTTCTCCAGACAACCATGTTACTGACTTTACATATAGTCACAATATGTCCTAAATCCGAAATTATTTGTTAGGTGAGGCTAGGAAGTGGTTTCATTTTTTTATGAACAGCCTATGGGACAAGATTTATAATTCAGTGTTTTTAACACCTTTTAAAAACTCAGATTCTAGGTTAGCATACAAGGCAATGAATGGGTTTCATTCATTGTGTCATTATACTTTTACAATTTTTTAAATTTATTTTTAATTATTAATTGTTTATTTTTTATGTGTATGAGGGGTTTATGTGCATATATGTGAGTGTACCTATGTTGTACAATGCCTGAGGAAGCCAAAAGAGGGCATGGGTCCCCCTGGAACTGGAGTTACTGATGATTGTTAGCTGCCATGTGGGTACTGGGAACCGAATCTGGATCCTCTGCAAGAGCAGCCAGTGCTCTAGCCATTGAGAAATGTCTCTACTCTGTTTTCATTTGTTCCCCATCTCCCCTGCCCTTTCCATATGGCCTTTCCCCCTTCTTGCTGATTCCTTCCTTCCTGCAGTAGATCTCCCAACAGTTAAACTTTTTAGTTGTGGATTTGTTTAGGAAGGAGATACTTATGATTTCCATGGAACTCCTCAAATCTGCCCAGACAATCCTTTTGTTTATCATTCATCTTTGCAAACACCCAAGGCTTTATGATTCTCTTTAAACCCTACACCATGCTTCCTCATCTTTAGAGAAATTAAGTTACCAAATTTCAACCCGGTCTCCTTTTCCCAGGTAAAATTTGGAACTTACAGACTTATCTCTGTATCTCTTCAACATTAAAATTCTTCATTCTTTCTAAGCATCACCTCTGTGTTTCTTGACTCTTCCTATTCACTTCTGTTTTTTCCTATTGTACAAGTATCTTCTCTTTTGTTAATTAATTTATTTTTAATTGTATTTATTATTTTTATTTTGTGTGTATGAGTGTATTGCCTGCATGTAAGTGCATCCGTGTTGTGCAATGTCCAAGGACTTCAGAAGAAGGTGTTTAATTCCCCTGGAATTGGAGTTATGGATGATTGTTAGCTGCAATGTAGGTGCTGGAAATTGAGCCTAAGTTCTCTGCAAGAGCAGCCAGTGCTCTTAACTGCTGAGCCATCTCTCCAGCCCCATCTCCTTTTTATTTTAAAATTATATTTATTTGTGTGTGTGGAGACTGATCCTCTCCTTCTACCATGAATGTCCTAGGGATTGAACTCAGTTCATTAGGCTTGGTGGCAAATGCCTTTACCTTCTGAGCCATCTCACTGGCCCAAATATCTTCTCTCCTATATCTATACTCTTTCCCTCTTCATTGAGTCATGGACTTCTGCAGGCCCATCTCTCCTAAAGGCCCCTCTCCTATTTGCCAGATCTATTGACTGCTTAGCTTATGTCCTAATTGGCATTTCTGCTGCTTTTGACTTTTCAGTAAATACCCTTCTGTGTAACCATTTCCTGCTAATTGAAACTCATCCTCCTGGAGGGAGGCAAGAAGCTAGTATAACATAGGGCTCCAGAAACTCATGCAAGTTACAAGTATTAGAAGACTCGCCAAGTCTGTATAAACAAATATGACTGCTAGAGTGGAGATTCTCCAGCCTGTGGTGCTGTCTGCAAGTTGTTCAGGGAGCTCTATGGATGCAGTTTGTGTGAGTTGTGAGTCATCACCCATTTGGGGTGGGCTTTTCCATGATACACTCATAATTCTGTAATTAGCCTGTCACTCATGCTCCTATAAGTAACCCCAATATACTCACCCATTCACTAAACCAGAGAACTGTTTCATTGGTCTGTTGCTGGTGCCCTCTCTAAGGCATAGGTGAATAGACATTTGTTCACATTTCCCCAGGAAAAGTCACACAACACCTTCCTTCTTGTAATTTTCCCTTTCTTCTTGTTTTTAAATGGAAATGAAACTGATATAAGTAGCCATTTTTTGGTGTGTGTGTGCGTGTGTGTGTGTGTATGTATGTTGTGTATGTGGTGTAAGATGTAAGCATGTAGATGTGTGCACCCACATGCTGCATGCAGAGGCCAGATAAGGATTGTGGTGACTTTTCTATTGCTTTTCACCTTTTTGCTTTGAGACAGTGTCTCTTACTGAATTGGCCTGTGGGCTCTCAGGATTTATTTGTCTCCACCTCCCAATACTGGGGTTATAGATGTGCAGCCATGCCTAGTTTTTTTTACATAAGTGCTGGGATTCTAACTCACATCCTGTGCATGCATAGCAAGCACTCTTACCCACTGAGACATCTCCCTAGCTGTTAATTAACTATTTTCAAGTCAACAGTTCAGTGGCATTTAGTGCATTTCACAGTAGTTGCACAAAACTCCCCAGAGGAAACCACATACTTATTACGTACTTGCTCCCTACCCCTTTCTTGCCTTAACCTTGACAGTCACTAGTCTGCATTCTGTCCCTATGGATCATCTCAACTCTGCATTTCATATAATGGAATCATACAGTGTGTGATCTCCTGTGTGACTTCTTTTACTTAGCATCCTATTTGCTTGTTTTTTGCTTCAAGACTGAATATTTTGCAATATTTGCTTTCAGACTTTATTTAAGTAGCAAAACATTACAAAAAGAATTGAGATGCCTTTGTTGTCCTTCCTGTTCCTCCTTCTTCAGAAGTAACCATTGTCTTCTATTTAGAATTTTATTGTTTCTATGTACTTATAACCTTATGTTTTTAAAAATCGCAATAAAAATGCACACCCATAATCACAGTGCTTGGAAGGCTAATGCAGAAGGATTGCTTCAACTTCAAGGCTGGTCTGGGTTACATAGTAAGATTCTATCTAAAAAAAATCAGTAAGAAACAACATATAGTTTATGATATTAACCATTTTTGAAGTGTTCGATAGTGTTAAATATATTCATGTTTTTCTACGACAAATCTCTGGACATTTTTCATTCTGCAAAACTGAAATCCTGTACTCATTAAACCTTTGCATCAGCATTATATTAATTATTGTGAAGTTAGGTATGTACATATGTGTGTACATATGTAATTATAATTTCAGGATAGTAAGAATATAAATTATTTGCTATAGAAAGGGGGCGTTGGGCCTGTTAGAATAGAGCAGCACTTCCCTTCCTATTCTGACTCAGCTTCTTCCCTCCCCTAGACTACTGCTCTGATGGAATCCAATCAATTACTTCCTCAATCACCATTCTCCTCTGTGCTCACTGCCCTGGCAGCCCTGGCCACTGGCTTCCCTGCCATTCCATGAATGCTTCAGAACACACTGGCCTCTGATCTCTATCTGCATGTGCTGTTTATATCCCTCTGCCAGAAGATTCCTCTACCAGGTATCCATATGATCCATATGGCTCATTCCCCAAATGAAAACTTTTAAAACTTTTTTTTTTTTTTGTGTGTGTGTGTGTGTGTAAATTTAAGTTTTTTACTCTTTTTTACTGTGCGTGTGTTTTTTAAGATAATAATGCAAAGCATGTTACCTGGAAAAGTGCCCTTTACTCTCCTTCATACAGTAAAGACTGGTTGACTCATAACTATCTCTTTAAAGATCATTTTGTATTTCTTTCCTCATTAATAGGATTGACAGCTGTAACCTGGTGTGTTATTTATAAGCTATACCCATAAGGCAACTGATGATGTATGCCCTACTTACAGTATAATTAGCCAAATCATAAATTAGCTTATCAATCATTTGCCCCTAGGTGTTAGAGATAATATATGGTGTCAATTCCTAAGAATAAAAATGGGGAAACACTGTTAATATACATCATTGATTTAAGGCCATGCTACTTAAGAAATTGATTTAATGTACTGAAATTGAGCTAAAGTGTTTATCCTTGCATACTTCCAGAATAAAACAGATCAGTTGTATATATGGGATTACAGGAATATGATCAACCTATTTAAGAAAGTAACCGACTTGTAAGTAATCATTCATCCATCCAGCCAATATTTATTTAGCAGTTATATGTGCTAAGCATGAGTCTGGAAATATAAGGATAAACAAGTCATAACCTCTACATTTAAGGAATGTATAATCTAATAGGAACACAGCAAGTAAACAAATAAATACAATAAAATGTGATTGTATTCAAGTTAAGAGTCTTTTAAAAATATTTTATTTATTTTTATTTTATGTGTTCAAGTATACTGCTTGCATGTATACTTGCATGTATACATGCAATGCCTGAGGAAGTCAGAAAAGGGTGTCAGATCTCATAGAGCTGGAGTTAGGATGGTTGTTATCTACCATGTGGGTGCTGGGAATCAAACCCAAGTCCTCTGCAAGAGGTGCCAGTACTCTTAACCGCTTGGCCATCTCTCCAGCCCCCAAGTTGAGAGTCTTAAGGGGACTAAAGAGCATAGAGATGAAAGTATAATATTTATATATACCTGTGGAACTGAGACTGAAGCAGTCAGGTCTTCAAAAAGGTAACACTTGAGATAGTTCAGCCCATAAAGTAAACTTGATCCCCAGATCCCTTGTAAAAAATGCTGGGCATAGTAGTGCATGTTTGTAAACCCTGCACTGGGAAGGCAGAAAATAGGTGAATTATTGCAGCTGTCTGGCTAGACAGTCTAGCCAGTAGGCAAGATCTAAGCCATTGAGAGATACTGTCTCAAAAACAAGGTAGATGGTGCCTTCTGAGGATATCGGAGGTTGCCTATGGCATCTGTACACATGCTCACATGTGCATGTGCACCCACACGTGCAACTATATCCACCACATATACATACACAAACAGGCACACGTACACAAAAGGCACTACTTGAAATGTGTCTCTGAAGTTACAGATGTGTTTGTAAGGGCTAGGTGAGATGAGGACATTCTAGAAATAAAGAGCAAAATGATCTAGAGGTTTGAAATAATCTACCTGGTTAACAGAACTGTTTGGCAGGGTTAGAATGATTCAGTGAGAGTAATAAGGCTGGAGTAGTGGGCAGGGGCAGGGCATGAGTACTCCAAACTAAAGGAATTTGGACCTTCTCCTATGGAAGTAGAGGGCCAGTGTGATAGTTAATACCGGTTGTCAACTTGACAGGATCTAGAATCACGTATAGATAAACTTCTGGGCATGTCTGTGAGGAAGTTCTAGATTTATTGAGGTGGGAAGACTCACCCTAACTGTGGGCAGCACCATTCCATGGGCTGGGGGCCCAGGCTGAATAAAAAGGAGAAAGGAAACTGAGCACTACTATTCATGTCTCTCTGCTTCTTGAATGTAGATGTAACAAATGAATAAAATAAAAGCAACTTTCTAGATAGACATATGTGTCACTGACTGCTCTGGGCTGATTCCTGTTTTCTCCCATCAGTGATTAGAAGCATGGTGCCTAGTAAGAGTTGATCTTAAGCAAGAGTGCTAATTAGTTTGATTTATATATACGTATGGAAATATAGGTACATATGTATGAACATATACCTTAAATATGCAAACTTTATCAATTATACCACAATAAACTGGGAAAAAAACCAAGCAAATAAAACCATGAGGTTAAAAAAAGGGAGTATAAGGCTGGACAGATGGCTCAGTGACTAAGGGCAGAGGACTTGAGTTAGTTCCCAACACCCATGTCTGGTAGCTTACAACTACCCATAAGTCCAGTTTCAGAGGATCTAACCCCCTCTTCTGGCCTCCATGAGCATCTGCACATAACGTGGCATTCACTTACACAAACACATGCATGTAAATGAAAATAATAAAAAGAAATATTTTGAAAAGGAAGTGTGAGGCCACTCAGCAAGATAGACAGTAGAGTGGAGAAGCAGACTGGAAGGTGGTTTGGAGAAGGACGGTCATTAGATGTTGGACATGTTGTGTTTGAGGTGGCTCACCTGACAGAAAGATACACAAATGAAGGTCCGGAACATGAAGTAAATCTGGACTGGAAAATAAAGATCTGGAAAATCAGTAAGCAAATAGATAGTGGTGGATGAAATTGCTAAAATGAGTTTGTTTCAGTTTCAGAAAACAGTATAAAATGAGACAAAGAGTCAAGAACAGAACATTAGGGAATACTCATTTAAAAGAGGAGTTAGCAAAGACCAATAGGAGGATGTTGTTAGAGCAGAAAAAGCTAGAATCAGTTATGTCTGCAAGTCCAAAGAGATATTTGAAGTTTTGGATAACTTTAAAAATTGAATAATAGCCGGGCGTGGTGGCACACGCCTTTAATCCCAGCACTTGGGAAGCAGAGGCAGGTGGATCCTTGTGAGTTCAAGGCCAGCCTGGTCTACATAGTGAGTTCAGGTCAGCTTGGACTACAGGGAGACCCTGTCTCAAAAAGACAAAAAAAATGAATAATAATAAAAAGAGATGGAAGAAAACAGTCATTCTGAGTGAGGTAACACAGAAAGACTAACATCACATGAGAGAGAGAGAGAGAGAGAGAGAGAGAGAGAGAGAGAGAGTTGATGGATCAGATTTAAATATTGACCAGCTGCTGAAAGTGATGGGCATAAGGCAGAGTTGCATTAACTATGTTAGAGATTGTAATGCCAGCTGAGCTTGTCTTTTAACAAACTTTTACACAGTTTTCTAGTAGAATATTACTGAGAAATTACCCTTGGATTTCTGAAGAAATCTTTCCTAGGCAGTTAATCAGCCTACTATGGTGAACTCTATAGAATCCTAGGCACTTGAAATAGCTAGAAGGCCTTGGATTTGCATAGAGTACTGCATGTCAATCCTGATTACATATTAGAATCACATACGGGACTGTGTGTGTGTGTGTGTGTGTGTGTGTGTGCACACTCATACTCGTGGGGATTGAACCCTGACCTTGCACATGCTAGGCAAGCACTATACTATTGAGCTATGTCCCAAGTTCAGGCCTATGAGTCTTAAAAACACTGGTGCCTGGACCCTGAGCCAAATCAGAAGCTCATCTTTGTTGACTCAGCTCTATTTCCAAGGTTTAAAATTACTGGCCTGTCAAAACTGGAGTCACCTTAAGCCATTTGGAAAATTTAGCAGAGTTATTTCCACATTTATACTAATGGCAATAATTTCTAATAACTATTTATAGGTTAAAATTAGTATAAAATTTGATATATTTCTCTATTTTCTGTTTATTTCTTAGTTTCATGTATCTCAGGCTGGCCTCAAACTCACTGTGTAGCCAAGGATGAGCTTAAATTCTGATCTTTTTGCCTCTGCCTCTCAAGTGCTGTGGTTACAGGCATGTACCACCATGCCCAGTTTATATGGTGCTTGGAATGGAACCTGGGTCTTCATGCATGCTAGGCAAGTACTTTACCAACTGAACTATATCCTTAGCTATTTTCTCTAATAGTATAAATTCTGTTTTGTGCCTCTAATTCCAACTAGATTAATAAAAAGTTCAAAAGAGCCAGGCCTGGTGGCATATGCTTTAATCCCACCTACTCGAGAGGCTGAGACAGGAGGATAAGCTCAAGGCAACGGTGGGCTACAGAGTGCCACAGCCTGGCAACTAGGTGAGACACTGTCTCAAACTAAAAAGTAGAAAGAGGACTGGGGATGTAGCTCATTAGTAGAATACTTATAACACATATAGACCCTGGACTCAATCCCCAGTATCCCAAAAAATAAAAATAAAAAAGACAACTTAAAGAAAACCAATTAATCTGTCTTAAGATTTCTCTCCTCTCCCAATTAGGCTAGATTCTGGTATCTTATACTTTGCCAAGTTGTCACTTATTACCTCTTATTCGTCTAGCAGAACAGCTGATGCAGTTACCATCCTCATCAGGTGTGGTAGATAGGACATCCAAGAGAGCCCTCCAAGAGCCTCACCTCCAGGTCTTCATGCCCTTGTACAGTCTTCTTCCATCTCATGCCGAGGTTGGTCTATGTGACACAGAATTCTTGAGAAGTGATAATATGTGACTTCTAAGTCTGTATAAAAAAGGCATTGAAACTTAAAACTTTTGATCTTTGATGCCATGTTCAGCAAGGCTGTCACACATAAGGATACCCAAGCAGGTCTGTGGAAAGGTCCATAGAGTGAGGAAGTGAGGCCTCCCAACAGCTAGAATCAACTTGCCATGGGAGTGTGCCACCAAAGTAGTCTCTAGCCCCAGCCAAGCCTTCAGATGACTGCACCAGTGGATGATATTTTTGGCTATAACTTCATGAGACATCCTGAGCCAGCTAAACTACTCGTGAATTTCTTACAGAAACTATGAGAGATAATGAATGTTTGTTGTTTTAATCCACTTAATTTTAGAGTGGTGATTTATTAGACAAAAATATTTAAGTAGTGTCAGGCAGCTCCCTCAGGTCTAAAGATTTTTTTGCTTATCTGGCACTCCAGAAGCACAGGAATTCAGCTGTTTTGTGAGAAACTCGTAGCATAGAAATTATTGTGAAGTTACTGTGGCTATATTTGCCCCAAGATACCATCTACTTATTCTTCTAGCAGGCTTTCGCCTTCCTCCTGTCCTTATTCCAGAAACAAAGTCTGAGCTCCCTCTTTTCCTAGAACCACAGACCTATTGAGGGCTTCCCCTCCTTTGTTGCCAGCCTGAGTACTTTGTTTCCATCTTGAGGAAACCTTCTCCATGTTTATGGTCATAATACTTTGTACTTCTTCCTTCTCTCCTTGACTTTGGAAATAAACATCAGAGAATTTGAAGATTTATTGGCTTTCTATCGTGTTATAATCACTCCCTTAAGATGGTGAGCACATGGCTACCTCCTTGAATTTGCGGAGATGTAGAAGGAAGAAAAAAATATACCACCCTGTTAGAATTAGCAATGTGTCTTGAGTACTTACTGTGCCCCCTGGGTGTAAAAGTTACTTTGTCTCATGTGAGTTCCCTTAATAAAGGTTACTCTGAATGAAAATACTATCTTTTTTAAAATTTAAATCATGTTTTTATTAGGAATTATACAACATAGCTATGTGGTACTCGAATACAAAGTACATTTTAACCTTAAGTATTGCAATAATCCTCTCACTGTTTGTAGAGAAAATCTATTTCTTAATATTTTATTTCACCGTGTTCTAAAAATTGTCTAAATCTACAATCTTATATGTTGATTTATTTTATTTTATTTTTTCTTTTTTATTAATTGATTTTTTGTGTATTTCAAATAGAACATCCCAAACAATCTTATTCCTTTTTATACCTGCATCCCAAATGGCACCCTCTCATAACCTTCCCCCACTAGCTGGAGCCCATATACTCTGCATGCTGGATAGCTTTAGTGTCAACTTGACACATCTGGGTTGAGGGAGCCTCAATTGGGGAATTTCCCATGTGATGTGGGAGGTCCCAGCCCACTATGGGTGGTGCCACCCTTGGGCAGGTGGGCCTGTGCTGCATAGGAAAGCAGGCTGAGGCCAGAGGAGCAAGTCAATAAGCAGTGATTCTCCATGGCCTGTGCTCCAGCTCCTGCCTCCAGGTTCCTGTCCTGAGTTTCTACCTTGGGCTCCCTGATGAACTGTGACCTGGGAGATGTAAGACAAATAAACCCTTTCCTCCCCAGGTTGGTAGTGGTCAGAGTGTTTTGTCACAGCAGTGGAGAAACAAGCTAGAACACTCTGTCATCCCTGTTACTGTCTACTGTGTTGTCAATGTCCCCAGCTGTTCCCCAGTGCAAGTCCATCCACTGAGTCTAGTCAGCTTATCTAAAGTCCCTTATTTTAGGAAGATCAGCTCTTCCTCATCTAGCAGCAATCACTTGCCAACATTCCTTTAGATAAGATTGGGGTCTGCTGTTCATTTTCCCAGTTCTATGCTGGATTACTGTCAGGGAGTCTCTTGGTCCACCCTGGCCAACAACTCAAAGGAAGATTTCTCCTGTCTGGCATTATTTCTTGTTATGTACCTTTAGCTGTACACATGGACACTTAAAGAAATATACTGATCACTTTAATCTTCGGTTATACTTTCCTTTTGGGTGTTTAAGACCATATAGTTGGCCCAGATAAACCAATTTATTTTTACTCTTAAAGTCATTTGAGGATCTGTTCCTCAGGGGTCACATCTTTAGAATGTACCCGTCAAAACAAACATGTCTCAGGTCCAACTAACTAATCTATTGGTATTTCCTCATTTTCTGCTTAATTATGTCAAACTCTGACCTACCATTCTTATCTCCAGACCTATTACTAGGAAGCTCTGTCAGCTGGATGAATTTCTTCTCATTTCCCCAGCTCACATTCACAATAGGTTAGTGGGAAATAGCTAAAAGACTGGAAGCAGGAAAGATGGGCACTTTTCAAATGGGAATACTCTCTCCTCCATGAAGTCACTTCTGCAATCTGTCAATGGTCTAGCATGCCCAAAACAATGATTATAAGAAGAAAGACCACTTGGTAACAATCTATCTCCCTTATTCTATATATATTAGCATAATTAAAACATTGTTTTTACAATTATTTATTTGGGAGGGGGGCATTCGTGTGACAGTTAGAGGAAAACTTTCAGTAATTGGTTTTCTCCTCCCACATCATGTGGGTCCTGGGTATTGAATTCAAATCATCAGACTTGGCAGTAAGCACCTGTACTTGCCAAGCCATTTCACCAGTCCTAAAAGGTTTTGTGTGTGTGTGTGTGTGTGTGTGTGTGTGTGTGTGTGTAGGCCAAAGGTGGGCTTCAGGGGTCTTCCTCTGTCACTCTCCACCTTACTTTTGAGACGGGGTTTCTCTTACTAAATCTGGGCCTCGCTATTTTGGCTACATTGATAGGTCAACAAGCTCTGGGGATCCTCCTTTCTCTGCCCTCACCCAACACTGGATACAGGTATGTATCACCACACCTGGCATTTTTACATGGGTGATGGGAATCTGAACTCAGGTCCTTGTGCTTGCACAATAAGCACTTTACCCACCGAGCCATTTCTCTACTCATGATGTTATAATTTTTATAACTCTTTCTAAGCCTGCTTTTTTTTTCTAGATAGGTCTTGCTATTTAACCCATAGCGGCCTCAAGCAAGGTAGGCCTTGAATTTAAGATTTAGTCTATAAATCTGATTTTATACACAAAATAATTATCTCTGTCACAAAACCTTAAAAACACAGCCTATCAAAAATATTGAGCCAGATGCCATGTGGATTGCAGATACATAATAATGCATGATTTCTTTCAGGAATTTAATTCTTAGTAGAAGAAATAAAGCAGATTTGTGAACAGATAATGACCTAAACTGCTATATGGTATCAAACAAATATTCTAAAGTATATATTTTTACAAGTAATATGATAAATATTAAGGAAATAATGTGTTTTTTTTTTGAGGCAGAACAGTACTTGTCATAAAGTGGATTTAAACTATTTGGAACTTATACATGATAATACCCAGAATGTTTTAGAATTTGCCATATAATATGTCAAATATTCCTAAGCCATAAATTGTAGAGGTTATATTTTAAAGCTATAAGTAATATTTTGTTTTTAGCATTACAGTTTTTCTTTCTTCCTTTTTTCCTTTTTCTTTCTTTCTTTTTTCTTTTTTTTTGAGACAGCCCCAGCTGACCTGGAACTCACTGTGTAGACCAGGATAGCCTTGAACTCACAGAGATCTTCCTTCCTCTGCCTCACTAGTGCTAACATTAAAGGCATAATGTCATCATGCCTGGTTCAGTTTTTATAAGTTGTACTTTTTCTTTTTTTTTTTTTTAAATCACTTTAATAGGAATTCTTTATTAACAAAGTGAAAGAGAATAATTTTGATGCACTCTAGTTATGTTACAATACTCAGTGTAAGATTTGAAGTATTCATTTTAATTTTTTAAAATAAGTAACTTATTGAGAATTTCATGCATACATATAAAGTGTTTTGATCAAATCCATGCCCACTCCCTTCCCTTCCAACTCTTCCCATATCTCCCCATAACTTTTTTCTGATAACTTCATGTACTCTTTCTTCTTCTGACAGGTAATAAAATGCCAAGACAAGAGCAATTGGAATCCTGTATATTTCTGGTGAAACATAAAATGATAAAAACCTAGACAATACCAAATACTTTTGACTTTTTTGGCCTTTGGAACAGAATATGTTGCTAAGAGGCCCAAAGGACATTGTGAGTTTTAGCCAAGAAACTAGCTACTTTTCTTTGGGGTCTTTTTACCCTACCTGCCTAGCCAATTCCCACCTCCTATTCTTATCACACCATCCTCTGAAGAGGTTACCCAAATTGCCAGTAAGGAATTGGGACGCAGACCGCTCTGGCTTCTTCCATGCTGAACAGGAACACAGAATAAGGCAATTGGAGTACCCCTTCAGTGGGTCTATCTAAAAAACTCCCAAATTGCATAATTCTTACCTCTAGGGGGAAAAAAGTTCTTGAATTGTGAATGGGAGCTGTGAAGGAGAAGTAAAGGCAAGAGTAATTAGCATTACAATAACTTGTATTTTTTCTTATTCCAACAGAAATATATGTACATGGAGGACAACTGGAAAAAGCAAGCGAAACAGTCATTTGTTTTAATATTGCAAAGTAAATATTTTGATTAATACAGTATGTTAGGTAATTTGAACCAGTTCTTTTGCTAAAAGTAACTAAAAATGCTGGAAAACATGTAAAGAATAGTTTAAAAGTATTGAAGATAAGGGAAAACTGGAACTCAGAAAAGTTAGCACAGAAGCCATTTGCTGAAGGCATGTCTTGATTTCTAGCAAAGTTCAATTGTAATTTTGATAGCAGGGGCACAAAATGCCTGGCCAACAAAGCAGAGATTCCAGCAGGCAGTCTGTACTCGCACAGTAAGTTGAGACTCTAAAAGAAGACAACTTTTTGAAAAAAAGGGTAAAGCAGAGATAAACCAGTACTCAGTACAATAGTTTGTATTAGCATTAACTAGATGGTTTAAGGTAGTCTCAGGTTAGGTAAAGGTGATCTTCAGTTGGTGGAATCTACAGGCCCTAGCAGAGATAAACAAATCCTTTCTGGAGGAAGTTAGCTTTGTCTTTGGCTTCACATTATTACTTTCAATAAGTTTCCACAATGAACTGTGCTCAGAGATAAAAACATGTAACAATGTCCAAACTGCAAAGTGGCTAGACCTCCCTATTCTGCCTAATATGATTTCTTACCAATGACAGCTTTGGCTGTGATTCATTGCTCTGGACAATGTTTTAAGATACCCAATCACAGAACTGCCTCTGCATCCTAATCCAGAGTAAATCTCACTTCTTTCAACCCTCCTTAAAATGAACAAATCCTGTAGTATGTCATTTCTAATATCATCTTTAACAAACACCCATGGTTCCCCATAGTATATGTTCTCTCTTGTAACACTAAACAATAAACTCAACTTGCTTAACTGCTATTCTGTTCTTGTAGTAGTTGTATGAAGGGGATCAGCAGTAAGTCAGTTATAGGACCACACTCAGTTGCACAGGTTGCTGAGAGCAGTAGTCTTTTCCCAGGGTCAGTGTGTGCTCAGTGAATATTAGGGTTCTATTGTCATATAAGGGAAAGAATATGAATCAGCTCATCATCTCCACAATCTCAAAAGTAAGGAAAATTAAAAAGCTTTTACAATGTCACAAAATAAATGTGTGGTAAGAATAAGAGTTTGGAAAATAAATATGCCGTGTAATTAACTGGTAGTCAAAGAAGCCAAGTTGTAGGTACAATCCTTTTTAGAAAAAGAGCAAGATATCCCAGGAGAGAAAAGAATAGACTCAACAAAGGAGGGTAGGTCACTTTCAAAATAGAAACCAGTTGGATTAAAACCAGATTCAGAGAGCATGTTGCAGAATAAGATATCCTTTGTAAGCTGCATACCAACAAGAGAAGACAAAATGATTATTGGTGGTAAGTCTAAGAAAGAAATGAGGGAGGGATCAGCTCTTTCTGGGAAATGAGAGACTTGTTTGCACCAATGTCCCAGAGGAGGCAATATTTTAGCTTTGAAGAAGGGGTAGGAGTCCATTAACATAAATCAGGGTTTAAAGAAACAATAAGTGAATGGATTTATGGATTTTATTTTCTTGCATTTGATGTAGTTTGGCATGGGGACTGGCAAGATTTATGTCTTTTAACATTTCTGTTGACTTTCATTTGGCTAAACCATGACATGGACGCATCTACCATGGGTAGATGGATGGACATATAATCCTCTTCAGAGACCTTGTACCTGGGAACACTCATTCAGCCTACTGTAGAAAGTGACTACATTTTTAAGGTGGATGTGATTGAGGAGGTAAAAAAAAGAGAAATAGCCACAATTGAGATCTTACTCTTCTGATAGACTAGGCCAAGTACTTAAAGGTAATTAAATATCTGTGCAAAGCAGAAACTTTTCTTGTATTGCCATGATGAAGGAAAGAAGTACATTACAGTGCAGTGAGTCTGCAGTCATTTGTACGCTGGGCTGCTAATGAGACAGGGTTTCTTTGGGGGTGATGCAAATGTTCTAAAATTAGGCTGTATTGATGGTTGAACAACTCTGGAAACACGAAAACCATGGGAGAGTACACTTTAAAAGGGAACATTTTATAGTATGTGAATTATATTTCAACAAAACTGTCTTGTAAAACAATTTCATGCTGTGGTTTTAAACTAGTATCTTCTATAATTTGAGAAACTCTTAATATTTTTCTTGGGTATTTCTAAAAATATATATTCAGAGAAATGATGGGTGATTTTTTAGAAGCAGTTTTACTACATTATAAGTAAAAGTATCATACTTATGATTTTTTTTCCATTTTTTTTATTATGGATGATTTCAAACATACATATAGAATGATATAATAAATCTAATATATCTATTACTGTCAAATAGTATCAATTAATTCAGTTTTGTTTCCTTTGCGACTCAGATTATTTGAAATCCTGAATATCATATTTTTCCTGTAATACATATCTAAAAGATAAGGATTCTATCATTCAAACAATAACTTTTTGGTAAAATCAAGTATCTAGTAAATATTCCTTTTTTTAAAAGACAGGGTCTCAACTATATAGCTATAGCTCTGGCTAGCCTGGAACTCACTTTGTAGACCAGGCTGGCCTGTAACTCACAGAGATCCACCTTTGTCTATCTCACAAGTGCTGGAGTTAAAGGTGTATGTGTAAAGGACACCATGTTCGGACTTAGTCAATATTCTTATTTTTCTGGTTATTCTATAAATAATGCTTTTGTGCCAGGCATGGTGGCACATGCCTTTAATCCTAGCACTCAGAGGCAGAGGCCGGCAGATCTCTGTGAGTTCAAGGCCAGCCTGGTCTACATAGTGAGTTCCAGGCCAGCTGGGGCTACAGGGAGACACTGTGTCAAAAAGACTATCCCATTTGCCAAAAGGGGTTTATTCATTTGTTTCATTTTTATCACTTATTTTCCACTGACCATGGTACACCCAACAGAACAAGCCCTATATACTTGTTAGGTGAATCATTTGCTTCCTAAGTGGCTGTTGAAGAGGCCAACTCCTGTGGCCTGCCATGCCCATTCGTACCAACAATGTGTAGGTGAAGACCCTACTTGGCATAGGCAGGGTGCCACCCAACAGAGAAAAAGATGGTTGCTTATGGAATCCTAGAAGGCACATAAGGTGTGTGCCCAATACCACACCCTGTCCTTCAGGATTGACAGCCAGGCACTGGAACCCCAGCATTGAATGCCAAGTCAAATTTTATTCAACTTGGAAGGAAAAAAGAAATATTTAAGTGTGGCTTTGAGGGTCAGGATTCCATCCTTTTTCTTGAACTTCTTAAGACCCAAGCTCCAGTGTCTTCTCGATTTCCCCTCTGTGCTTTGGTTCTCACTTTAGATTAGGGAAAAGAAGGCTGGGGAGATGGCTCAGTGGTTAAAGAGCTTGCCTTACAAGCATGAAGACCGAAGTTTGGATCCTCAGACCCATCATAAAATGCCAAAACATTTTTTACTCTCTTGTGTATCTATATTCTGATATGTCAATGGGGGGTACATGCACACACACACAAGTGGTTACCTTTAAAAAGGAGGAAGGGTTTTAAACTTACTACTCCTTGTACTATTTTGACTTTTGTAATGATGGCTATGTATTACCTCTAAAACCCAAATATCAAAAAGAATTCTTTAGGTGTGATGGTTAGTTTTGAATCGCCAACTTGTTACAACTCAGAACCACCTCAGAAGAGAGCCTCAGTTCAGCAATTTTCTAGATCAGTGTGGCTTGTGGGTGTTTCTGTGGGGGATTGTCTTGATTGTTAATAGATGTAGGAAAATACCCTTTGTGGGTGGCACCATTTCATGGGCTGGGCCGCGGGCTATATAAGAATAAAGAAAGCTGAGTACCAAGAAAGCAAACAGGCAAGGATGGATGCATTTATTTGCTCTCTACTCTTGACTATGGATATGATGCTTTAAGCGCCTGCTTTGACATCCCCACAGTAATGAATTGTAGCCTAGAATTATAAGCCAAATAAACCCTTCCTCTCCTGTGTTATTTTTTTTTTTTTTTTGTCAGAAATGAAACTAGGGCATTAAGTATTTTATCTTTGGCAGTCTTTATTTTTTTCTATTTAAATATAATAAATGTTATTCTGTAGATAAAGTGGGAGAGAATACTAAAGCAAAGAATAGGTTGGAGTGATCTGAGCTGCAGCCACAAGTGCACAAATAACTACTGAGCCCTGTGGATGCTGAGAATGGACTGTAGGTATAAGGGGGCAAACGTACAAACTGCTTCAAACAAGCATAACTAGTGTTTTTAAAAGAGCCAAAGAGAAAATGCCTTCTAAAGGTCTTTATAGAAGATTCTGGTTTGTAAAGAACATGTTATCAAGGGCTGAAGATGTAGCTCATCAGTGGAACACTTGCCCAGCATGTGCAAGGCCCTGGGCTTGATTTCCCTTGCACATCCTCCCCAAAGAAGAACACATTATCTACTGGGCACAATAATACATGCCTATTATAATCTCAGCACTTGGGAGGCTGAGGCAGGAAGATCATATATTCTTTGGGGATAACATGGGCTACATATTGAGATCTGGTCTCAAAAGAAAAAAACAAAACAATAAAACAAGCAAAAAGAACATGTTATAGTCATGGTAGCTGAAGCAAATGTTGAAATGCTGTTTGAGAACATCTGTACACGGAATCAACACAGCAAAAGCAGGAAGGGCAACTGTGACACTAGATGACTGAAGACCTGGCATCCAGTGCTCTATTGGCCTGACTGATATGAGGGTATTTGTGGGCTTTATAAATGCAGGTGACTACAGGATTTGATTCTGAGATGATGGTGTGCGTGTGTGTATGTGGTGTGTGGTGTGATATGTGTGTGTGTGTGTGTGTGTGTGTATGTGTGTATTGTGACCCCAGAACCCTCTTCCTTCCTTAACTGAATGGAATGACAGCCATTTCTCAGCTCTAGTAGATGTTGCCAGATGAGAATGTTGGTATAGTATGGCCCCACCTTCTGGATTTGAAATCTCAATTTTCCTTTTTCTATTTAGTTTTTTTTTTGAGGCAGGCTCTCATGTAGTGCAGGCTGGCCTCGAACTATAACTAAGACTAGTCTTGAACTCCTGATTTTTCTGTCTCACCTCCCGAATGCTGAGATTATAGGCATGTTCCACCACTCCTAGCTTCAATTTTTCAACATTGACTAATTTTTTTTTTCAAATATTGCCCAGGAAAAATTAATGATATCTTGATCCAGTTTATGATTGGTTATCTAGGGCAGTGGATTAATTTCATACCCTTCCAGTAACTTCCCACAAGCATGGTTCTCTCAGCGTATATACTTGTTTTAATGATCTTCTGAGTTGGGGGTATGACTGCTTAAAAATAGAATTACTTGAGACTGGAGAGATGACTCGGTAAAATCATCTCCCTAAGTTTGATCCCCAGAACCCACCTAAAAAGCTGGGTATGGTAGAACATGCTTGTAATTCCAACACTGAAGAGATGGAGACCAGTGGATCCGTAGAGCCCACTGGCCCGAGAGTCTGGCCTTATTGGAAAGTGTCAGATCCCAGTGAGAGATCCTGTCTCAAAAACCAGGTAGACAGTGTCTCCTGAGAAACAGTAGCCAAGGTTGCTCTCTAGCCTCCACATACTCACACACGTTTGTGCACCTGCATAGACCCATGAGCATACACTCACCAATACCTCACACACAGCAGCAACAAAAATGATAGAATTGCTTAAGTAATAGAAACTCCCCCTAGAAAGTTGAGAAATTGGCAATATATTCATTTTCTATCACTTGATCATTCCTTCACAACTTTTATGAAAAGGTCAAATGATCAGCAGAGTGTTAATTTTAAAGTTGGTCTCTTCCACAGCATATTGCAACTGATCTAGAAGAGACTCAGCTTATCACCCAGCTTCAGAGAACATGTCCCATTTTTGTTTTCATTTGTACTACAGGCACAAAAAACAATTTTTAGAAATTTAATTTAGATATAAAACCAAATGATTTATAGCATTGATTAAAGGGCTTTATATTAATAGTGTACATATTTCTACTTGGAGCTGTTTTACATATTTAGAGGTAACCATAGATACTTCCACTATAGCAGATAGCATCCAAATAAGTAAATGTCTTAGCATTTACCTCTTGTGTTAGTGTACTGGTTGTCAAAAGTTTTCTTGTAATTTAACATTTAATATTGTGAACCCAGACATATTAGTTTTAATAATAATGTGGCTAATTAAGAAAAAAATTATATTGTTTGACAATGTGTAAATATCTATATTATTTCTTTTTTAAAAATATTTT
>NW_008335967.1:7315684-7331842 GCF_000622305.1 Nannospalax galili | reverse complement strand
AAATACACACACACACACACACACACACACACACACACACACACAGAGAGACCACAATAAATAAAATGATCATTTCCACAGATTAAACTTGTATTTAGTAATCACTGAATTTTTTTTTTCTTCTAGGTGATGACTGTAGCATCCATGACCTTTTTTGTCATTGCTCAGGCCCTGAACCATACATTGTTATCACTGGATTTGAAGTCACTGTTATCGTCTTTTTCATAGCTCTGTATATGTGCAGACTTGATAAACTGATGAAATGGTTATTTTGGCCTTTGCTTGTAAGTGTTCAGTTTCATCCTCAAGCTTTACCTATTTTTTCCTGCCATAGGGAGACATTGTAATCAACTATTTAATTCCCTTAAACCTTTAAGGTGATCTCTCTCACTACTAAGGGCTCTGTGTTGTCTTTGGAGAAGGTCCTCAGGGATCCAGGGAAGCCACGGAACATAAATTCTCTTCACTCCATCTACCAGTAGGTGTGGCTGACCTTTCTGTCTGGAGAATTCCTTAAGTATACATGTTCTAAAGAAGTTCACATTTAGGGGGCTAGAGAGATGGCTCAGCGATTAAGAGCACTGACTGTTTTTGCAGAAGACCTGGATTCGAATCCCAGTACCCACATGGCAACTAACAACCATCTATAAGTTCAGTTCCAGAGGATCTAACACCCTCTTCTGTCCTCTGCAGACACTGCAGGACACAGGTGCACTTACATGCAGGCAATACACTCATACATATTAAATAAAATAATAATAATAAATTTAAATTTAGGATCATGTTAATAAAATTAGAGTGTATGCTTAATCTTTACCTCCTTCTTAAATGTACATGACTATAGTCTCAGAATTGGGAGACAGAACCAGAGGCAGATACACAAGCAAATAATCTTGCCCATCCCTAATCACTAAATAAAAGTCAGAAACTGTTTGAGGAAGTTGAATAATAGACAGTGCTATCTTATTTGCAAATGTCTACAGTCACTCATGTTAAGTAAATTTTTTTAATATTTTTATTTTATGTGTATGGGTGTATTGCCTGCACGTATGTGAGTGCACCTGTGTCATGCAATGCTGGAGGTTAGAAGAGGACTTTGTATTCCCCTGGAACTGGAGTTAAGGACAGTTTGTAGCTGCCATGTGGGTGCTGGGAATTGAACCTGGGTCCTATGCAAGAGCAGTCAGTGCTCTTAACAGCTGAGCCATCTCTCCAGCCCCTATCTATATTATTTTTAAAAAATTGAAGTAGTTTACAATAAGCACAGTAATATGTTATTTAAAAGTCAAAAAAGGCAGTCTATGAATAGAGTAATGAGAGCAGAAGGTACAGCGGTCATGGATAATTAACAAGGAAACGTGTTTCTGGCAAAATCGGATGTTTCTGGTCAAGTTCAAATCTATTTATTTTCACTCTTGACTTTGAACTAGCTAGATGGTTTTGATCATAAAAGGTGATAAATGGTCAAAAATAAAATGCTGTAATGGAATGTCTACATTGAATTCTAAAGAATGAACCTAACAATTTAAAAAACTTCCTTGTTTTCATTGGAAATTGTGTGTGATATTGGTTTGAAATGGGTGAGAAATTTCTCTAAAAACAGGAGAAAGGATGAAATTAACTTTATGAGCCCCCCCCCAAGCTGAAGGAAAGGCATCATGAAGCATTATGGTGGATGTTTTTCATTGGTATTAAATGGCCTCAGATTCCATTCACAGCATCTTGTTTATGAGCAAACGGACAGTTAGGTAACTTGGCCAACAAAGCAAAGATTGTAAGGATAGCAAGAACATGAGAAAGCTGCCACAAAGAGGGTCGGGCAGCTCCCCCAAAGTCCCAGAACCAAGATTTGACTCCATGGTCCACATGCAGCCTGATGAGTATGGAGAGACCTGGAAACACACTCTTAGTTGAAAGAAACTGCACACACTTTGGAGTTAGCTCCGCCTCATACAGCATTTCAACTTTCCGTATGCAGGAACTGAGACTATTAATGTGCTTTCAGATGAGAATAAGGTGTGAAATTGTTGGGTTAATTTAATTCTTTGCCTATTATATTACAGGATTTCATAGTTTTATAAGGAAACAAAGGGGTACTGTGGTAATTATTACAGTTTGTGGCAAGAAAGGTGCTGTTGGTAGAGGAATAGTCATCAGTTGACCCAAAATCCAGGTGTCTGTGTTTTACTGGGCTCCTCATTCATCTTTACTCCAACCCTACATTTAAATCCCTTTGTGTGATATATATGTGTTTGTGTGTGTATATACACTTGCGCTTTTACAAAGGCCAGAGGTTGATGCTGAGTGTCTTCCTCTGTCACCTGCAACCTTGTTTTTTGAGACAGGGTCTCTCACTGAACCTGGAACTCTCCAGTTTGGCTAGGCTGGCTGTCCAGTGAGTTCCAGGTATGTGTCTATCTCTACTTCCTCAGCTCTGGGATTACAGGTGTGCACTGCTGCAACTAGCATTTTATGTGGGTGTTGGTGATCTAAATTCATTCCTCATGCTTGCATAGCAAGCCATCTCCCCAGTCCCCCATTTCTCTTTCATATGCTTATTAATTTGTTGAGAAATCAAAGTTGTATGTTAGGAGTATGAAGCTCCCTTTAAATTAGCCTGTTTACCAAGTCACAGTTGGAAATACTTTGCTTTCTAAAACAATGGTAGAGGTGGCTCAATTACAGAAGAAATCAGTAGATCTAAAAACCTGAAGTGCAAGGTTTTCCAGGTGGGTTGTTCACTAGTTCTCTTGCAAAACAAAAATCCTCTGTAATGTGATACTGCTTTTGCTCTGGACAGAAATGAACACTTAACTGAGAATTTAGTTTTCATAAGGACAACTCTTCTCCCCCTCATCCAAAGCAAAGCTCATCCTCCTCCCCCATCTCCAAAGCATATTTGCTTCAAGGTCCATGGTCCACAGGGTGGCTTTGGATCATACAGCTTTTTCTCATGAGACAATTTCTTCCAGAATGGAAATCTCACAGAGTCCCCCTTAGAGTAGCAGTTCCAGTGTTTATTAATCTTCATAACCAGAAAGCTCAGTTTTGTGTCTACCATATGTGATTCCTACTGGATTTTCTCTGGTTCTGCCTACTGAGCAATGGGGCCAAGCTGGACAGAAAGTGGTTCAGTCTGGAGCCTTCCCAATCTCTCCAGTAGATAATGCTCAGTGGAATGTCTGCTGCCTTGGTTAGTGCCAGAACAAACTGCAGCAAAGTATAAAGGGATGTGTCCAGTGAGATTCTCAGCAGATAAAGTGCTTGCCACGTCAGCACAAGGACTGGAGTTAAGATCTCCAGCACACATAAAATCACTGCAGCCACAGCAGCTTCCTGTAATCCCAGCACTGAGGAGGCAGACAGGAAATCCCTGGGGCAAGCTAGACTAGCTGGACTCGGCAAGCTCCAAACTCAGTGAGAGACCCTGCCTCAGCAAATAAAATGGAGAGCCATTGAGGACTCTTCTGAATGTCAGCTTTAGGCTTTGACACATATACACACACATACCTGCACATATACATACATGTGCAGAAAAAGTGTATAAGAGCTTACTATGCCATGGAAATGACAATGGTCTTACTTGAATGTCAGTTCAAATTGGCTGCCCATGCAATCTCAGTACCCTCAAATGAGTCAATTCTTCTCCCACCCTCCCCCAGCAGAGTGATTGTTTATTAGGTATGAGGAAGGAAGGAAAATGATTATCCAATTAATTATTTTTCAGTTTGTTGTGTTAACGTTTCCTAGGGAGACATGAATCCATGTCTACATAGAGAGGACCAATGACAGAGCAAAAGAATGGTTCCACCCTAGTCAAGGTTGGCAGAACAGTGAATTTAGCTGTACTTACTTCTAGGAGCATGGGTGAAGGATCACTTAGAAGAGCATAAGGTGACCCCAAAAGAGCTACACTACCAAAACAATCCCCCATGGCATGGGTGATGACATCTCATAGCTGCATGGATGGAGATCCTCTTCAGTTAACATTCCATCTCTGTATTGGGAGGGCTTCATGTGAGCTGTGCTGATGAAGATGGTCACAGTTATGCTGTGCTTAGAGGACTGTGTTCCATAACACAATTGATTCAAATGATTGAAAAGGCTTTTTTTTCCCTCCCTCCAGTAGGCATTTACTCTAAAGTAAGTGCCTATTGACTAAGGAATAAAATGATTATTGTTGAAAGTATTAGAACATAGGGTTAATATTACTTCTTTCATATTTGTACAAAATTTAGAAATAGTAACAAAATGCTTAGCAGGTTATTATCATTTTTCATCTATTTACTATAACAAATTATATCATTATTAGTAGAGGCTACAGTACAAATAGTCTTTGATTCCTTGAGTATTTTTCTATGGCCTTATAGTAAAGATTTTCTGCTTTGTTACAGTCTATTTTAGTAGTCTGAAAGGCAGAGTAGGCTAGTAAGTTCAATTTGTTTGTCCTTATGGATATGACTGAACATCCTTCAAAGATTTTGGTTGCCTTTATTTGGAATTTCTAACAAATTTGTACTATATCTTTAAAGATATATCTTCTAAGATTTCTTTAAAATGAATACATTTTTAATGTGAGAAGCCAACATAGAACCAATGGGAGAAGCCAACATACCAATGGGAGAACAAAGGATGGTTTACCTCATTGTAAATTATTCATTGTTCATAAATAACAATTTTATACTTATCCTTAATGTGTTACTTTTGATTCATATTTAGTTTTATTTATTATTTTTATGTGCATAAGTGTATTGCCTGCATGTAGGTAGGTGCACCTGTGTCCTGCATTGCCCATGAAGGCCAGAAGAGGGCATTGGATCCCTTGGAACTAGAGTTATGGATGGTTGTTAGCTGCCATATGGCTGCTGGGTCTCAAGCTGGGGTCCTCTGCAAGAACAGCCAGTGTGCTTAACTGCTGAGCCATCTCTCCAGCCCTTTGATTCGTATTTAGACTAGTCCTCCAATCTGTTCATTCCTAGTGTCCTTGTGTGAAGTACCTCCTGTGCTACCTTGAGGTTGAACAGATAGCTTTTCTTCCCTAAAGTAATTACACTACAGGAATTTCACAAAATATTTTCTGTTCTTATCCCTCCATTTTCTATCTTGTCTAAAGTTTTCATTTTAATGCAGTTTCCTGGGTTGTAGCTATTCCAGTTTGGGATTTCTTTTCATTATCATTATTCATAATAGTAATGGAAGTGCTAACTGGCAAGGATTCAAGACTGATCCATTCAGGCTGTGCTAGTTGCTAAAGTCCCAGTTAGCTGTGACATGAAGGAAAGAAGGTTACATTGAAAACATGGAGAAATATTTAGAAAAGAAAAGAGGCCAGGATGAGGGATAGCAAGAGGGGAATGAGGGATAGATAGATGATAGACAGATAAATAGATAGATAGATCCAGAAAGATGGAGATAGATACATAGATAGATAGACACAGATACACAGGTAGATACAGAGTTAAAAGGGCTAACTAGGAGAACATGGAAAAGGAAAAATAGTGTCTCCAATAAATATAGAAAACACAAATTCAATGTATATAATATATATCATCTTAGCACTGATAATGCCTACCTCAGTGCCTACTTAAAATATACTTTTAGCCAGTTTTGGTGGCACATGCCTATAATTCCAGCATTTTGGAGGCTGAGGTAGAAGGATTGCAAGTTCCAAGTCAACCAGGCTACATAGAGAGTTCTGGGTCAGCCTAAGTTACATAAAAACACATAAACATATGATATATGTTATATATCATATATAATTTATAATTAGACATTCAAGTTTGGATAGCACATAGCAACAGATTCTGTATGATATAGGCAAACAGGAGTTTGAGATGCAGGTAAATTTGGATTCAGTCATGATCTATGAAACCTTGAAAGAACTGCTAAATTCTTTTGCCTTAGTTTTCTTTTGTGCAAAATGGGATTAAAATAAAAATCTTTTAGGCCTGTAAAACTTTTAGAAATAAAGTACGTAAAATGTGTTGCAGGGAGTATAGATAAAACAAACCAAAGCTGTTTTTATAGACCATGTAGTCCAATTAGTCATGATATAATAAGCAACATTTTTACCTGGATCATTGGCATTTTGTTTAACAGCAGGGCCTGTGCATTTCCTTACTTTGTGCATTCTGTATTTTGTCATTAAATATGAAAATTTAATGTTCAGACCACTAAAAAATAGCTACAAAATTTTATCTAATTATTTTCCTTTGTCACAAGTAATTTATTTTGTTTTGCTAATGGACGTCACCTCAACTCAGCGATCAAGCTCACATCACTAATGAGAAAACTTGGAGCTTGTGCCTCTGGCTGGTGCACCCAGGGCACATCAGCACTTAGTGTTTCTGCCAAAATATATGCTTTGATCTAATAAGAAGCAAGCTCAAAGAAATCCAGGTTTGAGTACAGTGTATAAAAACAAATGAACCCTATTCTTAAAAATTGTTAATGTTGAGACAGTCTGAGAAACTTCTCAGATACAAGCAGATTAATACATGTAACAACTAAATGCACTAAGTAACTCTGTTTTTTCCCTTAAAAAAATTTACCAAGGGGGAAGATGAGAAAACATTGGTCGAGGGAGTCTTTATCTAGGAGGGTAATAGAGAAGGAGAGGGAAGAAGGAGAGCAGCACTAAGGACATCTGAGATGCCATAGGGAAGTGCATTATTTCATAAGCTTACTTAAAAATACATATGTTATATATATATAAAATGTGTGTATATTTGTCTTAAAATGGAGTTATATTACATGAGGAATAATGCTCCCCCCCAGGAGCTGTAAGGTATCTAACAAAACCCCAGTGCCAGGAATGGGAAATCTCCCTTTGAGTTGTTGGTCAAGGTAGTCAAAGAGACCCCCAAAACAATATAAGCCATTGCCACAGCCCTTGGTTGCTTCCTAGAACTTGAAGGTAAGACCCTATTGGTGAAGACACCACATACTTCAGACACAGAACTTAGAGCAATGGAGCTGGAACTGACCTGGAAGCCTCCTCCCTGAAGATTAGCTCTCATAGTATCAGAAGGTGCTATGCAAGCTGCCAAGAGAGTAAGCAATGAACACTCCTGCCCAACTGTAGAGCCTACAAACTACCACAATGATCATCCCAGGAAGATACCCCTGATAGTGCAGTAGTGGCACTTTTATTGGGGTAACCAACAGCTATGTCATTAGATTTAAGGCCTGCTCAGTAGGAAGATTCATGCCTGGTACTGTATACCTAGCAAAATATTCATTGATGGAGGTCATAGACCCTAGAGGAGTACCCACAACTACCATTTTCCTAAATCATCATTTCTAGCTCTATTCTATATACTTATCCTTATGCCCACAGGTAAGTGTTGTTCTCACCCCTCATCAAAGAAGTTTTCTTTTTCAATAGAAGGAGACTATTGAAGAGATCCACAACT
The DNA here is from genome assembly GCF_000622305.1 of Nannospalax galili. Lineage (NCBI taxonomy): Eukaryota > Metazoa > Chordata > Mammalia > Rodentia > Spalacidae > Nannospalax > Nannospalax galili. The sequence continues at coordinate 7,324,427 of NW_008335967.1, read as the reverse complement.
TGCCAAAAAGCAAGAATAAGTGATTGTGGAATGCTCAATCCCAACTGATACATTTAAATGAAACCCCTACACCTAAGGCTCAGGGAACATCGTGGAAGGGGGGACATAAAGAGTATAAGAGCCAAAGGACCAGGATGCTTACTGCTAGATAGTGTCTTCTAGATATAACAGGAAAGGTGCACCCATGAAATATCAACAATATGGTTGCCTAAATAAGACTTTCATAATGACAACACAAATTGACATATCAATGTGAATGGAGGAAATTTCACAAAGACCCACCTCTAGATGAAGAACTATAGGCAATCAATGGTTGCTGAGAGACAGGAAATCAATTTTCTCCAGGGTTGAGTTCCTGATAAGTTGTTATCCAGTCCCAAGTGGTCAGCCCTAAGCCCATGCACAAATGAGCAATACTAAATGGACTGAATAGGTTATGTACACATCATATATGTAACAATGATAATTAAGGAAGTCACAAAATTGAGAGGGAGTAGGGGGATGTGGGGGGAACTGGAGAAGGGAGAGGAAGGAGTGGCAAATCTATAAATACAGTACTCATGTAAAAATTCCCCCAAATTAAAAATTTAATAAGCCCATGCACAAATGAGCAATACTAAATGGACTGAATAGGTTATGTACACATCATATATGTAACAATGATAATTAAGGAAGTCACAAAATTGAGAGGGAGTAGGGGGATGTGGGGGGAACTGGAGAAGGGAGAGGAAGGAGTGGCAAATCTATAAATACAGTACTCATGTAAAAATTCCCCCAAATTAAAAATTTAATTAAGAGGTGTGTGTGTGTGTGTGTGTGTTTTGTGTGTGTGTGTGTGTGTGTGTGTGTGTGTGTGTGTACACATGCCACAATGAGTATGTGGAAGTCAGACGATAACTTTTAAGACTTGGTTCTCTCCTTCTACCACGTGGGTCTCGGGAGCAAACTCAGGTCATCGGGTTGAAAGCAAATACTTTTATTTACTGTGCCATCTCACCAGCCAGATTCTGTTAGTGAGTGAATGAGTTAGTGAGTTAGTGACAGAATCTCCTATAGCTTTGATTAGCCTTAAATTCACTGCATATTTGAGGATGACCTTGGATTCCTGGTTCTCCTGCCTCCACTCCCTGACTACTGGAATCATAGGTGTGTGCCATCATACTCAGCTCAATGAGTGATTCTTGGCTGGATTTTGATGCAGGGATAAATTTTCCATAAAGATCATCATGAGAGGGGTGGTTCATTGATAAAGTGCTTTCCACGAAGACATGAGGAACTAAGTTTCATCCTAGCAACCACATCAAATCTGGGCCTGGTGAGGCACATCCATCACCCACCCCAGCATTGGAAATGGCTGGAGACCCCTGGAGCCCATTGATCAGCCAGCCTAGTTAATCAATGAGCCTGAGTCCAGGTTCAGTGAGAGGCCCTGACTCAAAAGTAAGGTGAAGAGCTCATGAGAAAGACACCTGAGCTCTGCCTCAGGCCTCCATACATGTACTCGAACATGCACATACACCAAGCACACATGCACACAAATCATTATGGGGAAGTTGGAAGTCTGAATACAGGCAGTGTCTTAATAATATTATATTAATGTTAGGTTTCTCAAATGTAAAAAAGAATGTTGCTCTATATAAATACATATATGTTTGCATACGTACATAGAGATGATAGGTAGGTAGCTCTATCTATATTGTAGACAATGACAGCAGAGACAGAGATGGACAAAGCATGTACTAAAGCAACTGTGTCAAATGTTAAAACTGGTGAACCCAAAGGGGCTTGCAAGGTGGTTCAACAGGTAAGAGGCTTGCCGCATAAGCCTGATGATCTAAGTTCAATCCCTGGAACCCATGTAAAGGTGGAAGGAGAGAATCAACTCAAAGTTGTCCTCTGACTACAACACACGTGTGTGTGTGTGTGGTATGTGTATTTCCCCCATAATGGCTGATTTTTAATCAGTGAAACTGGATGATCAGCACCTAGCAAGTCTTTCTGTTATTCTTTCAGTCTTCTGTAAGTTTGAAGTTACTAAAAGTAAAAGGTTTTGGGTTTTTTTTTTTGTTTTGTTTTGTTCTTTCTTTTTTTCCCCCAAAACTTGTTTTAAAGCTGTGTATGTGGTGATGCACATCTCTTATCCCAGCACTCAGCAGGCTGAGGCAGGATGATTGCTGTGAGTTTGAGGTCAGTCAGCCTCAGCCGCATAGTGAGCTCCAAGTCAGTGTCGGCTGCAGAGTGAGAAACTTTTTCACAAAACAGAATAAAATAAAATCTTATTTTGTAGAAAGTGACTCATCTCTTGATAGAACTGGTTGATTTTTAAAAGTAGGGTTTACTTAGAAATGGCTAATAACTCCAAGTCAAATGCAAGTATGCCCTTGGCAGTGGATTAAGATTAATTGATTATAATTTAGTCCTTATTCTTATGCATGTCCTTGAAAGAAGCAGTGGGGGTGATGCATTCTCTCTCATCCTTTTATTGGGTGGCTCCTCCATCCAAGCACAAGGTCATGGATGAGTCTGCAAGCAAAAGTTTACATTAATAATGTGAACTGAATTCATGATTAACTAGAAAGCAGTAGTAACAATGAATAGTTTTAAATTTCCCTAAGCAAATTTGGACCCAGAAAACAAAAGCAAAGCCTTCTTTGAAAAAATAGTAAATCTCCATTTAGCACAACATATTGAGCATAATAGCATAGAAAAAGACTAATATATATTGAAAATTTGTTAGAAGTGAAGTGTCTTAAACTTCTAAGGCAGCATCACCTAAATTCCCTGAAACCTGGAAACAAGATTTGTGTGTATGTGTGTGTGTGTGTGTGTGTGTGTGTGTGTGTGTGTGTGTATATGGTGTATACATAAGTGTGTGCGGGTGTGTATGTTTTGCTTGAGGAGTCCAAAGGAAGATATCAGGTGTCCTGCTCTATCACTATCTTATTACTTTGAGAACAGGTTTTTCACTGAGCCTGGAGCTAGGCTAGTGGCCAGTAAGTCTTCACCTCTCATCCCTAGCATTATAGGCACTGAATTATAGGAGTTATAGGAGTTATAGGCACTGAGGAGCCACTCACAGGTTTTTTTGTGGGTGCTGGGATACAAACTTAGGTCCTCAGGCTTGTGCATCAAGCTCTGGTACCCACTGAACCACCTCACCAGCCCCAACATTAAATACTATATTTTGGTATTTGACATTTCAAGCCATAAAGGGAGGCTGGGGAGGTGATTCAGTGGATAAAGTGCTTGTCATACAAGCATGAGAACCAGAGTTCAGACCTCCAATACTCGCATAAACCAGGTGGATGTGGCAGCTCACTTGTAATCCCAAGGTTTAGGAGACAGAGACAGGGACTTCCTTAGATTAAGTTGATAGTTAGAGTAGCCAGATTGGGAACTCTGGGTTTAGTGAAAGACCCTGCCTCAGTGGAAAGCAATTGAGAAAGATATCTGACATCAACTTCTAGTCTCCACACACATATACCAACATATGTGTGACCACGAATACACACATTCATGCAGACCACACATACACATACACACAAAAAGATAAAGGGGAGTCTTGAAGGTTTTGCTTTTCTACCCTTTATTGGCAATATGAAATTCCTTTACATGTAATAACCCATGTATAGTATAATTTCTCTCTCCCCTTTGACCCTCACCTGCATATACATTCTCTTTTTTCCCCAAACATAGTGGCTTTCATAGGCATGGTATGACATACAAACGTGGGTCCCAAATAAGAACAATATTGAATTTCAAATCCACATTCACCATTTACTGATTTATACCTTTTGATAAATCACTTTCAGATTCCTTTTGCAGAAAGGCCCAGCTTTTGTTTCCCTTTCAGTTCTTGAAGCTTTATTTTTAATTGATGTAATTGTATTTATGGAGCACAGTGTGGTTTAGCACATATGAACAAAGTATACTGAGCAAACTTGGATAAGGATGTCATTTACCTCAAACATTTATCTTTTCTTTGTGGTGATAAAATTCAAAATCCTCTCTTCTGGCTTTCTTGAAATAAGCAGTACATTATTGTTAGCTGTAGTCATTTTACTGTGTAATAAAATGCCAGAATTTATTATTCTTATCTAACTGTACTTGTTGAGCAACTTTCACCCTCCACCTCACTGTATTCCCCAGCCTCTGATAACCACCATTCTGCTCTCTACCTCCATGAGACCAACCTTTTTGATTCCACATGTGAGAGCATGTAGTACTTGTCTCTTCTTTTTCTAATTAAAATTTACTTATTTAGCTCTCTCTGACCCACAGGCCTCCCTCTCTGGGGTAAGTCGATCCTGCCCTCCTTGCCTTGACTCCACCAGCCTCATTCAAATTCCAATCTCCCCCACTGGTCTCTCCTCCGAGTTTGGGCTCTGCCCCATTCCTTGTCATGGCGACCCAGACACCTGGGGAACCACCACTGCTTTGATCCCAGAGCAACTCAGTTCCTTCTCAGGTCCCCAGAAGCACTCTGGGCCTGGCCCTGCCCTCACCTCCCTCTGCTTCCCTGGGCTGCACAACCCACCAGCCTCTTTCCTGGACTTAGGGGCTGACCTTTCCTCTTCCCTCAGTGCAGTCCCCAGGAAACCTTGGGGCCACTTCCTCACCTCATCTTCCTTTGTAACTCTTGGTGGCATGGCCACCAGCCGCCCTAGACCAGCATCTTTCCTGGGCCAGGCTCCCAGGCCAGTCTAACCCCCAAATTCCTAGGCAAAAATCTTTCCTGGAGGAATCCAGACCTTAGGAGAAAGTCTGAAAACATCTGACCCTCATCTGACTTTGGCCTCTGTGGGGACTCCTGAAGGCAAAAGCAATCTGGCCACTCCAATATAAAATCAAAAGAGAGAACCAGAAGCTTAGAGGAACCAGCTTTTCATGACCAAAAAGTAAATCACAAAGACACATAAAGTTCACAAAAAGAAGCAGACCTAAACTTGAAGGCCTGAGTCTCACACGAGAATCAGAAACTACAAAAGAAATTCACATGTCAAAATCACAGAGAAAAAATAACATGAAAAACCAAAATAACATATCCCCACCAAATACCAATAGTCTTCTAGAGGAGTACAATGAGAACCGTCTAGAAATAATGCAGGACATGGAACTCAAAAGAACAATTATGAACATGATAAAAGAATTCAGTGAATTTAAAGAACACACAAACAAGGTAATCATAGAGCTGAAGGAAGATAGGGATAAACTTCTGAATGAATTCAGAAAAGAGCTAGAAATATTGAAGAATACTCAGGCTGAAATAAAGAACGAAGTGAAACACTCCATAAGCCAATTAGAAACGACAGGAGAAGGCCTCACCAATAGGATGAATGAAATGGAAAATAGAGTATCAAGACTGCTTGATAAAGTGGACAAACTAGACTACTCAATAAAGATTATGAAAAACTTAAGAAATCACAAGAATGGAATATGCAGGAATTGAGTGATACCATAAAAAGACCAAACTTGCGAATCATAGGCATACAAGAAGGCATATAGGAAGGAGAAGAATCCCAAGATAATGGCATGGACCAGATCTTCAACAGAATCGTGGAAGAAAATTTCCCAAAATGAAAGAAAGATTTGCCCATACAAATACAAGAAGCATATCGAACACCAAACAGACAGGACCAGAAAAGAAACTCTCCATGGCACATCATAGTAAAACCACTACACGTACAAAATACAGAGACAATTCTGAAAGCTGCAAAAGAGGAACAAGTCACATATAAAGGAAAACCCATTAGGTTTACAGCTGAATTTTCAGTGCAAGCTATAAAAGCCAGAAGAGCCTGGACCAAAGTGCTCCCAGTGTTAAATGACAACAGACGCCAACCCAGATTACTATATCCAGCCAAAATGTCTATTATAGTCAAAGTGGAAAGAAAAATATGCCATGACATAAATAGGCTGAAGGAATTCATGTCCACAATACCAGCCCTTCAGAGAGTTCTGGAAGCAATACAAAGAGCTGAAAAAAGGATTGACTATACCCAAGGGGTTACAAAAAGAAATTCAATGAAGGTATAACTGTGGAAAAGTACAGCTATATCAAGAATGTAAACAGAAATAAAAATGACAGGATTCAATACTCATCTTTCATTAATAACTTTAAATATTAATTGACTGAACTCCTCAGTCAAAAGACACAGACTAGGTGGATGGATTAAGAAACAAAATCCATCTTTTTGTTGTCTGCAAGAAACTCATCTCACTTTCAAGAACAGACACTATGGCAAAGTGAAAGGATGGAAAAAATATACCAAGCAAATAGTACTAAGAAAAAAGCAGGTGTTGGCAATTCTAATATCTGAGAAAATACACTTGAAACTAAAACTAATCAGAACAGATAAAGAGGGACACTTCATTCTGATCAAAGGAACAATAAATCAAGAAAAGAGTACAATTATGAACATATATTCACCAAACTCTGGTGCACCCAGCTTCATCAAAACAATACTACAGGACTTTAAGGCCCAGATTAATCCCAACTCATTAATAGTAGGTGACTTCAATACCCCACTGTCTCCATTAGATAGGTCAACAGGGCCATGCAAATTAAAGAACACACTACCAAACAATGAGTAAGTCAAAGGAAAAATCAGAAAGAAATAAAAATATTTCTGGAACTAAATGAAATGATACTATAACACAACAAAAGTCTGTGACACATTAAAAGCAGTCTTGAGAAAGAAGTTTTTATCTCTATGTACCTAGATTAAAAAATCAGAAAGAGCACAAACAACTGACTTAATGATACAACTCAGGAATTTATAAAAACAAAACAAAACCCAAACCCAGCAGAAAGAAGGTATAGTAAAAATTAGAGCAGAAATCGTTGAAATAGAAACAAGGAAACAATGCTAAGAATTAATGAATCTAAGAGCTGGTTCTCTGGAAAGATTTAAAAAAATAGACAAACCCTTAGCCTAGCTAATGAAAAGAAGAAAGAAAGAGCAAACACAAATCAGTATCAGAGATAAAAAGGGAAATAGTAGAACAGACTCCAAAGTAATACAGAACAGTATAAGGAATTATTTTTTTTAAAAAACCTATACTCTGTTAAGGTAGAAAATCTAAAATAAATGTTAAACCAAGAAGAAACAGCAACATAAGCAGACTGACAACAAATAAGGAGATTGAAACAGTAATACAAAGCCTCCCCACTAAAAACAGCCCAGGACCAGATGGATTTACAGCAGAATCCTATCACACATTTAAAGAAGATCTGCATCTAATACTACTTAATTTATTCAAAAAAAAAATAGAAATGGAGGGAGAACTTCCAAATTCCTTCCATGAAGCCAGCATCACTCTAATACCAAAGCCAGGTAAAGATACAACCAAACAAGAAAACTATAGACCCATATCCTTAATGAACATAGATGCAAAAATTCTCAACAAGATACTTGCAAACCGCATATAGACACACATCAAAAAGATCATCCACCATGATCAAGTCGGCTTTATCCCAGAGATGCAGGGATGGTTCAATAAACATAAGTCAATAAACGTCATAAATCATATAAATGGACTCAAAAACAAGAACCACATGGTCATCTCAATAGATACAGAGAAGGCCTTTGACAAAATTCAACATGCACTCATGTTCAAAGTCCTAAAGGGAATTGGAGTGGAGGGAACATACCACACCATAATTAAAGCTATATATAACAAACCCACAGCCAACATCATTCTAAATGGAGAAAAACTGGAAGCATTCCCATTGAAATCATGAACCAGACAAGTCTGTCCATTATCCCCACTTCTCTTTAGCATAGTACTTGAAACTATTGCAAGAGAAATAAGACAAGAAAAGGAAATTAAAAGAGTAATAATTGGAAAAGAAGAGATCAAATTATCCCTTTTTTTTGCAGATGATATGATATTATAACATACTTAGAAGAAGCATTTCATTACAACAGCATTGACATATAAAATAACAATTTCCAGAGCTAAGATATATCTCTTTCAAAATTGACTGTAAATTTTTAGGTTCACAGTTGAATTAATACAGTTATACAATATTGAACTCTGTATAAAGCCCATAAGACATAAAATTGAATGAGGTTTTAACCTTTAAGAAACATCTGCATTTCATTTTAAAATATATTGTTTCATACAGAAAACAATATCATTTTTAATGCTACCAACACTTAGATGTTTGCATATGCATCTCTAATCTCTATGTACCTGAGTATTACTAGTCAGAGTCGGTTACTTTCTGAGATCCTTGGCACCTGAGCATGGATATAAGGTCATCAGGTAGATTTTAATGGTAGTATTTTTCACCTCTACTAATTAACATGAAGCAAATTTTTATGCTTCTTCCTCAAATATAACAAATTTTTTATTTGTTGATTTTTTGTGTTTTTCATACAGAACATCACAAACAATCTTATTCATCTACATACCCACATCCCAAATGACAGCCCCCATAAACTTTCCCCCCTCCATGGACCCGTATACTTTGTCATCCCTGTTATTGTCCACTGTGTTGTTGGTGCCCCCAGCCATTTCCCAGTGCTCGTCCATCCACTGAATCTTGTCAGCCTATCTAGAGTTCCTTGTTTTAGGGAGCTCAGATCTTCCTCATCTAGCAGCAATCAGTTGCCAGTATTCCTTTAGAAAATATTAGGGTCTGATGTTCATTGTCCCAATTCTATGCTGGGTTACTGTTTGGGAGTCCCTTGGGTCACCCTGGCCAACAACTCAAAGGAAGGTATCTCCTGTCGGG
>NW_008335967.1:7314365-7314709 GCF_000622305.1 Nannospalax galili | reverse complement strand
TAATAAGGGAGATATGGATAAAAACTGGGGGCATTTAAAGGGGAAACCATGGTAGAAGGGTTAGACAATGTGAGAGATAAATAATGCATAGCTAGTTAAAAAAAAAAAACAGAGGGAACCACATTAATTGACTACCCTACTGACAAATTACACATACAAGTATCACAAGGAATACAGTACATGTATCTCTAGGCAAGGTTTATCTGAGAATGTCTGGACTTTGCCCAAGATTTATCTACATGACATATAGTAATTAAAAATACCAGACTGGTGGAATTAAACTTCTTGGATGGTTAACAGACATACTTTGAGTTCTATATAATAATTTGGTCAGAGGGACACAT
>NW_008335967.1:7302954-7313840 GCF_000622305.1 Nannospalax galili | reverse complement strand
TCCCAGATAGTAACCCAGCATAGAACTGGGAAATTGAACAGCACACCCCAATCTTACCCAAGGAATATTGACAACTGATTACCGGTAGATGAGGAACAGCTGACCCTCCTAAAACAAAGACCTCTAGATAGGTTGACTAGATTCACCAGAAGGGCAAGTAGTGGGGAATGGCTGGGGGTGCCAACACAGCAGACAGTAACAGGGATATCAGAGTATAAGGGCTCTAGTAGGGTGAGGGAGGCTATGGGAGGGTGCTACCTGGGAAGTGGGTATATGAATAAATTTTAAAAAAATAATAAAATAAAATAAAAACATAATAATTCTTCAAAGCATAAAAATCTGCTCCTTAATAATTTGTAGATGTGAAAAACATTGCCATTGAAATCTACCTGATGACTTTATATCCATGCTCAGATGCCAAGGAGCTCAGAAAGTAACCGACTGTGACTAGTAATAATCAGATATATAGAGATTAGAAATGCAAGTGCATCTTAGTGTCAATTGTATTAAAAATGAATTTTTCTGTATGAAACTGTGTATTTTAATAATGAAATGAAGATCTTTTTTAAAGTTTAAAACCTCATGCAATTTTATGTCTTATAGGGTATATACAGAGTACAATATTGTATAACTGTATTAATTCAACTGTAAACCTAAAAATTTACGGCCAATTTTGAAAGAGATGCATCTTAGCTCTGGAAATTGTTATTGAATATGTCAATGCTGTTGCAATGAATTCTAATTGTATGGTTATTAAATAAATAATTTTTTTAAAAAACAAAAAAAAACCCCAAACCAGAAAAAGGCCAAATAAATAAATAAATATAAAAATATTACATTAGTTTAAATATATACCTAATGGAATCTGAATATCCCTCCATATATTTTTTAAGGCATGAACAACCTGTTTTTTAATCAGAGGTTTTGATTCCCTTTCTCTCCTTGATCTCATATTTATGTTCTGCTAAAGAATTTCATTCTGTTATATATTTTAACTCCTAACAGCCTACAAAATTATATTTAAATTTTATTCTAGAGGCTGGGGAGATGGCTCAGTGGGTAAAATGCTTGTAGCACAATTATGAGGCGCTGTGTTCTGATCTACAGCATCCACATAAAGAGCTGAATGTAGCAGTTGCACCTGTAACCTCAACACTGGGAGTTGGAAACAGGACGATCACAGGGGCTCACTGGCCAGCTAGTCTAGCCAGTCTGTGGATTCCAGATTCATTGAGAGGCCAAGTCTCAGAAAATAAGGTAGAGACTAGTAGAGGAAGACAGCAGTGTTGATGTCTGGTCTCTACAGATGCATACATACACAGACAAATGTACCATACTCACAAACAATTGAGTTACTTCAATTATTAGCATGCTACTGATAAAACAACATGAATATATTTTATATTTTGTAAGTAGTTTTTAAGCAGAAATGTGTCTATAAAGGAGTTAGATGGGGACTTGCTGGTTTTGTTAAAATTAGGCCAAGTATTTGTAGATAAAAATTACTTATTGCTAAATTGAGAAATGATTTGAGCTCAGTTTTATCCCTCTACCTTTTTCTACTTATATATGCGAATGCCAATTAAAAATTTTACATAACTAAGAAGAGATAGAAGCAATGCCCTCAATATTTTGTACTGTCAGAATCATCCCAAAAGTCTTGGAACAAAATAGCATGAAATTTTCTTTTTAATGATTTATCAGTCAATCGGGCATGGTGACACATGCCTGTAATCTCAGAATTCAGGAGGTAGAGGCAGGAAGATCAGGAGTTCAAGGTTATCCTCAGCGAGGCAGTAAGTTCAAAATCAGCCTGGCCTGAAACAAAGAAAAAATAAACCATTAGTTCACAACTCAGTTTTAGACTTTCCTATAATTTTATAGAAAGCAAACTACAAAACCATCTAATCACAAAAGGATTTGTTACTTGAGTATTTCTTGCCCAGTGTGATCATCAATCACTGAACTAGGCGGGCTCTTTATCCCAGTGGGGTTCCATAAATCTTTCTGCCCTGGAGATACAATAGTCAGATTAGGGTGAGGAAGGGTGTTTAAAAATGTGAGGCAATGGGGGATTAGTGTGTGAAAGGAAAGATGGAAAAACTGTATCCCAGGGCAGCTCAGTTTTTCAGTGGTGCCAGAGAAACTGGATATCCCAAACTCTTAAAACATTTCTTTGCCTTTATATCCCTTCATATGCCATACCAGTTTGGACAGTGCAACCCTAATGCTGGATAACTTGTCTAAATTAATTTACCATTGGTACATGATATCCACTATTTGAAAAAGGAAAGCATTGAAATGTTGAAAACTACTCATTGAAATCTCATATAGCACCTTTATGTTTTAAAAGAGCTTATTGGTTTTTTTAATGGCCTTTGTTTTGTTTTGTTTTGTTTTGAGATAGAGTCTCAATTTGTAGCCCAGGCTGACTGCCCAAGATCCTCCTACCTCTGTCTTTCCAGTACTAGGACTGCAGATGTATGCTACCACACCCAGCAAAAGAGCTTACTATACTAATAAAAGTGCCCTGGCACATGGTACAATGCATAAATATTGCCAGTGTTCTTTATTCTAAAACTAACGAATAGTCTTATATTTAACAATTCTAAATTCTTACCTAAAAGTATAAGGTTTCTTTTTGCACAAGAAGCTGTCATTAAATCAGGAGTCATCTTAGCAAATACAGTTTTAAAGACAGGCACAATGATCTATGGTCCTTAGCTATACCATTCCATAGCCAGATTTCCTCCAGAGTCTGGCTGTCAGTTGAGACATGCCCAGGAATCATCATCCCAGGCTTCCTGTTCTGCTTCAAGATGTCTATGGTCCAGGATAGGAATCTGTATGCTTAACAGACATTCCAAGGGATTCAAATACAGGCAGGTCACACTTAGGAACACACTCTAGGAACATTCAAGGAAACCATCTTGAAAGTATAAATTAACACTTGTAGAGATGATTTATAAAGTGAAAAAGTTAAGAATTAAAAGTGTGTTAATTAAATGGCTCTGGAGCAAGGAGGAAATACTGTAGCGTCTACATGGAATGAATTCAACACTGGTTTGAACAGGAGAAGCATCCAATGCCTGTGGAATCAGTGCCAAGGAATGCCTGAGGACCAGAGGACTCAGATTCATGAGCTTGCCCTGCACTCTTGTAGTCCTTGAGCCTTCTGTGTCACATTACTATTCTGGAAACAAAGCATTCTATGTGCTGAAGAGGGGTTGAAGGCTTCCCACCAAACAACAGGTATGAGATCTTTACAGGCTAAACTATTTTTTTGTTTATTTGGTTTTTTTTTTTTTTTTTTTTGAGATAGGTTCTCATGTAGCCCAGGCTGCCCTAACTTGCTATATAGTAGAAGATGACCTCCTCTTGCTTCTATCTCCCAAGTGCTGGGATTATTGTTATGCACCACCACTCTCCACTGGGCTAAACAATTTGAATGAAAGGGAAAAAAATTATTTTGGTGAATACTTCACTGTCCTAAAATGCCTACCTAGAGTTTGTTTTTCTCTTTTGGTAGATAGGCAGTTGCTCTACCACTGAGCTGTGCCCCCAGCCCACCTGGAGTTCTTAAAAATAAAAATTTAAGGGAGAACGCGGTATAACAAAAAGGATGAACTAAAGCGATTCACCCTCTGACACTTTGTAACACACACTTAGTAATAGTCATTCGTTGTTTACACAGCAGCTATGCTGTAAACGATAAAGAAGCAGCTGAAATAATAATGATGCTGTCTTTGGAGTACAAGAATTTTTAGCATATGTTAACTAGTTAAATTTACAATGAATGTTTAGCTGCCTACTTACCTTTAAAATTACTAAAGATTATTTACCTACATATGACTGTACATCAGAAGTCTTTATAGAAAAAGTTATTGAAGTTTCTTAGAAAGAACTTGGGCTTCCCCAACCCATGGAGGGAGCAAGGAATAGATAGTGTTAAATGGCATCTATATCTTTATATTTGTGAAAGCAATTATTTCTTGCCCACTCTTAGGTGCAGGAGGAGATGTAACGATAATGCAGATTTTTTTTTTCCTTTTTACTGTTGAGAGTTTCAAAAGATGTGAAAAAATAGCCTAGCATAATGAATTCCATGTATCTACCAATATGAGTGATATTATTTCCCCTGTATTTCCAACATTGCTCTTTCCTCTTACTTGATAACTTTAAAACAAATCCCACGTAATTTCTTCCTCATTATTACAGTACATAGATTTTTTTTAAAAAATTCTATAACCAAAATGTCATTATTACACCTAAAAAATTAACAATGTGAATTTATTTCTGAAGAAAGGGTCTTCCTGCATTTCAGTGGCTATTCACAGGTCTGATGCCACTACTGATCACTTAGCCCCAACCTTCAGCGAGCATAGTGAAACACAGCACTGAATGCCAGGGCTCAAGTGATCCTCCTACCTCAGCCTCCTAGGTGTATGGGACCACAGCCGTATGGGAATGCACTTGGCCTGTTTTTAAATATACCAGAATTGCACATCCGAAGGAGTATTCTTTTCAAAGACTCATTTTTAAAAGTTATCATTGATGTTACCCTTTCTCAAAATATGTCTCAAGATCACTTTCAGGGCTTTAGTCATCTCAAATCATAAGCAACTCTCGCTCTTTAAGGATAGATTTAACTTAAAAACAGCCATAATGACTTTAGGATAAACCTCAGTGAACAATGGGAGCAATCAGACTGAGAAGAACTGGTTTGTTTAGGGAGTAATATGCACACACAGAGGTACCAGCTGCATTCCTTCCATGAAAGGGGTCATGCTCATAAAGCAGTTCAGAAATTGCCTACTCTGGGGCCAGAGATGCTAATAAAGGAAGTACTCAGTGGCCTGGCAGCTGAGGCAGGAATGGAACTAAGGGAAGTATGTGAGAAGCAGCTGAGACAGCCAGCCAACTGCAGGACGGAAGTTATGCTTAATCTCTCTACCGTAAATTCCAGCGATTCCTGGCCACTTTAGGGATTTATTTTGCATTTCAGGCCTTCAAGCTTTTGTAAACTATGTCCTCTGTGATTAGAATGCCTACTCCCATTGGGTGGACCCACTGAGGGAATCTCTAGTCATCCTTGAAGACCTTGATCAAAAAGTACCACACACCTCAACTCTCTGGTACAATCAGCTGTCCTTGAATTATACTTTGGAGGTATGTGTTTTAACATCTCCACGATGGCTTTACATAATTCATATATTGTATATATAGCCCCAGTTAGACTGATAGCTTACTATTCTGTATCTTTGGCACTAAGCCAGTGATTTGCATGTTGTGAGCCTTCGGAAATCATGTGTTCAATGAATGGTGTGTGTTTTAGCTGAATTTATAGACAAAGACTTAAAGGCAGATGGAAAAATCAAATCCTCTTTTGCAACCCAGAACTCATTGTTCAGTATGTTTTGAAATGTAAGAAAGAATACGGAGGCTGGAGAGATGGCTCAGCGGTTAAGAGCACTGACTGCTCTTGCAGAGGACCCAGATTCGATTCCCAGCACCCACATGGCAGCTACAAACCATCCTTAACTCCAGTTCCAAGGGAATCCGAAGCCCTCTTCTGACCTCCGCAGCATTGCATGACACAGGTGCACTCACATACATGCAGGCAATACACTCATACACATAAAATAAAATAAAATAAAATAAAAAGAAAGAATATGATGGGGCTGGAAAGATTGCTCAGTAGTTAAGAGCACCTGCTGCTCTTGCAGAGGACCCATGTTCTGTCCTAGTACCCATATGGTGGCTTACAACCATCTACAACTCTAGTTCTAGGGGTCCAGTTCTTTCTTATGGTTTCCGAAGGCACTGAACACATGTGGTGCATACATGCAAGCACTCATATACATAAAATAAAAATTAATAAGTCTTTTTAAAAGTAGAGAAAGAAAGAGTATGGGTTGGGGCTGTAACTCAGTTGATAGACTATAACTTAGTTTGTAGAATAATTGTCTAGCATGCTCTACACCTGAGATCAATCCTCAGCTCCACATAAAACAGATTGTGGTGGTACACACCTATAATCTTAGCACTGGAATGGTTGAGGCAGGAGGATCAGAAGTTCAAGGTCATCCTTGGCTACTTGAGAGTCTGTCTCAAAAACAAAATTAAAAAAAAATGGGATGACACTGTAAAAAGAAATTGTCTCTTTTCTTATATGGATAGACCCAGTAATCTATGTATCTTCACATGGTTTGGACCAACAATGTCCTCACAATGCAGCAAAATAGTTTTGAGCTTTAAGCATTATAAAATAAATCAAAGACAAAAAAACAAACAAACCAAAAACCTGATGGTAAAACAATTCTTGCAAACAGAATCCCTGAAATGTTCAGATCATGGCAGTAGAAAGTTAAGGCACAGAACTGCCCAGAGAAATGTTTGTGATTTTTTTTCCTCTCTTTAAAAATGAATTTTTTAGATTCATTTTTCAACAGATCATAGTTGTTTTATTTTTCTTTCAAGGACTAAATTAAAGAGTTAATACATGAAGCACAAATTGAAATTGTGAATGTAGTTGATCTACAGTCTTCTCAAAATAAATTTGGAAGGCAGAATACAAAGCACAAAATGAATCACCTACTTCAAAGGAAATAGATGACTGTCAAGGTCATTGTGATTTAAAACTATAGAACGTGGAACAGTTGAAGCTGGAACTTAATATGCTCTCTGGTTAGGATGATTCATAGACTCCTCTTTCTTTCCTACCTTCTGCCCTACAGCAAAATAAAAACTCCATTGACTCTTACTGGATAGCCAACTTAGTCTTTAACTTGGTGGGAGCAGAAAAAACTCTTCCAACATGTGCCACACCTACCACCTATGGCATAGTCCCAGGATGATTAGTAAAGAAGTCTGTGGGAAGTACATGCGGCTAGAGAGAGAGCATCCAAGAAAGAACAATTGTACTTGATGTCACCAGCTGTTGGTTGAACCTGGATTTTTATCAAGACAATAAGGACTTTTGAACCTCAAAGTAGTCATAGTATATTTTCAGGGTAGTTTTTCTTTCTTTATAATCAGTAAGTCTATAGAAATTTTTGCAATCTTTCTGATCAGGTGGTAAAAATTCTATTAAACCATGTTTGTGTGGAAATAACCCGATTTCGATATAGAGGAAACAGGACCGAAATAGTTGAGTAACAGGTTTGCTTGGTTTTAATGGCTACATTGCACAACCTGGGCCAGGCATCCCATGACATAAAAGATTGTTATAACAATTCAGAAATCCAGCCAGACCACCCAAAGACTTACAAAAGTACTTCAGTCTCCACAATATAGGAACCATTTCTCTGACCGCATGACACATGGGCTTGAGTCCTGTGACAGTTTCTTAATTGAAAAACAGAAAATAAATTAGCACATTTTTGCTAGTTTTATAAAGGAAACCTGCTACTTTTAAAAAGTAGAGTTCAAAACTATACCTTAAAATGAATTTGTGCATACACAGTAAAGAGTGTAGAAATGATGCAAACATAAACATCAGTAGTATTTTATTTTGTTTTAAAACAACCGTATTTTAATAAGGGCATCTAAAGAAAGCCAGAGGAAGTAAAATTTCCTGACTTGCAGATGACCATGCATGAAAAACTCATAAAGATGCCGAAAAGTTTCTATAACATAAATTCAGTATAATTGCAGGATTTAAAAAAATCAGCACACAGAAATTAGGAGTATTTCCATGCGTCAGTAGCAAACTATCTGAAAAAAAGAAATCAAGAAAACAATCTAGTTTTGATGGCTACAAAAATAAGTAAATAATAAGCTTTCTGAGAATAAATTCAACCAAGGCAGAGACAGCTCTCTACAATGAAAACCATAAAATGAGAGAAATTGAAAAGAATACAAATCAATAGAAAGACACTCCATGTTTATAGACTGTAAGAATCAATATTGTTAAACTGTTCATAGTACCATAAGCGATTTACCGAATCAATGCAAGACCTGTCAAAACACCAGTGATGCACTTCACAGAAATAGAAAGGCATCCTAAATTTTCTATGGAACCACAAGAGACCTCCAACCGCCAAAAATAATCTTAAGTAAAGGGACAAACCCAGAGATATTACCCCATCTGACTTCAAAACATATTTAAGAATGGTATTGGCATAAAAGCACAGAGATAAACCAAAGGAACAGACTAGAGAACACAGAAGTAAATCCACACATTTATAGCCAAATGACTTTCACAAAGACACTAAGAGCACACATTTGAGCAAGGACAATCTCTTTTATACTTGGTGCTGGAAAAACAGGATATCTATATGCAAAAGAATTAGTTCACATCCATGTCACTCATCATACATAAAAATCAACTCAAAATGGATGAAAGGTGACTAAAACAGGAAACTACCAGAAGAAAATGGGAGAAACACTTCCAGACATTGGACTGTGAAAGGATTTTTTAATTTTTTTATTACATTAATTTAATGTAAGCTCAGAATACATGAGAAAGCCAGAGAACAACTTGCTGGAGTCGGTTCTCTGTTTTCCACTGTGTGAGTCCAGGGGATTAGACTCAGGTCATCAGACTTGAGAACAACAGTCTTTACCCAGTAAGCAATCTCACCAGCCCAGATTTTTTTTTTTTATTTTGATTGAAGCTTCATTTTTATTTAACTGGTAAATGCTGTTACCTTGATGTATTCAGGTTTATTTTATTTATTATTAATTTATTTCTTTTTTAATTGAATTTTTGTGAATTTCATATATTTTTATTATACTTAGATTCCTCCCCTATCTTCACCTCCCCTTACTACACCCTGTCCAATTTCATATTCTCTCTCTCTCTCTCTCTCTCTGCACACACATATACATATGAAGTCAAATTATGTCCCCAAATGTCCTTTGATATGAATCCATCCATTGGAGCCTGGTTAACCTACCAAGAGCCTTGCCCTTAAAAGAGACTGACTTTCCCCATTCTAGCAACTCAACAGTTTCTCAGGTAGGGTTGGGGTTTCTTTCCCATTTCTCCACGTCTGTGCTAGGATTTTGTCTGGCTTGAGCTTCCATGGGATGTGTGCTTGTTGTCACCATTGCTCTGAGTTCATGAGTAACAGGAAAACTCTATTTCTTTGTGGTCATGCACCATCTCTGGCTCATACAATCTTTCTGCCACCTCTTCTGCAGTGATCCCTGAGCCATTGGAGACAAAAGTTTGATATAGGTGTCCAATTCAGATATAATAATTCTGAAGTCTCTTATTCTCTGTATGTTGGCCAGTTATGTGTTTCTGTGCTTATCACCATGGCTACATAAGGAAGCTTCTCTGCTTAGAGCTGATAAATGCATTAATCTAGGATTGTAACACTAGCCCATTAGGAGTCACTTTAATACTACACCTACGTAGCAGAATAATAGTATTTGAATATCCTTTGTGGCCTTTGGCCTGTCTAGCCACAGGCTCCTAAATCTGATATCAATGTCAGGTATGGGCTCCATCTTATGAAGAATCCAATTAGAAAGTGATTGGTTACTCCCATAATATTCATGCCACTATTGCATCAGAGGGCATATCTTGCCAGTCCAGTTGTTGCTGAAGCACTCAGGAATCACAGCTGGGTAAAGTTAATGATTAATATTCTTTTTCTTCTAGTAGCATACATAGTACCTGCTAGCCAATAGATATGAGGCTTTGAAGTCAGTACAAGCTGTCATTTGCTACAAAATGGATGCTCCTGGAAGACATTATGTTAAGAAAAGACAAGACTGGAGCTAAACGGTAGCTCAGTGGTAAAGAGCACTGATTGCTTTTGCAGTGGACCTGAGCTCAGTTCCCAGCACTCACATGGCAACTAACAACCACCTGTAACTCCAGTTTCAGGAGATCCAATGCCTTCTTCTGGCTTCCACAGGCATTGCATACATTTGGAGGACTTACAAGCCTTTAGCTATACATATGGACTCATGAAATTATATTGGCCCCTTTAATCTTTGGTTATACTTTCCTTTTGGGTGTTTAAGGCCATACAAGTTCCCAGCACTCACATGGCAACTAACAACCACCTGTAACTCCAGTTTCAGGAGATCCAATGCCTTCTTCTGGCTTCCACAGGCATTGCATACATTTGGAGGACTTACAAGCCTTTAGCTATACATATGGACTCATGAAATTATATTGGCCCCTTTAATCTTTGGTTATACTTTCCTTTTGGGTGTTTAAGGCCATACAGTTGGTCCAGATAAACCATTTATTTTTTACTCTTAAGGTCGTTTGAGGATCTGTTCCTCAGGGGTCACACGGGCTTGGAGGAGCCCCTGGCTTCTTTCTTTTACCAGTTCTGCCTATATGAAGACAAGTCAAAGGTCCTGCTCGACCATGGTTGGCTTCGCTTGGCATCATGGAGGAAATGATTCCTCTGTGTTGACCCTCCTTTTTATAGACTGCATCTGGTCTCTTCTTAATCACAGCTGATTCTTCAGCCCCAGCCAACAAGAACCCACAGATTCTCAATCCAAAATCTCACACGAACAGCCCTGATAGCCTCCACTTCCCTTTGAAGCTTCACAAGCCAGGCCTCCATGATCTACAACTCTTTCAGCATAACTGTTCCAAGCTCCACAGCAACAAACTCTGAGCACACAATCACTTTTCCAGCCCAAAGTTCCAAACACTTCCACAGACCTCCCCAAAACACCAAGGTCAGGTCTGTCATAGCAGTATCCCACTCTCTCTGTCCTAGTTTGTTCTTCATTTCTGTGACAAAATACTTTGACCAATACCAACTTGGTGAGGAAAGCGTTTATTCAGCTTATAGCTCCCAGGTCACAGTTCATCAGGGAGCCCAAGGTAGGAACTCAGGGCATGAACCTAGAAACAGGAGCTGGAGCACAGGCTATGGAGGAACTCTGCTTACTGGCTTGTTCCC
>NW_008335967.1:7301888-7302854 GCF_000622305.1 Nannospalax galili | reverse complement strand
TTCATTAAGGATATGGGTCTATAGTTTTCTTTTTTGGTTGTATCTTTACCAGGCTTTGGTATGAGAGTGATGCTGGCTTCATAGAAGGAATTTGGAAGTTCTCCCTCCATTTCTATTTTTTTTGAATAAATTAAGTAGTATTGGATGCAGATCTTCTTTAAATGACTGATAGAATTCTGCTGTAAATCCATCTGGTCCTGGGCTTTTTTTAGTCAGGAGGTTTTGTATTACTGTTTTAATTTCTTTTTATGTTATGTGTCTGTTTAGGCTGTTAATCTCTTCTTGGTTTAGTTTTGGTGGTTCCCATGCCTTTAGATATCCATCCATTTCTTTTAGGTTTTCAAATTTAGTAGTATATAGGTTTTTAAAGTATTGCCTTATAATGTTCTGTATCTTTCTGGCATCTGTTGTGATGTTTCCTCTTTCATCTCTGACTTTGTTGATTTGGAGGTACTCTTTCTCTCTTTTGGTTAACTGAGCTAGCAGTCTGTCAATCTTGTTTACCTTTTCAAAGAACCACCTCCTGGATTTCTTGATTCTTTGTATTGTTTTCTTTGTTTCAATTTCATTAATTTCTGCCCTGATTTTTGTTATTTCTTCTTGTCTGCTGGGTTTGGGTTTCCTTTGCTGTTGCTTTTCAAGTGTGTTGAGTTGCAACATTAAGTCATTTATTTGTGTTCTTTCCGATTTTTTGATGTAGGCACTTAGAGCTATAAACTTCCCGCTAAGGACAGCTTTCAGCATCTTCCAGAGGTTTTATTGTGTTGTATTGTCCTTTTCATTTAATTCCAGGAATACTTTTATTTCATTCTTAATTTCTCTTTTGGCTCATTCATCATTCAGGAGTGTGTTGTTTAATCTCCATGTGTTCATGTGGTGATTAGGGCTTCTTCTGGTATTGATTGTAAGCTTTATTGCATGTGGTTTGCTAGAATGCATGGAATTATTTCAGTCTTTTTGTATTTG
>NW_008335967.1:7300720-7301792 GCF_000622305.1 Nannospalax galili | reverse complement strand
TGTAGTATTGTTTTTATGAAGTTGGGTGCACCAGAGTTTGGTGAATATATGTTCATGATTGTATTCTTTTCTTGATTTATTGTTCCTTTGATCAGAATGAATTGTCCCTCTTTATCTCCTGATTAGTTTTAGTTTAAAGTCTATTTTGTCAGATATTAGAATTGCTACGCCTGCTTTTTTCTTAGTGCCATTTGCTTGGTATATTTTTTTCTATTCTTTCACTTTGCGATAGTGTCTGTTCTTGAAAGTGAGATGAGTTTCTTGCAGACAACAAAAAGATGGGTTTTGTTTCTTAATACATTCACCTAGTCTGTGTCTTTTGACTGGGGAGTTCAGTCTAGTAATATTTAAAGTTAGTAATGAAAGATGGGTATTGAATCCTGTCATTTTTATTTCTGTTTACATTCTTGATATAGCTATACTTTTCCACAGTTATACCTTCATTGGATTTCTTTCCACAATCCCTTGGGTATACTTATTCCTTTCTTCACCTCTTTGTATTGCTTCCAGAACTCGCCGTAGGGCTGGTATTGTGGACATGAATTCCTTCAGCCTATTTATGTCATGGAAGATTTTTCTTTCCCTTTCGACTATAATAGACATTTTGCCTGGGTATTGTAATCTGCATTGTCATCTGTGGTCATTTAAAAGCTATTCTGGCTTTCATAGTTCGCACTGAAAAGTCAGCTGATATCCTAATGGGTTTTCCTTTATATGTGACTTGTTTCTCTTTTGCAGCTTTCAGTATAGTCTCTTTGTTTTGTACGTTTAGTATTTTTACTATGATGTGCCATTGATATGTGCCGTGGAGAGTTTCTTTTCTGGTCCTGTCTATTTGATGTTCTATATGCTTGTTGTATTTGTATGGACATGTCTTTCTTTAATTATTTGGGGAAATTTTCTTCCACAATTCTGTTGAAGATCTGGTCCATGCCATTATCTTGGGATTCTTCTCCTTCCTGTATGCCTATGATTCATAAGTTTGGTCTTTCTATGGTGTCATGCAAGCCCTGCATATTCCATTCTTGTGATTTCTTAAATTTTTCATAATCTTTGCTTGAGTGGTCTAGTT
>NW_008335967.1:7296648-7300456 GCF_000622305.1 Nannospalax galili | reverse complement strand
ATTTCTTTGTTTGTGTGTTCTTTAAATTCACTGAATTCTTTCATCATGTTTGTAATTGAGTTCCATTCTTTTGAGTTCCATTTCCTGCATTATGCCTAGGGGGTTCTCATTGTACTCCTCTAGAGTACTATTGGTATTTGGTGGGGATATGTTATTTTGGTTTTTCATGTTATTTTTTCTCTGTGATTTTGACATGTGAATTTCTTTTGTAGTTTCTGATTCTCGTGTGAGACTCAGGCCTCAAGTTTAGGTCTGCTTCTTTTTGTGAACTTTATGTGTCTTTGTGATTTACTTTTTGGGCATGAAAAGCTGGTTCCTCTAAGCTTCTGGTTCTCTCTTGATTTTATATTGGAGTGGCCAGATTGCTTTTGTGTTCAGGAGTCCCCACAGAGGCCCAAGTCAGATCAGGATCAGATGCTCTCAGGCTTTCTCCTAAGGTCTGGATTCGTCCAGGAAAGATTTTTGCCTCAGGAATTTGGGGGTTGGACTGGCCTGGGAGCCTGGCCCAGGAAAGATGCTGGTCTAGGGCAGCTGGTGGTCATGCCACGAAGAGATAGAAAGGCAGATGGAATGGGGCAGGGCCCAAACTAGGAGAGAGAATGGCGGGGGAGATGGGAGGGTGAATGAGGCCGGGGGAGTCAAGGCGTGTAGGGCGCAACGGACTTTACCCAGAGATAGGCCTGTGGGTAGGAGAGAGCTATTTGGTCTTTTTTGAGACAGGGTCTCTCTGTAGCCCCAGATGACCTGCAACTCACTATGTAGACCAGGCTGGCCTTGAACTCACAGAGATCTTCCTCCCTCTGTCCTCTGAGTGCTGGGATTAAAGGCGTGTACCACCACACCTGGCTTAATATTTTTTATTTTAAAATTACAATATTTAAAGTACATTGGAACTTTTATTTTTTGCAGTTAACTTGGGATGAATTTTTTAAAATGTCAGCTTAGTAATTTACAAAGGATTTCAAAGCTTTAAAAAATTATTTTAGAAATGGTTGCAATAAAAAATTTGAGGAGCACTGTTTTAGGAAACCCAGTCCAGGAATCAGTATGTAGAATAGATTAAAATGGGGGAAGAATTGGAAGAAATTGGGCAGGACAGTAGTTAGAAGACATTTGATATTTTTCAGACCTGAAGTATTAAGTTCACAAGCATGAAAATGAAGAGAAACAGGCTGAGCCCCAAAGCTACCAGGAAGTAAGAGTTGTTAATGTTCTTCCTGCTTCCTTTCTGCTGAGATTTAAACTACCACCAAAACTGAGTTTCCTAAAGTTTGCCACCTGTAGACTCTGCCCTGACCTGTTCCTGAACTTCTTTCCTCTTCCTACTGTTCACCTGACATTCTGTCAAATTCTGGGCACCTGATACAGTTAAGGTTGGGTACTTGGCTTCTGAGAGCTTCAACTTACAAGCTGAGTATGATGCCGAGAAGGAGGTGTATAATCAGCATTACTGCACTCCCTTCGCCGCAGGCTACAGGACAGACAGCCAAAGCTTCTGTTTCCCAAACTTCTTCAGAGCAGACAACCTCTGCCAATCAGACATATGAATGTGGCATTTAGATGACACAGCAAGTCAGAAGCAGTGTTTCTGCTGCTTTGCTCTTTCCACCAGCCAGCAGGGATGTGGAAGCCTCATTGTTTTCTTTTTTGGGGGATGGCAATGTAGCAGAGGCTTCAGGGTCTGCTGCCCACTTCTGTTTGAGGGACACCCATTTTGCTAGCATGGATCAGGGCAAAGGCCACGTTTGGGGTAGTCATTCCCTTAATCTCCAGCTTTCCTATTTCTCCTATTTTCTGATGGGTTCTTTTGGTAGTCATTCTTGGGTTTTTGGAGTTTGTTCTCTTAGCCTTTCCAATAATTTTGTAAGCACCTAATTAATTGCACAGATACACCTTGACTTGTGTTCCATCTGAATAAACCAATCTGAGGTTGAAAATATCTTTGTCAAAAATGCATTTAATGCAAACCTACTAAACACCACAGTCAAGTAACAGTAGCTTTAAGTACCTATTGTTTACTCTTGTGATCACGCAGCTGACTGGGAATTATGGTTTTCTGTCCGGCACAGCATCAGAAAGACTATCATACCATTCCACATATTGCTAGCCAGGAGAAGATCAAAATTATGAAACTGAAGTACAGTTTCTACTGATTGCTGATGCTTTGATACCATTGTAAAATTGAAAAACAAAACCCAAAAAACCTCCTTAAGCCATCATAAGTTGAAACATCGCTGAGTCAGGGTCTGTCTGCATTAAATCACTTCAATTAAAGTAGCTAGACTAGCTTCTTTCACTGGCAACCAAATCATGGGTGATACAAATGAATCATTCCTCTGAGCTCCCCCGCCCCAGCCTCCTGAATTGTCCTTTAGGTCTTTTTATGATCTGGTGGTGCTGGGAGTCATCCAGCCCGTGATAACTCTTGAAGGCCTCATTGTTACTTGAATTATTCCTTCCCTGCCTTAGAGCTAGCCCCCCTGCCCCCCGTATGACTTGACCTGGTTGATCTTCCTTTTGAGGAAATAAAGTCTTTCATGACTTATTCTGGTAAAGCTGTTCATGAGCAACTCCAAATGGTAGTTTCAGAACATTGAACTTTTCCACGCTGTCTACACAGACTTTCTGCCTCTGTTTGATTCTTCTGGGTGGGACTCCATTACTTCTTTTTGAATCTCTATTGTGCCCTTGGCAGGGTGCCTTAGTCACCGTCTCCGTCTCCATAGTGTGTCTGTAATGGGGTCATTTCCTTAGAGCACTGATTTTTTTTTTTTTTTTTTGGTGGCTTTAAAGGTCCTCTAGGGATCTAATTTGAAGTGCTGATCTCTCACTCAAGCCTTGATTCAGTAGGGCTGAGGCTTGGCTGAAAGCCTGCATTTTAAAACATGCACCATTGGCTATTTGATTCATAAGGACCTTGAACTACACCTGATATCAGCACCTAATCCTACTGATATTACATTAATGGGTAGGGCAGAGAGTAGATTCCAGCTCCTTTCCTCTTCTCTGTGCAATGAGGATGAGAAAAGAGGGTTGGAGTAGCCTGTAGGTCGTAAGCTTGGATGAGTAGGATTATGATTATAGCACTGATTCACACAGAGAAATAAGAAGGGAAACCAGTTTGTGGAGGAAGATAATGAGCTCTGCTTGAGACCTGTTGGGTTTGACATCCAAGTGAAGACAATGTGTTGGCAGGTCGTAAAATGCATTCGATGAGTCAGGTCTGGAGGTTGATTAGTGGGATGGATTCTCCGTGAAGACTTCAGAGAATCAAGCTGTACCTAAATTATTCTTTAATGTGGTTCAACCATGTTTGTGTTGAAGATTAAATAAACATATTATTATCCTTCTCATTCTACTACGGAATCAAGTGCATTTTGTATTGTATTGTACAAGAGGAAACATGAGAATGTTCACGATGGGAAGATCAACATCATAGGTTACCTAAGAGATGCTGAAGGCTCAGTTCTTTCCCTTAGAACTTACCTTCCAGTTCCCACGATCTTTCTTCCCCTTTCTTCTAGTATACAGCAAAGTGTGCCTTGGTTGTATAAATTGGAGAAGGAAAAATTACATGGGATAAGAGTAAGAGAAAATAAAAGCAAAAACTCAGATTTGCCCATAAATCAGGCTAGGTTAAATAATAATGTGTCCGAATGTGTCACTTGGGTTTTTGTGTGAAAAACTTTAGAATCTTCTTCTAATCTAATTGTAAAAGTTGTTCCTGCTTCCTCTGAAAACCAGAAGGCTTTTAAGTTCTCTTCTTGAGTGAAATCTTATATAAAAATATTATTTTATTGCTTTGGCT
>NW_008335967.1:7252482-7296458 GCF_000622305.1 Nannospalax galili | reverse complement strand
GTTCAGTCCTTAGCATGTAGTGGAGTGGGGGGAGGAATAGAATGAGGAGGGGGAATAATTTAGGGTGTTGGGTGATGGTTACATGTAAGCAAGCAAATTTATCTCCAAACTTGTATTGGTTGCATGGTATTGATAACATCCTGACATATTCAGAAAAGTAGTTGCAAATGGAAATTTTTTAGTAAAAAAAAAAATCACATTTTTTACAATCTTAGGATGTTGAATATAAACAGATACAATATGAGAACCCTAATTCTGAAACCTATGCAAAAAATTAATCAGTCATAATATTTGTTGATATTACTAGTCATAGATAGTCACTGAACCCTTAACATTTTTTACACACTAAGATGACATTAGAGGGAGAAACAGATACATAGAATTTATAGCCTGAATTCCACTAAACATAGACTAATAGACCAGACATGATGGCACATAGGAGGCTGAGGCAGCATGATTACCATGAATTTGAGGCGACTCTGACCTATATAGTGAGATCCTTACTTACTAAAAAATAAGCCTAGACAGGTAGACATTAAGTAGATATTGGTAAGTAATTACAAATTCATGAATTATAAGTTGGAAGAAATTGTGAGTATGTTGGCAATGTTTGACAAGAAATGCATGAGCATAAAAGTGGCCAAAGATCTTTTACATTCTCATTTTCTTTTTTAATAATCACGAGACATAATAACATTAACAAACAAATTTTCCATCTGTTGTGAGAGTTCTTTTCCTGGGGATACTAAGCAATGTTTATCTCCTTCTAAGCTTCAAACCAAAGTTCAGGGAGGCCATGGAGACTCCACCACAAAGACTTGAACCAGTGTCCAGTCTACAAAGAGGAGGGTCAACATGGAGGAAACATTTCCTCCATGCATCCAAGAGAAGCCAGCCATGGTCGAGTAGGACCTTTGACTTATCTTCACATAGATGGAACTGGTAAAAGAAAGGAGCCAGGGGCTCCTCCCAAGGCCATGTGACCCCTGAGGAACAGATCTTCAAATGACCCTAAGAGTAAAAATAAATTGGGCCCACTGTGTGGTCTTAAAAACCCCAAAGAAAAATATAACCAAAGATTAAAGTGATCAGTATATTTCTTCAAGTGTTCAAGATGGGCTGGAGAGATGGTTCAGCAGTGAAGAATACTGACTGTTCTTGCAGAAGACCCGGGTTTGAGTCCCAGCACCCACATGGCAGCTAACAACTGTCTGTAACTCCAGTTCCAGGGTATCCGAGAACTTCTTCTATCCTCCATGGGCATTGCACAACATGGGTACACTTACTTACATGCAGGCATAACACTCATACACATAAAAAATAAAAATAATAGTGGGGCGTGGTGGCACAGCCTTTAATCCCAGCACTTGGGAGGCAGAGGCAAGCAGATTCCTGTGAGTTCAAGGCCAGCCTGGTCTACATAGTGAGTTCCAGGACAGCTGGGGCTACAGGGAGACCCTGTCCCAAAAAGACCAAAAAAAATTAAAAAATAAAAAATGAAAATAAAGAGTTCAAGGTATTACACTTCCCAGACATTAGGCTTAAGCCCATATAAAATGTTATTTAAGGGCCTGGAGAGAAGGCTCAGTGGTTAAGAGCACTGATTGCTCTTGCAGAGGACCTGGTTTCCATTCCCAGCACCCACATGGTGGCTATGAACCATCCTTAGCTCTAGTTCCAGAGGAATCTGAAGCCCTCTTCTGACCTCTGAGGCATTGCATGACACAGGTGTACTCACGTACGTGCAGGCAATACACTTGTACACATAAAAAATAATATATATATATATATTAAAAATGTTATTTAAACAATTATTTCTTATTGATAATTTTGTTTCTAATCAGAAAGTACTGCTCAGATGTAAGACTTCAAATCTTGGTCAGCAATACTGTAGTCCCCACCTGTAGCTAAGGGAGAAAACCTGCTATTGTTCTCCTCCTATCTAGAAGCCTTTGTGAGGGAACTGACACTGATTCTAGCCACTCCAACAGCTATCAAAGTGCCTGAAAACAAATCCTGAGTCCATCACTCTCAAGTCCAGCTTTGGCAGACAAAAGAAAAATGAAGAGGAACCCAATAGAGGGGTGCTTTTAGAAGTTCTTGTCAGGAAATTCCAATGAACTTTGATATAAACACTTGAAACTTGCCTTTTCTGACCTTTTTCTGGTTCCCTGTCTAGAACTTGTAATGCTAACTACCCTTGCTTTTACTTCTTCACATCTCCTGTAGTTCCAGCACTAGGGAGGCAGAGGCAGGCAGATCTCTGTGAGTTCAAGGCCAGCCTGGTCAACATTGTGAGTTCCAGGACAACTGGAGCTACAGGGAGACCCTGTCTTAAAAAAAAACAAAACAAGGGGGGGGGGTCAAAGACATTCTTCCTAATGACATTTCTATTGAGACATTAAAGGTAAATTCACACATGGAAGAAGAAAGGAGTATTCTAGGCAGATGGGCTGGAAAACAGTTTCAAAGGTAGGAGAGAGCATGGTGTATTCAAGGAACTAAGTCAGCATGACTTTCTCCTCTTAGCATGGCGTTTACAGAGAGTGTACTGAGAGAACAAATAGTACATGATGGTTTTGCCAATGCATTGGGGGTAATTGGTGAAGTATTAGTTGATGTGTTTTTGACCCCAGAACTACATTAACCTTCAACCCGCCACCATTCAGGCTGCAAACCAAGAGCTATTTCCCCGGAGTCAAACAGGGTACCACAAAGAAAGCCAAGAAGAGAAACTTCAAATTCATAGCTCTTAAGTTTAAACAAAGCAATAACAGGCTAGAAAAGCTTGGAAAGTGTACTTGCTGAGTAGGAAGGAGTGTGGTACATGGCCTTGGGAGGGTGCTGAAGAGTTGGACCTGAGCACAGCTGCACAGGTAAGGGAGATCCCCGGTGGGCTTTGGATAGCAGCCATGTATTTCCCAGCCTAACCAAAAAAGGGCACCGAGAACTGGATTCTAGGAGGGTGTAGGTGAGGGCATGAAATGCTGAGGGCAATAAGGGGTTAGTGGAGGAGAGAGCAAGGTCAATATCCTGGAGTGGGATTGGGGACCACTAACTGATATCTTTTTAATGTCATCTTGACAGATCTATGTTAAGTGTGTACTATATGCATATTATGTAGATAGAATGGAAGAAAGAGGAGGAGTCTAAGATGATACTAGGTTCTCACTTGAGCAGAAACAACAGCACCATTCATGGAACTGGGATCACTAGAGGTAAAGAAGGTGTCTCATGCAGCCCAGGATGGCTTCCAATTCACTATGTACCCAAGCTCTTAATCTTCCTTCCTCCACTTTAAAAGTGCTGGGTTTATAGGTATGTACCACTACATGTAGTGTAAGAGGATTTTTTTTTAAGGAAATATCTGACTTTAATGTTTAAATATGTTTTTTTTTCAAGTATTTGTAATATATCAAGATGGAAATTCAGAGTTGACTATAGGGCTGGGGTACAGAGGTTGGTTTAGGACTCCTAGGCCTGGACACTGAGTCTTAGTCCACTCAGGATGCTGTGGCAGAATATCATAGACTTCTTGCCTTAGAATCCTCAGAAATGCATTCTCACAGTTCTAGAGGTTGGAAGTGCAAGTTCTGTGTCTGGGAAGAGCACAGTTCCTAGTTAATTACTGGGGCATTCTCAAGGGCTAGAGGCAAAGGACTTCTCCTAGCCTCTTTTCTATAGAAATAGAAATCAGGAGTGCTCAGCCTTCATGACTAATCACCTTCCAAAGATCCCACCTCAAACGCCATTATGTCAAGAATTAGGTTTCAGCATATGAATTCGGGGATATGGAAATATTCAGTCGATAGTAGACATCAATAAGCCACAGAAGTGGACTGAGCATTTCTAAGGCTGTGGTTCTCAAACTGAAACATTTGGATGTTTGTGCAGAATCGCTTGGATGGTTTGTGAAATGAATTGGGCCCCAGCCTCAGGATTTCTGATGCTATTGTACTTCCAGAGGCAGTGTGAATATTTTAAGACTTTTGAAATATTCTGGTGAATTACTTTCCAGAGAGCTCATAGGAATTTACATTTTTGTCAGCTGAGTGAAAGCCCATCTCAATGAACCCTTTTCTGCTTTGAATTTTATAATTACGTTAAGAAATTAGAATCATGAAGGTGATCTCATTGTA
Organism: Nannospalax galili; assembly: GCF_000622305.1. Taxonomy (NCBI): domain Eukaryota; kingdom Metazoa; phylum Chordata; class Mammalia; order Rodentia; family Spalacidae; genus Nannospalax; species Nannospalax galili. The sequence continues at coordinate 7,292,319 of NW_008335967.1, read as the reverse complement.
ATTTTACTTTGTACAATTTTAATTATCATTTAATTATCTTTTTCTAACAATTTTAATTATCATTTTAAACTATTGTTTGTATGTCCTTTGGTTTTTATTTTTAAAAACCTTTTAAGTTTATATATATATATATTTTTTTTTTAACACATTTATTCTCAGGGCCCTTTAATATATTATTGCATTTCATGTTAGGTGTAGTTGGGAGACAACTTCACACAGACCCAGTATACTCTTATATGTTTGCATATTCACCATTAGGCAAATTTTTAATGTTTACTTTTGTTATTAGGGTGATAATATTCTGCAGCTGATAGTCCAAGTTGAGCAATATGAAAATGTGTCCTGTAGGCAGTGCTAGAGGCTGTTTGCATGTGTATATAGGGGAAGTAAAAACAAGACATTATCCTTCTAGTTGATTCCAGGCTGTCCTGTAGCCTTTTAAGGGAGCCGGGTCCCAGAAATAATACTTCTAAATGTAGAACATACTTGACTGGCTCTGGCAAACTGGACATGACCTAATGTTCCGTTGTACCCGTTCCCACTGCCAGCCCAAATCCTTAGCTAGACGGCAGTGAAGCTGCTGATGACAAAACCAGATCCTGTTGGGAACTCAACTGTCTTGTCTCTGTGGCTCTTGCAGTGAACTGGATTACTTTTCTGACAGCCTCTCTCAGTCTTAGATGACTTGAAGTTGCATTTCAATGTCTGCTTCACACACTCTGACTCTTTCCTAGCTTGCAGCCTCCCTTCTTAATTTCTCATTTCATCTTCCTTGGGCCCCTGTCATCGCTCCTTTTGACATCTGACAATTTCAGTGCAACGAAGCTGGGATCAGATGTGGTCTGATGGCTGGTTTGCATTTCTTAAACATTAAACCCAGAGTTAATCATAGTGAGAGACATTTTCTGCCTTTCTGAAGAAAAGGCTAGCTAGCAGATTTTCTAGGTAAAAGTGCATAGACACATAACATGATATGAAAGGAAGGCCAAGTCTCTCCATAGGCAAAGGACATTAGAGTTTACAATTCATTCTAATTTTAGATTTTTGGGGTCTTCTAGTTTCTTTTAGTTAGGGAAAGAGCAGAGCATATGGAACAGACTTGAACTCCGAGCTCAGGCAGTCCAGAATGTCTGACTGTATGACCCAGAGCAACCTTCTTCATTTCTTAGAATTGGTTCCTTCATTTGTGAAATGGGGTAACACATGTGTTACAGAGTTTTTGTGAGAATGAGGAAGCACATTATATTCACTGCAGGTGCTCCCATGTCAGTTCCTTTCCTTTGTTAACTAGCAGTAGCCACTATTTATGGAAATTTTCATTACAGGACCAGGACTCAGAAGATAGGCTCCACTTTAATAAATAGCCTGCTTCTAGGGTACGATGGCTCAGCAACAAGTTTTTTTTTTTTTTTAGACTCATTTTTATTTCATATGTGTGAGTGTCTGTCTGTATTTAAGTGTACCGCATGCATACAATGCCCATAGAGGAGAGCATAGGATCCCCTGGAATTGGAGTTATGGATGGTTATGAGTTGCCATGTGGGTGCTGGGAACCAAACCTGGGTCATCTGCAATAGCAGTCAGTACTTTTAACCCCTGAACCAGTTCTCCAGCCCCCAGTCACATGTTTTGAGTAATTATTTTATGGCTTTGAACTTTGCTTGGTGTCCTGGTTTGTTTCTTCATTGCTGTGACAAAACACTCTGACCACTACCAACTTGGGGAGGAAAGGGTTTATTCAGCTTACATCTCCCAAGTTGAAGTTCCAAGGTAGGAACTCAGGGCAGGAACCTGGAAGCAGGAGCTGGAGCACAGGCCATGGAGGAATGCTGCTTACTGGCTTGTTCCCCTGGCCCCTGCTCAGCCTGCTTTCTTATGAAACACAGGCCCACCTGCCCAGGGGTGGCACCGCCCACAGTGGGCTGGGCTCTCCTACATCACTCATCAAGAAGATGCCCCTCAGACATGGCCATAGGCCAGTCCAATAGAGGCAATCCCCCAATTGAGGCTCCCTCAATCCAGGTGTGTCAAGTCGACACTAAAGCTATCCAGCACACTTGGCATGGGCTTATATGAAATGAGCAGCTCTGAGCAGCCAAATGTTCCTTAGTTGTAGGGACTCACAAAAAAAATTTGTGAAAAGGAATTTAGTGTTTAAGAATCAAGTAATTAGGCCAGATGTGGTGGCACATGGCTTTAATCTCGGCACTCAGGAAGCAGAGGTAGGTGGATCTCTGTGAGATCAAGGCTAGTCTGGCCTGTATAGTAAGTTCCAGGTCAGCCAGAGCTACTGAGTGAGATCTGTCTTAAAAAAAAAAAAAAAAAGATGAAAGGTGATAACAAGATTAAGAGATGGAGAATTTTCCTATTTGAGTCTTCCTTGAAAGTCCATGGTAGTTTTCAACCAGGTCTCTACTTTCTTTTTGCTGGAAAATTTTCACAATTACTGTAACATCACAATTAGACCTTCCAAAAATCACAAAATAAATAAAGGCTGGCTAGACTTTAGACCCACTGATGCAGGGTGAGATGGACGAACTTAGCTTAGACATCAGATCACTTATCATCCATATCCACTTACTAAAATAAGATCCCTAATGTCTTTGAGGAAGGCAGGGCAGTTTAGTCTTACTGTTTACGTTAAAGAAAATATTATTTCAAATTATCGTTATTATTATTATTATTATTATTATTATTATTATTATTATTATTTTTGGTCTTTTTGAGACAGGGTCTCCCTGTAGCCCCAGCTGTCCTGGAACTCACTATGTAGACCAGGCTGGCCTTGAACTCACAGAAATCTGTTTGCCTCTGCCTCCCAAGTGCTGGGATTAAAGGCATGCACCACCATGCCTGGCCTAATTTCAAATTATTTTTAATTCATTCTTCTGATTAGTTCAGACTATGCTCCCTCACAGCCTCCAAAATATTTACAGTGGAAGTTAAATAGACACGATTACTCCAATATATTTTCCTTTAAGAATATGGAAAAGTGTGATTGTTAGAATTTATAAAATATAAGTAAGTTAGAGGCTGATTATTAACTTTGTGAAAAATAATTTCTTCTCTAGCAAAACTTCTCTTTCAATAAAGCTGATGATAAAGTCACAGAAGACGCAGGCAGGGAACTGGGGAAGAGCTCTGGCCTAGATTCCAAGGCCATTACCAACCAGTTTTGTCACACCAGTTATATCAGATAGTTCTCTAGTTTTCGGTTTCTGAATATTAGGCAGTTGAGCAAAATAATCTCCATAGCTTCTTATACAAATTCAAGTTATAAGAACTCATCTATTGTATGGCCAAGACCTGGATTTGTGTATTGGAAATTCTGAATTTTTTTTGGAATTGTTAGTGGAGTTAGAAATTTTCCAAAATGTGTTTTCCATCATTTCTTCCTTTGAGCATTACATGGCTCTGATAGTAGACTTTTAATGTTTTATTACAGCAAACAGTAATTTAACATTAAATTCAAGGACATGTGGTGAAAAAGAAAGGGTCAAGTTTAGAGCATTCCTACTGTATCTCATACAATCAACTTATCCAATAAGCTTTCAAAACTCTTGAACTCTTGCACTATTATGCTTTGTAATGTATCTCTGTAAAGATTATTAAGCAAAGATTTTCCCATTTGACTTGAACTTATATACTTTGACATTAGTGAATACACTTCAATTCACCTCTATCACAGCACATGACTCGAGTACCAAATAAAGTCATATTGTATTTTTACAATTCCCTTGCTACTACTGATGAATTTAATAAGGTTGATATTACTCAACCCCTTTTGAACATTTAGGATAACTCTTACTATTTAAGAAAAAAAAATTGAGAATGAAAATGACATATGAATAGCCTTTAAAAGTGACTGGCCCAATTTTACAGTCAGACTATTGTTTTAAAATTAGGCTCAAGGTGGAAAATTGAAAAACCGAAAGGCTAATAATAATGACAGGAGGTGGGTGTGTGACTACATGTGGTTGATTGTGGTGGCAGATATGTGAAATTGCTATATTTCTGAAGAACCACATCCCTAGTTTTTTGCCACCTTCTCAGTATGTGGTGGTTTCATGATTTGGAAAAAGATGTGGTGAATGCTGAGATCATTAGAATTGCTTTCATTCAAGAGAGTGGAAAGATTTCAACTTGTAATTTTAGAACTCAAACACAAGAACAAATATTACTTGTTTTAATCAGAATTTTATACCAGTGAAGAAGGTTAAATATTAAAACATTATTTATTTATTTTTATTTATTTCTGTAAGAGTGTTTGGCCTGCATGTATATAAGTACACTGTGTGTGCAATGCCTGGGAAGGCCAGAAGAGGCCATTAGATCCCCTGGAACTGGAGTTTCAGACAGTTGTTACCTGCCATGTGAGTGCTGGGAACTGAACCAGGGTCCTCTGCCAGTGCTCTTGACCATTGACCCATCACTATAGCCTCTATGGTTAAACATTTTTATAGGCATTTATAATGACCATGACCAGAAAGCTCCTCGCTCTTCACAAGCAGGAAGTTAGCTCTTGTCTGTGTTTTTAAATATTTTATTATTTTATTTTATGTGTATGAGTGTATTGCCTGCATGTATGTGAGTGCACCCGTGTCATGCAATGCTGCGGAGGTCAGAAGAGGGCTTCAGATTCCCCTAGAACTGGAGTTAAGGATGGTTCATAGCCACCATGTGGGTGCTGGGAATCGAACCCGGGTCCTCTGCAAGAGCAGTCAGTGCTCTTAACTGCTGAGCCATCTCTCCAGCCCCATGTCTGTGTTTTTATCAGTATACCTTCATCCCTGAATGCTTGCACCAGCTTTCTGATGGCCTCTGTGTTTCCAAATTAACCCTCCATTCTGCCAACAAAATGACCGTCTGAAACACAAATATGATCACAGCCCTCTGCTGCTAAAGCGTCTTTCATGGATTCCTGTTCAAGCTTTCAGCATGGCACAAAAACTTCTCTATCATCTGTCACCTGCCCTCGGCTTCACCTGCTAGCATTCTTCTCTCTCCACCTTAACTTCTTGGTTATGCTAAACCCATTGTGCTTCCCTAAGCTCACCTTGCTCTCTGCACACTTCCACCTCAATAATACAGCGCGTCTTGCTTTGAACGCCTCACTGCTCTATGTGGAAAACTTTCGCTCATCCTTTCACACTGAGCCATGATGTCCTTCCATTTGTGTTTACTCTTTCAGTTTGACATCGTTCCAGTGTGCTCCTTTTGGTATTCCAATGCATATTGCTTTGCACGTGTCCTTTCTCTCTAGATGGCACTGAATACTAGCTCTGTAATTTACTTGTCTGTCTATAGAGTGGACTGCCTCACGGAACTATGTCCCTCTCATCTTTTTACCTCAGCACTTAGCATAATGTTTGGCATACAGTAGGCATTCTATAAATGTATATTAAAATAACCAATGCATGAATAGTCCAGGAAGGAAGTGTTTAATATGGAATACCTTTAAAATGGGGTGAGTTTTGACACTTGTTCATTTTTTTAATGCTCTTAAAATTACTTTGACCTATAACAAAAAGGCCTAAACACAGTATAAGAAAAACAAAACAAAACTCAAAATAAAAGAGACCAAAAGGAACCACATTCAAACAACAACAACCTTTCCTGACACATTTTAGTTTTACTTGGAAAAAAGAGGAAGATTTTTTTTTCAAGTCATCATTTCTCCTCTCTTGAGCTGCCATGATTATCACAGAACCTTTATCAATCCCATTTAAAATAGTAGTGCTAAATCCTGTTTACATCTCAACAATTTCTGTAAAGGTTTTAAACTCTTTACTTTTATTTTCATGATTTACTTTCTGCAAAAATGCAACTCTCCATGAACAAAGGCATACAGAAATAGCACCAGATTTTTCTATATGCCTATAATTCTGTGAGCTCAATTTCTACATAAACCCTATCAGTAAGGATAAGATGAGAGATGACAAAAACTTGGGTCAGTTTGGGTCAGTTTCTGCTTCTCTTTCCTTCTTGAAGTCTAGAAGTTGGTTTAATTTCTGAATGTCAAAGAGGAGGTGGAGGAAAAAGGGGATGTTTGGTTCTTGCTTCATCATCTCATTAGTGTCTCAAGTTTTGTTTGTTTTTTTCAATACAGACATGAGCTAATGACATGACACAACTACAGGCCACATCCAGCTGACAGTCATCTGAAATTGATTACAGATGTGAATTTCTGAAACCAAAGTGATAACATAGTGTTCTCTACCTGGACCAAGTGATGGATTTTATTATATCAGTTTCAAAGCATTTCATATGTCCTCTGAGAAATTCGGACTAGTTTCAGTTAGGTTAGAAATGTCTTCCAATGTGTGTAATGAGTTCTAAATAGTACGTAGGTCTCAATAGGATTTCTAGGAAATCATGACTGCTAAGCAAATCTCATGGTTGTAAGCACTAAGGAAAATGATGATGGCTTTGACTTATACAAAAGAAGAAGGGAAAGAAGGAAGAGGAGGAAAGAAAATGAAAAGAAAAAAGCCCACTCAGAACTATACATGTATAGCTTTGAATGAAACCATGGAAAATGGCAGAAAAATACCTTCTGAGGTATTAGCAATGATCAATGGTGGATTTAGTAATCTTTGTTTCATTTTATTCATCTCCTAAATTTCCTATACTGCATATGTATTATCTTCCGAATAAATAAACTGCCTCTAGTTTCCTACCTTTGTAGACAGTGTTCCTGAGCCAGCAGGAGCTGCGTACACTCACACCAAATGTGAAGGCCGAGTGAGGGCAAATTCTGAGTATAACTCCATTGCACTAGAGAGAATCTAGTATGGTGATGGGTGTGGGGAAGGCAGGCAAGTAATGTAGGTGAAAGAAGAAGGCAGGTGGTGTGGAAAGAGTAGACTGTGTCTTCAGGGCAGCCGTTATTTATTTGACAGCTGTCTGTTGCAAGATGGAAATTCAGTTCAGTGTCAATTTTTCACCTGAAGTCAGATACCTAGATTTTTGTTTGAAATATTTGTTATAAATTATTTTTTAAATCATCAACACTGTTTCTGCTAAACCAAAGAGGCCTATAGGTCAGATGTACCTCCAGGCAGTGCATTTGAACTTCTGCTTAGTTGTTTTAGTTTATAATTGGATAAACTGGCCTACAGTACTTCCACATTGACACTGAGAAATACACAAGAATAAAGTAACATTTGTGTCCTACACAGAAATAAGTGTCTCACTGGTCTCTTTGTGCCTTGATCTCATCCCTTGTCTCTTTGTAGGACTAAAGGGCTAAAGATTTAACTATCTCAGGCATCCCTGTAATCCATTTGTGACCCCTACATTGGACTTTGCATTAGACATTGTGGACAAAGCTGGGGGTGTAGCTCAGTCGCAGAACACTTGTCTAGCATGTGAAAGGCCTTGGGTTCAACAATACTGGCTTTGGATGGGTGTTGATAGAATTGGGCACCAGGGTGTAGGGATGAATCCCAAGATGTGGAGAAATCCCTAGAGGAAAGCGGGGAGGTGGCAGCCTGGGCTGGAGGACCTAAGCCCTGATCAGCTGATGTAAGTTCTTTGAAAACCAAGAGTGTCAAGGTTTTTGTATCCTTGAAGGTTGACATAGTTGCTGATTTACAAATGCCAGGAAAATGTTTGTTGGATGATCGAAATGCAATTCACGGTGCCGATTCAGGAGGGAGGGGCCTGGCCTCAAGTTTCTTTCACTCTTCCAGAATGAAGGGAGGTGCTCCTTTCCCATTCTACCTTCCTCCTTCCTTCTCTCCCTTTCTGCTCCAGGCACTGAGGAATTTTTCTTGCTCTAGGGGTCACAGTGGTTTTCTCTACAACCTTCAAACAACACCTCTGACTCTTTCCCCCCCCTTTCTTTCTATTATTCTTTCTCTCTCCAATCCTCTCTCTCTGTCTCTCTGTCTCTTTCTCTTTCTTCATTTATTTATCTTTTGGGAAATGCTCACTAATTTAAACTAACTCAAAGTGCACCGAAATTTCTAAGGAGTATGAAGGCCTCAAGAGAGATTTACTGGAATCCTTGACTTCTGCATTCTCCTTAAATTTTATCTGCCTTAGGACACCTTTGTAGTATCTGCTTTTTTCTCTCTCACCTTCCCTTGCACAATTTCCTTCCCTCTACCACCTATATTAGCAAACTCAGTGCTCTCAGCAGTTAGGAAACTCAGTGCGTTTGGCAGCACATTGCCCTGGCTGGAAGAAACTTTGAAGTACAAAACAAATAAACAATTCAAATGATTGATATGGACAGTGAGAAGGTAAATAATTATAATAACTAGCTAACAAGTTATTTTGCACTTCAGGAGGTTTCAAGTCTTTCAACTAAATTAAATGAAGCACTTTGAGTGGTCATTTGGTGACTCATTAAAACATAAAATTTTCATGATACATTACTGTATAATTTTAGACGTGTAACTCTGAAGGTGTTCAAATGATTGCAGACCATTGCTATAATAAAACTCCTTCTAAGATCATGTACTCATTTATGCGAGTAAGATTTTTCAGAACTTACCTTTTGTCGTGTGTGTCTGTAACTCATTGCGGGGAGAAGATAAGCAGATCTCAGGAGATTGCTAACCAGTTAGCCTAGCCAAAATGGTGAGCTTCCAGTTTAGTCAGAGACCCTGCCTCAAGGGAATTAGGTGGAAAGTGATAGAAGACACCTCTGCCCTCTAAATGCCCATGCACGGATACCGGTACCTGTACACACACACACACACACACACACACACACACACACACTAAATAAATGTAAATCTAATATGTGTGTGTATGTGTGTGTGTGTGTGTACATGAACCACAGCACATATGTGGAAGTCAGAGGACAATTTGTAGTAATCAGTTCTCACACTCCTTCTACCATGTGGGTCCTAAGAACTGAACTCAGGTTGTCAGGCTTGATGGCAAGCACCTTTACCTGTTGAGCCATCTTGGCAGCTGAGTTTGTATGTTTGTAAAAATATGCAATAGTGAGTGTCAGACCTGCATGGTATTTGTATTCTCTTGGTTATATTTAAGAGTGATCTAGTAGTTTAAAGATGCCTGTAGGTGTCATAAACCCCAAATCACATGCCTTGCCATTAATTAAGTTTGTGGTGAAAAAGTTTAAAAGCATCTGAAAATGTGTGTGAGATCATAAATTTTTTCAAATTTATTTTAAGAACTATGCAGGCAAAAATCTGAAGATGTCTGGCTTAACAGTCAGGCCTCAGACCTTAGGACCAAATGAAACCTTGTTTACATTTTCTGTTGGTAAGATAACCTTTATCCTTAAACTTGTCCTAATCTGATTGATCTTTTTCTTCATCAATAGGCAGATATTAAGGAATGTTATGTGGGAATTTTGGTCATTAGCCACTACTCAGCAACAAAGAAACAGCTAAAATATTTAGTCTTAAATAACTTCTAAGTACGGATGATTCACAAATGTAAAATTCTATTCCACGCCTCTCCTCTGAGTTCCAGATTTATAATTCCAATCACATGTGATAGATTCACCTGGGATGTGCCTTAGACTCTTTGCCCATAACAGGCCTGCTATTTAAATTCTGGAACCCTATTACCTCCCCCAGACCCAACTGGGTTCCCTTCTCAGTAGCTGTCTAGTTCCTCAGCATCAGGAGGGAACCTGTGACCTCTGCCTCTGCTCCTATGGTTGCCCTGCTGCTACTCCTGGGTTCCCTGGGACGGTTAGGAGATAGCAGAAGTGAAAAAGGAAAACATGATTTCTGCTTTGTGCTCCAGACATCAGGGAGTTCCTTTCCCTTAGACTGAACTAGAAGACTTCACATGGCACTCGTTGCCCTTGCCCTGTTCCTGCTTCAGGTTTCAGTGGCCTTGAGCCCAAGCGGCAATGATGGAGGAAAAAGAAAATGGGAAACTCCCTACCTACTCAGCGTGATTTCAAATTCTGGTCTTCTTTCTTAGTAAACTTGCTGCCATTTCATTTTTATTTTAGAAAAATGTTACTGGACTGGAGAGATGACTCAGCAGTTAAGAGCACTGGCTGCTCTTGCAGAGGACTGGGGTTCAATTCCCAGCACCCACATGGCAGTTAACCACCATTGCTAACTCCAGTTCTAGGGAATGTAATACCCTCTACTGCCTGAATGTATGCAGGCAATACTTTCATACACATAAAATTAGAAAAAACATTAAATATATTGCTACTTTGGTTTGGGGGACCGGATATTTATTTATTTTGGTGTTTGAAATTAACTGGTTCTTAAAGTACTCATGTAGCTGTATGTGCGGCCTGTCCTTTTTGTCTTTCCATTCAGTAGGCAAGACAGCATGGAGTATGTTTACCAGAACTGGAAGCTCATTGTTTTATATTTTAAATTCTCATTATAGGACAAGCATTTTCCATTTTTATTAGTTAACAGCTGCACAGTTCTCTACATTCAGAGCTGCACAGTCTCTTTGCTATCTTAGCCATTTTTAAGTGCATGGAACAGGTAGTGTTAACTATTTATACCTGGCTATGAAACAGATATCTAGAGTTTTTTCTTGTAAAAGTGAGACTGTACTTGCAGACAACAGCTTCTCCTTCCCCCTCCCTCAAGTACCTGACAACCCCTCACCACCACATTCTTGATTGGATACTTAAGTTTTTCTCAGTTTATTTCCATTATAAATTATGATGAGCATAATATTAGGAGAATTTAAGAAAATATGTTTTTATGGCTCTTGGGCTTTCCAAGAAATTCCCTGTTCTCCTTTTGGCTATCAGACAGATCCTTATTTCAGTTGAAACTAGTAGGTTTCAAGCTGTTAGCAAGATCAAGTAGTTCTGTTATACCACAGTAGTTTGAATTTAGGGACACATGTTGTATTTGACCTGTTAGACCATGACTGGCTTATAACAATGCAATTTGAAGGTGCATGTCTAGCCATTATTGGTAAGACCCATGGCTACATGTGGGCAGACCCATGGACATTGAGACCTCAAATTCTCTTGGGGACAGCCTGGCAGAGCAGGAAGCAGGCTGTGTGTTTTGTCTGCTGGAAGCACTAATTTCCTCTCTTGTACCAGTGAGGCAGATATTGTGCTCTTGGGAGATGCTTCCAGATGCCTCCAACTCTCTTCACCATCAGTATACAATCTACATTTCCCCTAGAATACGAGAATGAGAAACTTTATTCTCCCTGGGGATAGGCATCCTCCTCGTCTGCAGAGGATAATCAGTAGCATAAAACTCGCTCTTTGTTCTATTGGATATCATCAAGCCTGTATCATATGTGCAGGAGCCCACTCGACTAAGGGAAAAGAACCAAAATGACGTTCTGCCTTAAGAGAAAATAACTTTGATTTTCTTCTGTCAGGATTAATATCTTTATGGCTTTTGTTTTTGTATTGTGTTTGTCTGAGACAAGGTCTTTCTGTGTAGCTCTGGTTTTCCTGGCACCCACTATGTAGCCCAGGCTGACTTCCAACTTGTGACAATCCTCTTGCCTAAGGTATGCACCACCACGCCTGGTTTAGGAGTAATCTCTCTGTATGGTTAGATTTCTCTCCAGAAAGATGGCACTATTTACATTTCTAAAACATATGAAAATGCCTGTCTCGTCACACCCTTACCAAACAGTTCAATTCACTTTTAATAGCAAATTAATTTGATTGATGAGATGACTCTTTTTTGTTTTAAACATGCATTTCTTTAATTTTTAGTAAGTGGGGCACCGTCCCTGTTTCCTGCCAGCTGTGTTTACTCTTTTGTGAATTGTTTATTACCCATCTATTTTCCCTTGTGTCTTTATGCACCCCATTTTTACAGACTTCACATGTCATCAATTAGGAAAATCAGTTACTGAAATTAATACAAGTATACCAAAACTCTACTGTCTAGTTCTGAAATAATTTAATTGCACTGTTTGTTCTAGGGTTAGCAGGGATTCAATATTGGCCAAAGTCACATTAATAATTGAAATGCAGAAAGATTCCAAAGTTTAAATTAAGATAATGACCCAAGTTTTCTTCCAATTTTTAATCTAACCATTTCTAAGCACTCTTCTTCCTGGCCTGCCTGCCCTCTGGTGGAGGTGTCTAAAGAGCAGGCCATGAGATCAAACAAGCCTCAGAGGGGAACAGTGAACAAGAACAGGGTTGACCTGATGGCAACCTCCTTGAGTAAGTAGAGCCATTGACTGGAGCAATATGTAGAACAACAGCATTTTTCATAAGACTGTTGTTCCTGAGCAATTACTTTTCCAAAGTGCTTTTTCTACTGGTGGTCTTGCTGACCTGGATAATGTCTGCAATTTTTCCTAATTCTATATGTGGAATGGAATGCAGCTTGGATAGCACAAAAAGCAGTGAACTAGGAAGTGAGGGTTCTATGTACAGCTTTGGTACTGGCCACTTAGCTGGGTACCTTGATGTAAGACCCTCCAATCTCCACCCTGGGCTTCTTCATCTGTAAATGAAGAATAGGGATATGAATGGGTCTCTTGTGAGGCTCAGAGGGGCAAAGGTAGGAAGAGTGCTTTGTAAACAGTGAAGACTCCACAGAACTAGGGTAGTGCTGATAGAGTATTAACAACTCTTTGCTCTGAATCAACATTTAAATTCACTCAGTTGTCTGTTTTAAAATAAAAGCAACCAGTTTATCTTTTTAATCTTCAGCAAATAAAGGGAACCTTTGGTCTCAAACCCTTAAGAAAAGCAAATTATATGTCCCCATATGACTCAGGCCTGTGTGTACTCTCTAGATTCACTTTCATTTTTTGTTTTAATTATAGCACAGAGTAGAAGGTTTAAATTACACCTTTCAGAAGTAGTCATTATTTAGTGACTGCATTTCAAAAATATTGCTCATGTCTTTAAATTATCAGGTTCTATTATTACTGCCTTGACTTAAATCTATCTTTATTGACAAAGTGGCGATAACTGGCTTTTGGTGATTTTAAAGAAAACATTTGCATGGAGCTATAATAATTTAGAAGATGTAAATGTGCAAATGTATTTAATGTTCAAGTTGCTTATACATTTAATCCTGTGTAACAATACATGTGAAAATACATAAAATCATAAAACTAGAGGTGCCAGGAATTGTATACTTATTCTCTGCTGCACATATGTGCTTTCATCCCTCCTTCCACCCCGCTTTAGTGGGGTGCACTTGAAAAAAAAAACATGGATTTGCAGCACTATAAAAATAGCAGCGTGTTCATTAAAACTTTACCCCCAAAGCCAGAAAGCTTTTGATATTGCTGACAATGAGACTTGTCACTCGAACATCCAAGGAACGGATGTCTTCTTTGCTTTTCTTCCCTCAAAATGTTTGGTCTATTTTCTGCCTTCTCTTTTTCTCTTATCTCTAAAATACAGGTGTTATCAAGAGTTCCTGCTTGGATTTCTTGTCTTGTTTCATTTACATGCTTTCTGTGAGTAATCTCATCTACTTTTATGGCTTCCATTATCTCTTTTCCTTGAATTGCTCTCAAATTTATAAGTCCAGGCTTGATACTTGTTATTGGTTTTAGTTTTATATTTCCTGGTTTGGATCATCTTTCAAGTTCTCAAATCTCATCTGTCTAAAATCAGACTTATCTTTTTTCCCTTAAAACTGAATCTTCTTCCAGCAACCTATTTCTACTAATGACCTTGCCTTCTTCCAAACTGGAATTATTTCCAAGGCTTATAGTCATGTGAGTACATGAGTAATACATGAGTATCTTCATACTGTCAAGCCTGTTGCTTATCCTTCTAGAAAAGTCCTCCATCCCTTTCTTTACCTTCTGTAGGTTTGAGGCAGAGTCTGAGACCTTGCCATTTCAACATACTCTGATAGAAATGGCCCACTGGCTGCATTCTGAGTGGCAGGGGCCTTTTCTGGTCTAACAGTGGTCACCTGAGTCTAGTCTTCCTATTTCATGACTAGATCTACAGAAGACTTAATTCTCTTTCAAAAATAGAGATCAGATATTGTCCAGTCTTGCTTTAAAGAGAAAAGTCCTTTTCTAGGTGACAGAAAATCCAGCCAGTTATAGACAGAAGTTAAAAATCCAAATCAGTGCTGATGAGATGGCTCAGTGGATAAAAGCCCTTGCCATGTAAACCCCTCTGTACCGGAGTACGATTCCTGGAATCCACTGTGACAGGGGTGAGCCTGCACTCAGACGCATATACACTTATGCAACAATACTAAATAAATGAAAATTCAAGTCAGTTCATTCAGAATCAATCAATATATTCATTTTGATGTATAGCCTTTTAGTTTTGCTTTCTCTGAATGTAAATGTCTGTTTGGGTTATATTTATATTTTTTAAACTATAAAGGAATTCTTTATATTTTTGCTGCCTAATGCATAAACTTGTTTTCTAAGTTTGTTGGACTTCCTTATCTTTACCTCTATGTGATAGAAGTGCCTGATGCTATTTTTTCTCAACCTCTCTTACAGCCGGGAACTAGGGAGGTAGTGTAGCTGAGCAGATGCATCCTCTTTGGACTTTGATTCAGGAGCTGTTGACTCAGAGTAGCAGGGATGACGCAGAGTCCACTGCGGCCAGGGCACAGCAGCTGCATCCGGTTTCCAGTGGCAGAAGAAACAGCTGTTCTGGAGCAGTATGTAATGTCCTGCATCCAAGGACTTGGCAGTGTGAGCTGTGGGGTTGGTGCTGGAGCAGCTGGGGTGGTGACTTCACGGAAGCAGCCCTGTGGAATGCTTTGGGTGCGGCTCTTGCCTGGAAGATTCTCCCTCCCACCTTTGCTTCTTAAATTAGCTCACAAGTTGACATAATTTATTGGCAACAAAAACTAATGGTGTTAACAATAACTAGCTCTTGGTGCTTTTTGTGTGCCAGGTGAATTTCAGAATGCCTTATGTATATTAACTCTTAATTTTTCCCACAATCCTGTGAGATAGAGACTGGTATTATCCACATTTTATAGGTAGTGAAACTGAGCTACAGGAAAATTATTTTATTCAACCAAGTCCACACCATTGTCAGCGGTAGCCCTGAAAATCAAACCTTGTCGGCCTGGCCTCATTCTTTGGAGCCTTGATTGATTTATACACTGTTTTTATAATACCTGGGTTTTTTAAAATTCATGTAACAAAATTTAATGAACATTTCTATGTTGTTAAATATTCACTTAAGTTGTATAGTGTGTTCAGTTATAAGGATGATTCATGATTTGTTCAACCAACTTCTTACTGTTCAACTGGTGGCTAAACTGTATTTTAATTTTTAGGTTAGCAAACAAAGTGAATGGGCAGTTTCACCATGCCATCTTCACACGTGTCATTGTGCTTTGTTCTCATTTGTTCCTTTTTAAGCAGTTTCCTTGCAATATTAGCCTTAGAAGAGGAATGCTTGGTCAAAGGGAATTTTAATTACCTTTCAGAAAGATTATTCTGTTTTTTGTACACAGCAGTTAACAGGCACATCCTGTTTCCTTGAATTCTTATTAACATATAGTACTATCTTTAAGTGCTTTTCTTTGTGACATAGGAAATTACAGATCTTTCTCTCTTAAATTTAAATTTTTTTAAAAGATTTAAAAATAGGGGGCTGGAGAGATGGCTCAGCGGTTAAGAACACTGGCTGTTCTTGCAGAAGACCTGGGTTTGAATCCCAGCACCCACAACTGTCTGTAACTCCAGTTCCAGGGGATCTGACAGCCTCTTCTGTCCTCCACGGGCAGAAATTTACTGAATTCAGGAAATTTACTGAATTCTAGGAAACTGCTACAGAAAAGTTACAAAATTACAACAAACTTTAGGAACCAAGTAAAATATTTTTGAAAATAAAAACACTTAAACTAAATCTTACTCAGATAAAGTTATCTGTTTGTGAAGGCGATCACTACAGTTTCGATTTAGTGTCTCCCAAATACAAAGGCTTGGTTGCCAGCCTGCTGGTGTTCTTAGGAGGCTGTGGTACTTTTATTTATTGTGTGTATGTGTGTGGACTCATGTGCGTCATGGTATGCATGTAGAGGTCTGAAGACAACTTGCAGAAATCTGTTCTCTCCTACCATGTGGATTCCAGGGATTGAGCTCAGGTAGTCAGGCTTGGCTGTGAGTTCTTTACTGCTAAGTCATCTTACCAGACCAAGACTGTGGAACTCTTAAGAGGTGAGGCCTCCTAGATTGAAGTCAAGTCACTGGGGGATTGTCCCTGAAGGGGATATTGGAAACTTGGTTACTTCTTTTTTGCTTCTCAACTGTAATGAAGCAAAGCACTTTGCTCTGCCAATGCCCTGTGCCATGATGTACTGCTTTGCCATAGGCTCCAAAACAACAATCAATCAACCATGGACTAAAACCTATGAAGCCATGGGTCAAAATAAATCTTTCCTCCTTTAAGCTGATCCTTTCAGGTACTTTGTCAGTGATGGAAATATGACTCACACAAGAATACTTTGTATGGGTTGGAGAGATGGCTCAACAGTTAAGAGCACTGTTCTTACAGAGGACCTGGGTTCGATTCCCAGCACCCACCAGGCAGCTAACAACTATCCATAACTCCAGTTCCAAGGGATCTGAGCCCTCTCTGACTTCTGTGGGCATTGCATGACATGGGTGCACTTACACACATGCAGGCAATACACTCATACACATAAAATAAAAACAATAAATAAAACATTAAAAAAGAATGCTTTGTATAATCAATTTAAGATATACTTACAGAAAAAAAGTAATGGAATTATAGCTCTTTGTGTGTGTGTGTGCGTGTGTGTGTGTGTGTGTGTGTGTGTGTGTGTGTGTTATATGCATGTGTGGGCAGGCTTGCCCATGCATGTGTGTGTGTGTGGAGCCAGAGGGCAACTTTAGGTGTCTTCCTCTATCAGTCCCCGCCTTACTTTTTGTGACAGAGTCTCTCACTGAACCTAGAAATCACCATTCAGGTTATGCTGGTTGGCCACTGAGTCCTGGAATCTACTTGTCTCTGACTCCCCTGGTACTGGGGTTTACAGACATCACTTCTGAGCCTACTTTTTATGTGGGTACTAAGGCTCTAAACTCAGGTCCTCACGCTTGTGCAGCAAACACTTTACCCATTGAACTATCTCACCAGCCCCAATTATCGAACCTTTAAAATGCAAGAGAACCGTAAGGGTTTCAGATTGAGCTCTTTGGTAACAAAATGCCAGTTAACTTTGTGTGTGTGCGTGTGTGTGTGTGTGTGTGTGTGTGTGTGTGTGTGTGTGTGTATGGGGGCGTGCACCAGGAAGATGGCTCATTGATAAAGTGCTTGCTGTGCAAATCATATGGATTTGAATTCAGAACCCCAGCACCCACATAAGAACCAGGCATGGTGCATGTCTATACCTCCAGCACTAGGGAGATGGGTGAAGAGACAGGAGGATCCTTGGGGCTTGTTGGCCAGCCAATGTAGCTGAACTGGTGAGTTCCAGGTTCAGTGAAAGACATTGTCTCAAAAAACTAGAGGTGGAGATGGGGGAAGTTTCACAGGGTCTCACCTCAAGATGAAGAGCTACAGGCAGTCAATGAATGCTGAGGGAAGGGAGTCAGTTTTCTACAAGGCCTGGCTCCCTGAGCGGTTCTCTAATCCCATGTGCAACCCTAAATACAGGTACATACAAGCACTGCTAAATGGACTCAATACTTTATATATATGAATATTTATAAATGTATTTGTGTATATGTAACAATAATAAAGAAGAGGACAAGAGATTGAGGGAGTGGGGACATGAGAGGAGTTGGTGGGGGACTGGGATGGGTGGAAATAATACAAAAACAATGCATTACATTTTTAAAAAAAATTTAAAAAGTTGGCGAGTGATAGAGGAGTACATGTGATGTTGACCTCTGACCTCCACATGTACATGCACACACGTATATGCACATGCATATACAAGTGCACACACCCAAACACACACATACACCACACATGTTCTACTTTCATTTCTGTTCCTGTGATAAAACTATTCTGACAAAAAGTAACAAAAGGGATGAAAGGGTTTATTTGCTTACAATTTTTAGTTATAGGGCATTGTTGTGGGGGAAGTGAAGGCAGGAACTTAAAGCATCATGTCAATAGTGAAGAGCAAAGAGAAGCAGAAGCGCCCATGCTGCCTGCTCGCTTCATCTAGCATTCTTCTATCTTACGTGTTCAGGACCCTGCTTTAGGGAATTGTGCTGCTCACAATGAACTGGGTCTTCCTACATAAATTAACAAGGCAGTTCCTCATACACATGCCAACAGGACAACTGGATCTATCTAATCCCTTAACTGAGACCTTCTTCCACATGATTCTAGGTTGTGTCAGGTCAACTGCCATAACTCAACCACCACACACACACTTAAAAAACATGCCAGGTAGGAATGGCAGAAACAAGGAAATAGTTTGAGCTTATCATTGTGCATAGAATCCCTTACAAATGAAGTGATTAATGTCTTAACTCCTGCTCAGCTTTTTTAACCTGCATGTTCTGTTCTAATCATTCCTGGATTGAATTCAGGTAGTAGTAGTAAACTGATACATGGCACAATATGAATGAACCTTGAAAATAAGCTAAGTATGGGGCTAGAGATATGGCTCAGTAGCTAAGAGAGCATCCTGCTCTTGCAGAGGACCCAAGTTTGCTGGAGTTTGGTTCCCAGCACACACCTCATGTGGCTCTCAACCACCTGAACTCCAACTCCAGGGGATCTGATGCCTCTGGCCTTTGAGGGCACCTGCACTCATGTGTGCATACCCACACACAGACATACATACACACAGACATACACATATACATGATTAAAATATAAAAACTTTTTAAAAAGTAAATGGAAGAAACTTGTTAGAAAGGATCATTTAGTGTATGATTCCATTTATATGAAATGCCGTAAGTCTAGAAAGGCAAAGAATAGAGTAATGGTATCCATAATCATGACTAATAAGAGAATAATTTCTTTGAGGAGGGCAATTAAACTACTCTATGAATTTTTTTGAGGCATGTTCTTAAAAAAAGAGATTTAAAAAATGTGTGTGTGTGTGTGTGTGTGTGTGTGTGTGTGTATGCCACATGTGTGCAGGTACCCTCAAAAACTAGAAGAGTGTTTCAGATCCCTTGGAACTGGAGTTAGAGGCAGTTTGTGAGCCCCATAACATGGGTTCTAGGAACTGAACTTGGGTCCTTTGCAAGAACAAGTGTTCCTAACTACTGAGCCATCTCACCAACCTCTAAGGCAGGTTATTATGTAGCCCAAGCTGACCTGGAACTTACTATCTAGATAAGGATGACTTTGAACTTCTAGTCATCCTGCCTTGCATTCACCTCCTGAATGCCACCACACCTGGCAAAACTGGAAAATTTAACATAATATGGATGCACATTGAGTTTACAAAGAGAATAACTTGACTAAAACATTTGAGTACTAAAAATATGGATTGGAGAATGTATCTACTACATATGATTTTTATTATGAATCATCTATGTTTCTATTATATATACATGTGTATACATGCATGTTTATTTTTACATATGTTGTCCCCAAATTTAGCCAGATATAATTTTCACTATTACTTTAATTGAATTATACCTGTCAGTTAGTATATGTTTACTTAAGAAGGGAAAGTTTGATAAGGACAATTTAAGAGAAGTCTACCTTTTTGACTATTTACTTGTTCAGATATCCCAAAATGTTAAGAGATATAAAAATGCCTGAGCCATTTAGGACAACTCTAAAGTAGCTGCAGAATAAATGAGGTGAAATTACATAGATTGCTAGGCTTGAATAAATGCCAATACAGATAAGGAAGACTGGGAATAAAAGAGGAAGCATTGGGAATGTAACTCAGCTCTAGAGTGCTTACCTAGCATGCCTGGAGCTCTGGGTTTGACCCACAGTACTACATAAACATGGAATGATAGTGCATGTCTATAATCCCAGTGCATGAAAGATAGTGGCAAGGGGATTAGAAGTTCAAGCTTAGCTTGGCAACATAGTAAATTCAATGCCAGCCTTGGATACATGAGACTCTGTCTCTAGTGAAATGTGAAAGGCCTCATCTAATGGAAGCCCTGGATTGCTGGCAGTCAGTGTGGAGTGAATAATGCAGGGAAAGTATGTTATAGCTACAAGCCAGGGCTCCTGCCTCATTCCATTTGTATTGGTTAGGATATAGGTGAGACTGTTGGGTCAACACACAATGACTCAGACAAGCAAAAGTCCAAGGTCTGTATGGCAGCTGGCAAGTCTGGAACTGAGGCAACTTCTAGCTTGTGATTTTTGTCATTCATCATCTCCAGGATGAAGATGGACCTTCACCATATCCACTTGGGTCACATGAAAGTCTGTGAGAAAGGGAGAAGAGGAAGCAGGGGACATATAAAGCCTGACACAGTTATTTGAAGCCCACCCAGTTGTCCAATATGGCTAAGAGTTGTTAGATTTGATAGTTTAAATAGTCCCACAGGCAATTTCTCTCTCTCTCTCAAATGTATTGTAAGAACTCTCCCCCCCCCCCCCCTCTCTCTCTCTCTCTCTCTCTCTCTCTCTCTCTCTCTCTCTCTCTCTCTCTCTCTCTCTCTCAGTCTTTTTGAGACAGGGTCTCCCTGTAGCCTCAGCTGTCCTGTAACTCGCTATGTAGACCAGGCTGGACTTGAACTCACAGAGATCTGCCTGCCTCTGCCTCTGCCTCCTGAGTGCTGGGATTAAAGGCGTGCACCACTATGCCTGGCTAATACTCTCTAAGGGAAAAACAAAGATGATGGTTGAGATGTCCCCACCCACCTTGTTCTTTCCTTGAGAAGATGCCCTGCTTTAAAGGGAGGAGGGATGTGGTTTGTGTCTCCACTGATGTGGTGTGAGTTGGGGAGATGTGGCTACTTGCCAGGTTTGAGCAGGGATCAGATGCTGAGAACTCTTGCAAGAACAAGGGGGCTCTTTTGCCCTTTGTGTTACTGTAACTTACTCAGCATGTGACTCTCAAAGTATGGGCAGTATTAACAGCACCTGTGAACTTTGCAGAGCTGCAGTTCTTGGGTAGAAGCCAGAAACTGTTTTCAGGAGTACTTTAGGTGGGGTGAGGTAAAGTGATATATGGATACTGTGGATTTAATGCAATTCACCGACAGGAAGCTGGATTATTGTGTTTGACTATCTCTTTTTTTCTCATCTTCCCCTGCTGCCCCTCCTCTCTTTTCATTATTCCAAGGGGGTAGATGGGAGCAAGCTTTTCTTTTACTTGCCCTAAGGTAACACCCTACTTCCATAAATCTTGAACCCTTGTATCAACATCACATAAAATTAACAAACAGGACAATGAGAATGATTCGTGTGGATTTGGTTGCAGATGGGGAGAGAATAAAATATTTGGAAAATAATCCGAATTTCTGCATGATCCTATTGTGAATGCCAGAGCTAAGTATTACTTTCATCTTTGTATCCTTCTTAGAATGTGAATTTCCAGTCTCCTCTGAAATTAATACCATGAACTGACTATGCCAGTAAAAAGAGCACATTGTGTTGGGCGTGGTCGCGCATGCCTTTAAGGCAGGTGGATCCCTGCGAGTTCAAGGCCAGTCTGATCTACATAGTGAGTTCCAGGACAGCTGGAGCTATAGGGAGACCCTGTCTCAAAAAGACGCCCCCCACACACAAAAAAGAAGAGCACATTGTTTTCAGAGTATTGTATTACCCAGTGACACAGACAGTTATCCCTTGGTATCTGTAGAAGAGTGGTTACAGGGCTGCTTTCCATCCAGGGTACCAAAATCTACAGAGGCCGAAGTCCTTTATATAAAATAGAATGGTATTTTCATGTGACATATGACCTCATATCTTTTAAATCCTCTTTAGATTGCCTGTACTACCTAATACAATGTGAATGTTGTGAAAACATTAATGATTGTTACACTATCTTGTTTAGGGAACAACGACAAGGAAAAAAAATCTATATATGCTTGGTATATGTGATGGTTAGTGTTTATTGTTAACTTGACATAATCTAGAATCATCTGGGAAGAGAGCCTCAGGGAGGGATTACTTAGATCCGGTTGGCCTGTGGGCATGCTTGTGAGGGGTTTTCTTAGTTGTGTTAATTGGTGTGAGACAACCCACCATGCATGGCGCTATTCTCTAGATTGGGTCTTAGTCTGTACAAGGGTAGAGAAGGTGAGCTGAGCACAAGGCGTACGAGCATTCATGTCTCTCTGCTCTTGTCTATGGAGTGATGGACTAGATGTTTGAAGTTCCTGCCTTTATGTCCCCACAATAATGAACTATAACCTGCAATTGGGAGCTAAAATAAACCCTTTCTCCCCCAAGTTGCTTTTTGTCAGGGTATTTTATCACAGCAACTGAAAAGAAACTTGAACAGTGCACATGCAATTTTTTTCTATTTTAGATCTGAAGTTGGTTGAATCCATGGATGCAGAAGCCACAAATGCAGATCATGCAGCTGCAGGAGACCCAGTGTAAGCTGTACATCTTTTGGAACTGGTCAGCAGTGCATGCTAACAGATCTAGAGCAATGGTTACTACATGATGCCTATGGGAGCCAATCTGAGTACTGGGCAGTGCGATTGGGCTCTCTTGCATGCAGAGTATGCAGCTTGTCCAGCCTGGACCTCAAAGGCAGCCACGTTGGCCTTCCTGGACTGGTTCATTCTGGCCCATCTCACCTGCAGCAACCTGGTAGATCACACTGAAGGTGCTTGTGTAGTTCAGAGCGAGAGCTTACTGAAAGTCCTCTACAGTAGGAGCCTGCTTCTTTAAATTGTGTATCTTAAAGGCCTTCACAACTTCTGCACAGTTGCCGATCACATCCATATGGCTAAACTTTTCTTTTGCTGGAGTTGGAGCTGTTTGTACATCCTTCTTGGAGTCGCCTTGGCTGGGGTGTACGTGCAGTTCTTCCCTAGCTTTTTGGCCTGGGCCTCACCACTGGAGGTTAGCAGGTTCAAAACCACAGTAGTGGCCCCTGCCCTTCTTAGTCCACTGTGACCAAGCCAGGACTCCTCTGGTAATTACTGCAACCAGGTCCTTCATGATCTAACACTCCTCAGCTAAATGCCTTCTTTCTCCAGCCCTTCATGGGGTAAATTCATGCTTATTCTTTATTTTTCAATTGAATGTCTCTTCCTCCGAAGAGCCTACTGTAATTTTAGAATCCTCTCTTTCTGACCCTTTCTCTTCACATTAACAATCACAATTTGCAGGCATATATTAGTTTGATGCTTAGTATTTCTGGCCACATTACAAGCTCTAAAACATATCCTATTTATTTTGTTTATTCCCTGTACGTAGTGATGGCATAGTGCCTGACACATTGTAGGTACTCAATAAATGTTTAATGATTTGATTACCAAATAGTTTATCATATAGCACTAGGGTTCTAAAAGGTAAGTGATAGTGTCTATTATTTAAGTAACATAAGTTTTTGAATTTGTTCATAAATGGGTTATGTTTCAAAATTTACAAACTGTTTATTTGACACTCAGAGTATCTTGCTATATAGAAAACTATCCTTATTGATCCAGGCCTGCATCCGTGGAAAGTGGTGGTTACAGGTGTTGTGTAAGCTGACCTTCATCTAACTTCTGGTGTCATTAGACCTCAGTTTCCAAATCAGGATGGCTGGTTTTCATCTTCCATGTAACTTTTACAACTTTTTTTTGTGTGTGTGAGTTTAAGGTAGAAATAGCATATTAAGATGATTTTTAGTCTCTCTCAGATGCCTTTTCCATGGTCTGAATTTCTTCATGAGAAGAAAGAAACATTACAAATTTGTACTCAGCATAAGGAGTGGCCTTAAGTATGGGGACGGGGGGAGGACTTTGGTTGGTCTCCACATGACTGAGTTGTCCCAGCATCTCAGCACACAGTGTGACTCTGGGAATAGAAATGTGTTTATGTGTATGTGGACCAAGGCAAGATTGGGTGGGGAGAAATTATGCTTGGGGGAGGAGAGTTTACCCTGAGATTTCCCTTGTTTGTTGGCCTGTTCCCTGTTTAGTCACAGTGGCAGCTGTACAACTCTGACCACTGTTGGAATGCTGGCAGTGGAAGGCCTGGTCAGCAGGCACAGCGTGGTCACCCACCACACAGATGTAATTTTTAAAGAGTCCAGCATTAGCTGGGCGTCATAAGAACAGTTATTTGCTGCTCTGGCCCTTTCTCATCTCTCTGTTAGTCCACTTTATCTTTGAACAGGTCTCCTTGTTCCGCATTTCATTCCTTACACTGCAGTGAAATCAGCCCCCTGGATCTTTCCTGGTTTGCCTTTGCGCTGCTCTCTGAAGCTATGTATAATGTGTTCAGATCCTTCAGCTTGACAGTTCTTCAAATGCTTGAAGACAGGTGTCATATCCTCTCCTTGAATTTTTCTCCTTTTCAGGTAAAATAGCTTCAGCTCTTTCTATTGTACCTTTTGTAAATAGTGCACTTACACAGAAAATGTGTGAGCAACAACTCTAGGCAAATCTGAGCTCAGCTTATATGTTTATTCAATTTAGTCTTCTTGTATTTCTTCCACTGCATAAACTATTACAGCATTAATAACTGCTACAAAGCAAAGGCACATAGCTCACCAAGTGCATACACTAGGAAGGGATTTGGCTCAGGCAAGGAAGTCAAGACTGTCCTTAGGTCTAGGTGACCCAAGAGATAATGAATTAGACATAGGTGACAGGATGAGGAGAGAGGAGGTGCTTTCTAGGAAGAAAGAGTAATGTGCACAGTGGCTGAAGGGACATGTGATAGAGGCATGACTTACCCTTTTGCATCTTTAATTTCTGCTTATGAGAACTATGATTCCTTCTCTCTCCATTAAAAGAATTATTTGAAGATCCGTAGTACAAATGCACTGTAATTTCTATGGTGGTGTTCACACTAGACTACATCTGTTAGCCCAGTCAGCCTTATCCCTTTACATATTTGGTGCTTATGCATCACTGTGACCACAATACCTATACAAACAACTTAAGAGGAAATATTTAATTAATTATATGTTTTTGTTTTTTTTTGTGTGTGTGTGTTTGTGGGAGGTATTTACATGTGTGTGCAGAGGCCAGAAGAGGGCGTTGGATTCCCTGAAGCTGGAGGTACAGGTAGTTGTGAGTTACCTGATGTGGGTGCTGGGACCTGAACTCTGGTCCTTTTACAAAAGTGGTATGTGCTGTTAACTGCTGAGCCATCTCTCCATTCTGGAAAGACTGATTTTTGTTCATGGTTTCAGGTTTTAGTCCGTCATTGTAGGGAAGGCAAGTCAGAGCAACTCAGTTCGCAGCAGCAGGAGTATGTGGTGGAGGCTGTTCACTAGAAGTAGCCAGGAGGATAGAACTCCCAGGGCCCTCTCCCAGTTACCTGCCTGCATCCTCCAGCTAGACTCCATCTTCCAAAGATCCCAAATCTCCCCAAATAGACCACTAGCTGGGGACCAAATATCTAAAACATGAGTCTGTGGGGACATCTTGGGCTTAAACTTCAACACCTACTTTTTCCCCAAAAGATTACTTCTATCTCTTTTGTTCCTGATCATATGTAAGGAGTTTTAATATATTTTATTTATTTTTATTTTATTTGTATGAGTGTTTTGCCTGCATGTATGTGAGATCACCATATATGTGCAGTGCCAGCAGAGGCCAGAAGAGGGTGTCAGATGCCTCAGAACTGGAGTTACAGATAGATTTTAGCCTCCATCTGTGTGAACAGAATCATGGTCCTCTGCAAGAGCAGCAAAACCACTGAGCCATCTCCCCAGCTCATATAAGGAGGTTTAAAAGAAAGCTTATTAACACTTAGATTTTACTGAAGAGCTGGCCAACTCTGATTGAGTGGTGATTGCAGTTACTAGGTGAACCTAACCTTAAAGTCACAGACAACTGTTCTGTGGAAAGTTGCTAAGTAAAATTAGTCTTAAAGTTTATTATATTCTATCTTTGCCTTGGTCTTTGGCACAAGACACAGGCTCCCTGAGGTGTATTTCTCCCTACAGCCATTAGACTCCATTTTAGTTGGTTGAGATAGGAATGACTCCATCATGCAGAATAATTTTCACAAATACATGTAACAGAGGCCTTCCTAGTGATTCTTAACTCAGCTTGCTACTTCCGTACCTCCTCCAGGCCTGGGCCTCAGTCCCCCACCTTCCTACTGTGCTCACTCCCCTTTAAGAAGTCCTTCATGCAATTCTCACTACAGACCTACTGACTAGGTGAAATCAGACCAACACCATTGATAACAGAAAGAGATGTTCTTTCTGCATTTGGAAAAAGGGGAAAGATTTATATGAGACGCGAGTTCATTTTCCATTTGTAAATACTCTTTTTCCTCCTACCCCTCTTTGACACTGAATAAATCAGTTTTCTCAAGGCAGACTTAATTTTTTCTTCTATCTTAGTATTTTTGGTTATTATACAAAATAATATTTTTCATTATGACATTTTCATACATATATATATATATATATCATTGTACTATTTCCATATTTACCTTCCCACTACCTTTTCTTGTTCCCCTCCCCTCAAACTGCCTCTCTTCTATGTCATGTCATGCCCACAAAATCAACCAATCAGCAACCAACTAACTACCCAGATTCTGCATAAGAGAGAAAACATGCCAATAAAAACTCTTAAGGATATAAGTACATGGGCTGGAGAGATGACATAGTGGTTAAGAGCACTGACTGCTCTTGCAGAGGACCCAGGTTTGATTCCCAGCACCCATATGGCAGCTAGCAACCATCCATAACTCCAGTTCCAGGGGGATCCGACACTCCCTTCTGACCTCTGTGGGCACTGCACAACACAGGTGCACTTACATACATGCAGGCAATACACTCATACACATAAAATAAAAATAGTAAATAAAACATTTCTAAATTAATACTAAAACATTAATTTAGAAAGCTCTTTAAAAAAAGAATATGTGTATGGAGGAAGGCATGTATTCTTTTCCAGGTAGCCTGAATTTCTACTGAATATCTGGCGGGGTGGTACCCTTCCTAAAAGCCAGCATGCACATGCGCATAGGCTGTATGCATAGCCAATAACTGGGCCCAGCCACTTTACAACTCTTTAAATTGCTTTCGCCAGGATCAACTCTGCAAGGGCAAAGTGTATTGATATACATTTTAGGTGACAAGTAGAATCACTTTTCAGAATGTCAGGTTTGAGGTCTTTCTTTGTAAAGATTATTTTGCAGAGTCTGCCTTGGCAAAAGTATCTTGACAATTAAAAATTATTATTTTTATTTTATGTGTATGAGTGTATTGCCTGCATATATGTATGTGCACCCGTGTTGTGCAGTGCCCAAGGAGGTCAGAAGAAGGCTTCAGATTTCTCCAGAACTGGAGTTACAGATGGTTGTTAGCTGCCATGTGGGTGCTTGGAATCGAACCCAGGTCCTCTGCAAGAGCAGCCAGCAGTCTTAACTGCTGAACCATCTCTCCAGCCCCGACAATTTTTAATAATTTGAAAACATGTTAATTTAGAAAGCTCTTGAAAATACTTATAGTCAAATGAGGCTAACTAGATGAAATTCTAACATTGTCTTTTGAAAGATCGCACCTGCAGGAGTTAAGACTGCACAGTCAAGGTTGCCCAGACTGCACAGTCAAGGTTGTAGTTCCCAGATACTGAATTTCCATCATGAAAAAGGAAAGGAAATGTGAATTGCTGAAGTCCATTGATTTAAGATTTTTTATGCTAACAAACTGCAGACAATTATAGTTCAATATTGAGGTAAAAGATTAGTGTTTAGGTCTGGGATGATCTAGAGAAAATAGGTCGTTTTATGATTGCCTAAGGCATAGGTCAGAGTTTAAGGATCAGAGAGAATCTATTTTGAGAGATGTCAGAGAGACATAGTATGAATTATTGTGCACCCAGCCAGTGAGTTCCTCCGTCCTTGATTCCTGAGGCCTCTGTTCTCCGTTGAGATAGGGCACCTCTTTTCCCCACCTCAGTGCTGTCAAGTGGATTTGTCCTGCTTCTTCTTTCCTTTGTTTTAAAATGCATCCTCAGTCACGTTTACCTTGTTGTTTTCACAGATACAAAAGAATCAACATGCCTGTTTGTATGTTGCAACCATGTTGTTTAAAAGTATTGGTAGTACATAAAATCTCACTGACGCACTTAACTGGAAAACTGAAAAAAAAAAAAAAGAATGAAAGCATCACTGCCATAAGTTGAAGCTGAAGTTGATTGTTTTGCTTCCTTTTGAACAGTCGCAGTGAAAACGCGAATTTTGTTCTGTTCATCCTTCTTCTCTGTTCTCTTAGCTCAGTGGCTTTCATTTTGCTCCTTTTTCGTAGTTTTCTCTGCTTCTAATTTTCTTATTACAAACTTCCTGAATTATGGAGAGCATCTACATTTTTAACACTTTTAAAAAATTTATTTATTTATTTATTTATTTATTTATTTATTTATTTATTTATTTATTTATTTATTTATTTATTATTTGGGACTGGGTTTCACTAAGTAGCTCTGACTGGCCCTGAATTCACAGAGATCTGCCTGCCTCTGCCTCCCAAGTGCTGAGATTAAAGGTGTGCACTACCGTGCCCTGCCAACACTTTTTATTTATTTTTTTATACTTTGTTAAATTTGATATCTTTCATAAGAAGCCAGGAACATCTTAGAGGGCCAATGCCATAATAAATGTTAGTGAACACTATTTTGGGACTAAATCTACTTTTTTCTCTGTTGCTCTCGCATTTACTTCTCTTTGTCAATTGTTATTATCTTCTGTTTTAAACTCATTAAATCTTAATTTTTTAATAAATTGAATATTTTATTATTTAGTTTATTTTTAAAAAATAAATTATATTGATTTATTGGTGTGTGTGTGTGTGTGTGTGTGTTGGCAGGCATGGCTTATGGAGGTCAAAGAGCAATTCTTGGGATTCAGTTCTCTCTTGACACCTTGTGGAATCTGGGAATAAAATTCAGGTCTTTCTTCAGGCCTGTGTGCCAGTGCCTCTATCTGCTGAGCCATCTTGCTGTCCCAACACCCCTATAAAATTTTTTTTAAGGAAAAAAAGTTGTTTTTATTTTATGTGTATTTGTGTTTGCCTGCATTTATTTAAGTGCACCCATGTGTGCCCACAAGCCTGAAGAGGGCATCAGTCTCCTTGGAACTGGAGTTATGGACAGTTGTTAGCTGCCATAGGATGGTTGTTAGCTGCCATATGAGCGCTGCAAACCAAACCTGGGTCCTCTGCAAGAGAAGTCAATGCTTTTAACTACTGAGCCATTTTTCCAGCCCTGTAAATGTTTTTACATATTTACTATATATATGTGTATGCATGCATATGTGTATATGTGGGCATATGTGTGGGCATATGCATGCTATGCATATGTGGAGGTTAGAGGACAGCTCTGCTGCCACTGTGTGGGTCCAGGGGATAGAATTCAGGTTGTTAGGCTTGGCAGTGGTGCCTTTACCCACTCAGCCATTTTGCCAGTTCTATTTTATGTTTTGAAACTGTGTAACCCAGACTGACTTCAAACTTGCCTCAACCTCCCTAGTCCTTGAATGATAGGCATGTGCCACCATGCCTGGCCTCGAATTTATTTGTTTATTATTTATTTGTTTTTATTTTATGAGTATGAGTGTTTTGTCTTTTTGTATGTAAGTGCACCCATGTGTGCAATGTCCATGGAGGCTAGAAGAGGGAATTAGATCCCCTGGAACTGGAGTTACAGACAGTTGTTCCAAATTTGTTGGTCTCGCTGACTGTGACTATTATAAATGGGCTACATAGAGGGGACACACACACACACACATGCACACACACACATACACACACACACACACACACTGTCAGGTGGTATTCTTTTTAAGATGTTGTTTTAATAATGAATCATATTATGGTAAAATACTCTGAACAGTAGCATTTGGGCTGCTTCTGTTATATCAGTTTGATGCCAAAATGAAATATGTCACCTTTACTCATGTCACAATCTGCACAGCTTAGAAGCATACTTTGTGTGTGTGCGTGCGTGTGTGTGTGTGTGTGTGTGTGTGTGTAGGCCAGAGGTCAACATCAGGTGTCTGCTTCAATGACCCTCCCCTTTATTTTTTGAGACAAGATATTTTACTGAACCTAAAGCTTGTTCATTTAGCTAGATGGCTAGCCTCAGGGACCCTCCTGCCTCCATCTCCCCAGTGCTGGGGTTAAAGGTGCATGCCACCACTGTCTTTTTACCTGGGGGGAAGGGGCAATCAAACTCAGGTCCTCATGCTTTCCTGGCAAGCATTTTTACTGAGTCATCGCCCCAGCCCTGAAGCATACATTTAAATCCATTTAAAATTGTATAAATGTACAATCTCAATAAAAACTAAACAAAAGAAAACAAAAACAAACCCAAGTCCTCTACAGGAGCAGCCAGTGCTCTTAACCACTGATCCATCTCTCCAGCCTCTTGAATTTATTTTTAAAATAATACATAAGACCATAAAATTGTAATATTAATGGGATACCATGTAATATTTTGACATGTGTATAGTTTATGTGAAGTTTAAAAACTAACTCATGGGGCTGGAGAGAAGACTCAGTGGCTAAGAACACTGGCTGCTCTTGCAGAGGATGGGTTTGGTTCCCAGCACCCATATGGTGGCTAACAATCATCCATAACTCCAGACCGGGGATCTGATGCCCTCTTCTGGCTTCCAAAGGCATTGCATGCATGTGGTGCACTTACATACATGCAAGCAAAACACTCATAACACATAACATTAAAAAAAGTTTTAAAAACCTACCTAGCTATTTAAAATCTAGCTATTTAAAAACCTATCATGATATTTATCATTTGCTTGTGGATGAAGCTTCAGAATCTTTTCTGCTTGCTTTTTACTTTTCCCCCTCTTTGCTTTTTGGTGATATTGGATATCAAGCCCAGGGCCTTGTGTGTGCATATGATAAGAAATATAATTTAAGTTCCATTTCTTTTTTCTAATGTTCTATTTTGAAAAATTCTATATAATTAGGAAAGCTGTGATAGTTGTGCAATGAACACTCATATCCAGTTGTACATACTTTATGGTTATTACCTTACTGTATTGTATTTATTACTCAAATATGCAGTTATCCAGTCTTCCATTTACTCAACTTAAGGTTTTTTTGGTGCAGTAAGTTGCAGATGTTAGGATGCTTATCAATAAAGAAAAACTTCAGCAAGTGCCTCTCTGACTAGATTTCTGTATGCATATTAATGTATGTATGTAATGATCTGTAGGAATACTATCATTTACTGGGTTTTGACAAATATCACCTAAACTTTTCTCAATACATAGTTTATGATCACCTGGAAAGTTTCCTCATGTCCCTCTTTCAAATGCACCATGGCCCACAGCCAATGTTCTATTTTTTTTTTCTGCCACAGATTGCTTGCCCTAGAACCTTAATAAAATGGAACCATAAAGTATGTACTTTTGTGGGTAAGACTTTTACCATTTAGTATATATTTTTTTGATCTTTTTGAGACAAGGTCTCCCTGTAGCCCCAGCTGGCCTGGAACTCACTATGTAGACCAGGGTGGCCTTGAACTCACAGAGATCTGCCTGCCTCTGCCTCCCGAGTACTGGGATTACAGGCATGCGCCACCACGCCCGGCCTACTATAATGTTTTTAAAGATGTTATTGTGTACATCAATAGTTTCTTTGTATTGGTGAGTATCTGCCACACTACAGTTGGTTTATATTCATTCTTTTTTTCTTAAATACAACTCATTTTTTATTTGTTGATTTTTTTGTATGTATTTCATACAGAACATCCCAAACAATCTTATTCTTCTATATATCCATTTCCCAAATGGTACCCTCCCATAGCTCACACCCCCCCACTGGAGCCCATATACTCTGTCATCCCTGTTACTGTCCACTGTGTTGTCAGTGCGCCCAGCCATTACCCAGTGCCTGTCCATCTGCTGAATCTAGTCAGCCTATCTAGAGATCTTTGTTTTAGGAAGATTAACTCTTCCTCATCTAGCAGCAATCAGTTGCTATTCTTGTATTGATAAATAACTGAGTGCTTTCTGTGTTGTGGTTATGATGAACAAATCTGCTATGAGCATTTTAGTGTTTTGTGGCCATACGAGTAGATAATATTTAAAGAGGAATTTCTGGGTCACAGGTGCATACTTAGCATTATAAGCTATCACTAGGCCCGTTTTCCAAAATGATTATGCCATTTTATACAACATCAATGTTTGAGAGTTCTGGTGGTTCTACGCTCTCCAGCATTTGGTGCTGATAGTCTTAAATTTCCACTGTTTTGGAGGGTGCATAATGACATGTCACTGTGATCCTCATTGGCATCTGATGACTGGTAGTTTTCCATACTTTTCATATGCTTACTAGCCAGTGTTAGAATTCTCTGTGAAATGTCTGTTCAAAAATTTTGTCCACTTTTTATTGGGTGGTATGTTTTTTATTTTAAAAATTCTTTTATTTTGTTTATACTTGACATATAATAATTGTACATATTCATAGGGCACAGTGTAATGTTTCAAAACATGTATATGGTATGCAATAATCAAGATGGTAATTAGCATAGTCATCATCTCATACACTTATCATTTCTTTGTGGCAACAAATTCAAAGTCTCTCCTAGCTGTCTGGAAATACTCAGTACAGCACTGTTAGTCACCCTAATTGTGCAGTAGAATTCCAGAGCCATTGCTCATTCTAAAGCTTGGTACCCACTAAATGATCTCTTCCTATTGCCTCCTTTTGACCTCTCTCTCTCTCTCTCTCTCTCTCTCTCTCTCTCTCTTTCTCTCTCTCTCCCTCTCCTCCTCTCCTCCTCTTCTCCTCCCTTCCTCTCTGTATTTCTCTCCTCTTCCTCTCTCCCTCTCTTCCTCCCTCCCTCCCTCCCTCCCTTTCTTTCTTTCTTTCTTTCTTTCTTTCTTTCTTTCTTTCTTTCTTTCTTTCTTTCTTTCCTTTCTTTCTTTCGTCTTTTTGAGACAGGGTTTCCCTGTAGCCGCAGTTGGCCTGGAACTTACTATGTAGATATGTAGATCAGGCTGGCCTTCATCTCACAAAGATTCACTGGCCTCTGCCTCTGCTTCCTGAGTGCTCTGATTAAAGGTGTCTACCACCATACCTGATCTTCTTTTGATAATTCTTGAGGGGCCCCATTGATACCTTTACTATACCACTTTTTTATACTCAAATAGAAGAAAATTTTCACTCTTTTCCTTTTTTTTAAAGTTCTAAGTTTTAAGTTTTTAATTTTTTTTAAGTTTTATTTTTTTATTTTTGAGAATTTCATATGTAAGTATTGTTTTTACATTGTTTGCACCCCTCCCAGTCCCCCACCAACACCTCTTATGTCCTCCCACTCCCTCTCAGTTTCTCCTCTTCTTTATGATTGTTTCATATACATACACTTATAAATATAAATACACATGCGTGCACACATGCGTGGGCACACATGCACACACATATAATGCACTGAGTCCATTTGCTAGTCCTTCTTTCTTCTGTGTATCCTTGTTTAGGGCTGTACGTTTGGGATTAGATATACTCTCAGGGAAATAGTCCCTAGGGAAAACCAATTCTCCTTCCCACAGCACCCATTGATTGCCTGTAGTTCTTCATCTTGAGGTGGGACCCTGTGACATTTCTTCCATCTATCTTGGCATGTCAATTAGTTTTGTCATCATGCAGATCTTGTTAAACTACTATACTGTGGAGATTTCATTGGTGAAGCTTCTCTATCATGTCTAGAATACATTAACTAGTAGCAGGTGTCTTGTCCCTTTGGCTGTTACATTCTTTCTGTCCCTTCTTCTGTGATGTCACCTGAATCTTAAGTGTAGAAATATGTACTCAGGGCTAGTCACTTGCCCTCTGCATTTGACAAGTTGTGAAACTTAGTAATAGTTTGCATCTGTTGTAAAAAGAAATTTATTTGATGAATGGTGAGAGGTGCACTTGTCTGCAAATTTCATTTCTGTTTTTCTTTACCACTGAATAAAACTCCATAGTGTAAACATAGGTGGTATATGTTTTATGTTTTTGATAAGTTGTGGGAATTCTTTATATATCCTGAACACAAGTCTCTAGTGAGATGTATGTTTATGAATGTATTTCTTCATTGATTTCTTTCATCTCATGCCTTGTTCTATGGCATATGTGAACCTGTGCCAAGCTATATTGACATTCTTCATCCAAAGATGCTTAGAAGTTTCTGAGGCAAATGTCTGCTAGTAGAGTAGGAGACATAGCTCAATTGTTAAAGTATTTGCCTAGAATGCAGAAAGCTCTGGATTTGTTTCCCAGTACCACATAAACCAGGTATGGTTGCACATACCTATAGCCCCAGCACTTGGGAGGTGGAGGCAGGAGGGTCAGAAATTTCACCCCCAGATACATAAGGAGTTCCAGATCAGCCTGGATTACATGAAACCCTGTCTCAAAACCAAAGAAAATACCTACTAGATGGTATCTTTCTTTGATGGCATAGCAAAGTGTAATGTTGTACCAGAAGCCTACTAAGTGTCAAGAACTGTGCTGCCTATTTGCCTGTATCAGTGGTTATTTTCAGGGTGAAAAGCAGTGCTAATATGTCTAGTTTACTGCAAAA
This sequence comes from Nannospalax galili, assembly GCF_000622305.1. Classification (NCBI taxonomy): domain Eukaryota; kingdom Metazoa; phylum Chordata; class Mammalia; order Rodentia; family Spalacidae; genus Nannospalax; species Nannospalax galili. The sequence continues at coordinate 7,257,828 of NW_008335967.1, read as the reverse complement.
CAGTAGCTTCATTTAGGAGTCTTAACTCATAAATAAAAAATGAAACAAATTTAAAAGTAGTTGTAAAAAAGAAAAAAATTCATATTTAAATGCTGCTTTATACATAATTATCTAGAAAAAGTAATACTATTTATGATTGATGCTAATAAAGTTGGTGATGATACTGTATACTTGTAAAACTATCATTTTATTTCCAAAAATATTTTTATAGCTTTAATCTTTATGTTCTGAAATAAACTTTATAATTACCTGTATCTCTAATGAAAGTTAAGATGGAAGCTATCTAACTGTTGAGATAAGTTATACTTGGAGTTTAAGTCTTATAACCAAATTGAAAAAAATCTAAAGGAGTTAAGGGACTCTTTGTCATTTGTTGCCAAATTGTGATTCCATGTTGGTGGTGATTCAAACATCCACCTGTAGGAACTACTTAAGATAAGCCCAGGTTCAGCAGCACATTGCAATGCTCAGCCTTCTTTGCCCACTCCTACTAAATATATCACATCATTTTATTTTTTTCCCTCATGTCTTTATCATTCTAGGCTTTTACGATGGAAGGAATTTTGGGCTCAATTAGTTCTATCTCCTTAACTTGTAGAGAAGACACAAATTCAGAGAGAGAAAATAATGTGGGAAGTTAGGAGATTGGATAAATATTTGGTTTCACACATTTTTTCCTCTGTTGTCAGGCCCTGAGAATTTGTGCTTTAAGATGATAGCTGCCTCTATCTCTTCCTCTCTGTGAGTTTCTCCATGAGGTATCTAATTATACCTAAACTGGATTACCATAACTTCCCCTTAGCTAGTCACTAGGCTAATCTTTTCCCTTAGGTCCATTCTGCAGTCCGTAATGTCATTCATTTTCCTAATATAGGCCCTTTATCAGACATCCTTCTACTCCTGAAACTTAAGTGGTTTTATTAACCATTCCTAAGCTCTCAAGGACCTCTGTACTCTGACTCCACTCTGCATCCTTATTTTCCTCTTTTCCAAACTGCACTTGCTCATCAGGGTGGTCTCACTGTCCGCCTGATGCATACGGAGTCCTGCTGTGATCCTTGTGTTGTTTCCTCTTCCTTCTTCCCTTCCCTCCCTTTATCCCTTAGAGCCCACAGTTCAAAATCCTGCTCAAATTCTACCTTCTCCATGAAATATTGTGTAATTTGTTTCAAGTCCTATGATTCTTATATTTAAGTATATAGCACAGTGTCACACCTAGCAACTGATACATGTACTACCCCCTATAAGGCCAAACTCCAAATCTTTGCCTTAACATCACAGAAGTTATATCCTTTTTTATATTTTTATTATTTTTATTTTATGTGTATGAGTGTATTGCCTGTATGCATATAACTGCACATGTGCTATGCAGTGCCCATGGAGGTCAGAATAGGGCTTCAGTTCCCCTGAAACTGGAGTTACAGATAGTTATTAGCTGCCATGTTGGTGCTGTGAATCAAACCCAGGTCCTCTGCAGGAGCAGCCAGTGCTCTTAACTGCTGAGCTCTTCAGCTCCAGAAATCATATTCTTGTGCACTGACAATAGTTCATATGTGTCCATGTAGTGAGGGAAGGCATGCTTTTTGCAGCTATTTAGGGACCTGAGGTAAGGCAGCTCTGACATCTTTAACACAGAGCTCCTACTTACATCAGCATTCAGAAAGTGCAAGAGGCACATTTACTCCTTAGCCACTTTGGTCAGAAGTGACATGTCACATTGTTGCTGGTGAGAACTAAGCACAGGGCTCCACCTTGTGCTGGGAAATGCATCTCTGGTTGGGTATCTGTGTGTTTTGAACTACTCTATTGAAGAGGAGCCTAAAGCTGGGGACCGGAACTTAGTTAGTAAGGGTGTTTGCCTTGTAAGCATAGGGACCCAAGTTTGATCCCTAGCATCCAAGTAAAAAGCTGCATGTTAGCACATGTCTGTAGTACTAGTGCTGGGGAGGCAGAGACAGGGATGTCCTGGTATCATCAGCTGCATTTGTATTCTATAAAACAGGAAGTAAGATAAAGAACCAAGCAAAATAATAAAGTCTAGGTTTTTTTTTTTTTTGTGATAGGGTCTCATGTAGCCTAGGACTGAGGATGACCTTGAATTTCTACTTTTCCTGCCTCCACTTCCCAAGTGCTGGGATTACAGGCATGTGCCATAACATCATGGTTTATGCACTACTAGGGATTGGCTTCATGCATGCTAGGCAAGGAGTCTACCAACTGAGCTACATCCTTGGCCTGGTTTTGTTTTTATTTTATTTTTATTGTTCAAAAATATTTTATTTGGGGGATGGAGAGATAGCTCAGCGGTTAAGAACACTGAATGTTCTTGCAGAAGACCCGGGTTTCTATCCCAGCACCCACATGGCAGCCAACAACTGTCCGTAACTCCAGTTCCAGGGGATCTGACAGCCCCTTCTGTCCTCCATGGGCATTGCAAGACACGGGCGCACTTCCATACATGCAGGCAACATATGCATATGTGTGAAAATATAAAAATAATAAAATATTTAAACAAGTATTTTATTTATAATTTTATGTGTATGAGTGTATTGTCTGCCTGTATATGAGTGCACCTGTGTTGTGCAATGCCCACAGAGGACAGAAGAGGCTGTTGGATCCCCTGGAACTGGAGTTATGGACAGTTGTTAGCTGCCATGTGTGCTGGGATTCGAACCCGGGTCTTCTGCAAGAACAGTGTTCTTGGTTTTTTTTTTTTGGTATTTTTGAGGCAGGATCTCCCTGTAGCCCCAGCTGGCCTGGAATTTGCTATGTAGACCAGGCTAGCCTCGAACTCACTGAGATCTGCCTGTCTCTGCCTTACAAGTGCTGGGATTAAAGGCATGTACCACTAAGCCTGGCATAGACAGTTGCTTTTTTTTTTTTTTTTTTTGGTCTTTTTGAGACAGGGTCTCCCTGTAGACCCAGCTGTCCTGGAACTCACTATGTAGACCAGACTGGCCTTAAACTCACAGAGATCCACTTGCCTCTGCCTCCTGAGTGCTGGGATTAAAGGTGTGTGCCACCACATTGGGCTTTTTTTTAAATGTTTTATTATTTTTATTTTATGTGTATGCATGTATTGCCTGCATATAGGTAAGCATACCCATGTCATGCAATGCCCACGGAGGACAGAAGAGGCTGTCAGATCCCCATGAACTGGAGTTACGGACAGTTGTTAGTTGTCATGTGGGTGCAGGGATTTGAACTTGGGTCTTCTGTAAGAACAGCCAGTGTTCTTAACCTCTGATCCATCTCTCCAGCCCCATGGTTTTGCTTTTAAATACATTATCTCACTATGCAACCTCAGCTGGCTCACACTTGGAGTTGCAGTTTTTGTTCAATCACCAAGTGCTGGGATTATAGGCATCTGCTACTGTATGTGGCTAGTTTTGGTGTGTGTGTATATGTGTGTGTATACATGTTCATGCGCCGGTATGAAGGTCAGAGAGTGACTTTAGGTATCTTCTTCAATTTATCTCCACTTTATTTTTTGAGACCAGGTCCACTGCTGAACTTGGAACTCATATCAGACTGTTAGACTGGCTGGCCAGTGAGCCCCAGGGATCCTCCTGGCTCTGCCTGCCCAGCATAGGATTGCAGGCATGTGCTACTGTGCCCAGCTTTTTCACATGGGTTCTAGGGATTGACTGAAGTCCTCATGCATGTGTAACCATTTACTTAGCCATCTTCCCAGCCCCGTTCTTTGTTTTTTAAAGGAACACTTTGTAATGTAACCCTCATGCAAAGAACAGAATTGAGTTGTGTTATATTCACTATATGAATAAATTTTATTCTCTATAAACTTTTGGCCTTTAAATTTTATTTTTAATTATTATTATTGTGTATGTGTATATATGATGTGTAGATGTGATTACATGTGCCACAGCATGTATGTGAGGACAGAGGACAACTTTAGGGAGTCACTTCTTTCCTTCCACCATGGGTTCCAGGGATCAAACTCATGTTGTTAGATTTCCATGGCAAGTATTTTTATTTGCTGAACCATCTTTCTGGGCCCAAAACTATAAAAAAATTTAATAGATGGGCTAGAGAGATGGCTCAGTGGTTAAAAGCACTGACTGTTCTTGCAGAAGACCTGGGTTCAAATGTCAGCACCTACATGGTGGCTAACAACCATCAATAACTCCAGTTCCAGGGGATCCAACACCCTCTTCTGTTCTCTGCAGGCACTGCAGAACACGAGTGCACTTAGATACATGCAGGCAATACACTCATACACATAAAATAATGATAAAAAATTTAAAAAATTAATAGACATGCAATAATTGTGCATATTTATGATAAACAACGTAATGTTTAAAAAGTTTTTATTGCCCTTACCTCCCTCTCCTTCCCTGGGCTGCAGGGCCCGCAAGCCTCTTTCCTAGACACAGGGTCTGACCTCTCAGCCTGGGGCCACCACTGCTTCCTGATCCCTTGCATCCAGATTGACCCAGTTCCTTCTCCAGGTCCCCAGGAGCCCTCTGGGCCTGGTCCTGCCCTCACCTCCCTTTGCTTCTCTGGGCCTGCATGCTCTCTGGCCTCTCCCAGGGTAAGTCAATTGGGCCCTCCATGCCTTGACTCCCTCAGCCTCATTCACCCTCCCATCTCCCCTGCCTGTCTCTCCTCCTAGCCTGGGTCCTGTCCCATTCCTTGTCTTGGCGCCCCAGACACTGAGGGAACCACCACTGCTTCTTGGTCCTTTGCATCTAGATCAAAGGAGTTCCTACTCGCTGTCCCTAGGAGCACTCTGGGCCTGGTCCCACCCTCACCACCCCCTCTGCTTCCCTGGGCTGCACAACTCGCCAGCCTCTTTCCTGGACACTGGGGCTGACCTTTCGGCTTCCTGATTCTTTGCATCCAGACCAACCCAGTTCCTCAGTGCAGTCCCCAGGAGCACTTGGGGCCTCTTTCCGCCCCCACCTGTCTTCGCATCTCTGAGTGGCATGGCCACCAGCTGCCCTAGACCAGCATCTTTCCTGGGTCCTGCTCCCAGGCCAGTCCAACCCCCAAATTCCTGAGGCAAAAATCTTTCCTGGAGGGATCCAGACCTTAGGAGAAAGCCTGAGAGCATCTGATCTTCATCTGACTTGGGCCTCTGTGGGAACTCCTAAAGGCAAAAGCAATCTGGCCAATCTAATATAAAATCAAATGAGAGAACCGGAAGCTTAGTCAAACCAGCTTTTCATGACCAAAAAGTAAACCACAAAGGCACATAAAGTTTACCAAAAGAAGCAGACCTAAACTTGAAGGCTTGAGTCTCACACAAGAATCAGAAACTACAAAAGAAATTCACATGTCAAAATCACAGAGAAAAAATAACAGCATGAAAAACCAAAATAACAG
>NW_008335967.1:7243521-7251290 GCF_000622305.1 Nannospalax galili | reverse complement strand
AAGAGATAAAGAGGGCAACTTCATTCTCATCAAAGGAGCAATAAATCAAGAAGATATTACAATCATGAATATATAGTCACCAAACTCTGGTGCACCCATCTTCATCAAAACACTACTACAGGACTTTAAGACCCAGAATAAAACCAACTCATTAATAGTAGGGGACTTCAATACCCCACTGTCTCCATTAGATAGGTCAACAGGCCAGAGACTTAACAGAGAGACATCTTAATTAAACAATACCATATATCAAATGGACCTAAGAGACATCTACCGAGTGTTCCACCCAAGCACCAAAGGGCATAGTTTCTACTCAGCACCCCATGGAACTTTCTCCAAAATCGACCATATACTGGGGCACAAAACAAACCTCAACAAATACAAAAAGATTGAAATAATTCCATGCATTCTATCAGACCACAATGCAATAAAGCTTACAATCAACACCTGAAGAAGCCCTAGTCACCACATGAATACATGGAGATTAAACAACACACTCTTAAAGGATGAATGGGTCAAAAGAGAAATTAAGAAAGAAATAAAAGTATTCCTGGAACTAAAGGAAAAGGACAATACAACACAATAAAACCTCTGGGACATGCTGATGGCTGTCCTTAGAGGGAAGTTTATCGCTTTAAGTGCCTACATCAAAAAATCGGAAAGAACACAAATGACTTAACATTGCAACTCAAGACACTTGAAAAGCAACAACAAATGAAATCCAAACCCAGCAGACAAGAAGAAATAACAAAAATCAGGGCAGAAATTAATGAAATCGAAACAAAGAAAACAATACAAAGAATCAATGAATCCAAGAGTGCGGCCATCTGTCCAGTCCACCTTCACGGTTGTCACCACCACTGCCCAATCCTGGACCCCAGGGCTGGTGAGGAGACTGTGTCAGTGGAGTCGCATTCAGACGAAGGAGACCGGGTTCAGTGACACAGATCTATTTTATTGAGGAATTTACAAGCTTATATAGGGTCCTCGGACCAATCAGACAAGAATGCAATGACTATGCCATATATGGGCAGCCCTAGTTCTGGGACCAATCAGACAAGGATACAATGACTATGCCATATATGGGCAGCCCAATTTCCAGTAAATCATGTGACCATGGCTGTTGTTATGCCCACGTGCTGCAAGCTGTAGATAAACCACAACCTGGAATTTCAAGGGGTGGTGACAAGGGAGTTGTGAGGCTTAAGTGTCAGCCCTACAATTTGCCAAATGGAATCATAATCACAAGGCATTTCTCATGGCTCCAGCTGGTTGGGCCATTGCCTCAGGCCTGTTGTATGGCTGTCATTAGGACTTCCACTCTAGGCTCAAACCTGTCTCCCATATCTCCCCCTTTCATTTTCCAAAGAAGCAGTAAGTGCTAAAAGTATAGCCAAATGAGAGTATTGGGAATGTAGGAACTTATCACGAATTTTATTGTAGAGAGGTCAGCAGGCCCCTCCCAATAGGTGATGTTGGTAGGTAGCCAAATAAGAGCAGGTAGGCGTACCAGGTGGGCATATGTCTCTCTATGGTCCCAGCAATTGGAGATATGGCATTTTGTATGGTACAGCTGGAATTTGAACTATTGGATAACATCCAAAAGTAGGGAGTCCAGTACTGGTATTACTGGACCAGAAGGTAGGTAAATAGTGTGTATCTCAGGCCATAGGCAAAACCATAGGAAGAAAAGGAATGGCAGCCTATATGGTTGTCACACGAACCTGAGAATTTGCTGTAATAATATCGCACATAATAAGAAACATAGACAAGGGATTCCTTCTAGTTTGAGAATTTTGGTTAGCAATAGTTTCTACCTGTGAAGTGAGATGCTTATGGTCTCCCCAGGTTATCAGATGTGCTGTCAGGGCTGGTCACTTTCGTGGTCTGTGGCAGTGGACTGTTCTCTTGGTGGCCTGTAGTTTTGTCCCCTGGATCGTTTCCTCTAGGGTCAGGGCTTCCATTTTCAGAGTTGGTGGCTGTGGAGGGGGGTTTTCCGTTGTAGGCAGTTTTAATATTTCAGGCTGGGACCCAGATGGAGGCTGGACCATTGTCTGGAAAAACACAAGCATAGCTTTGCCCTTGGGTTATTAGTAAATGTGGACCCTGCCATTCTCCTGTGAGCAGGTGTTTCCAATGAACAATAGGGGCAGGAGTGGGGTTGGTGAATGCTCCCCAGTGCTTTATAGCAAGTGGGAGACCATTGGCATCAAATCTTAGGAAGTTTAAGACAAATAAGGCTTGTTGTATAACAAAATTAGGATCCTTATAGCGAGGACCTCCATTTTTGTCTCCCCCTATTTTTTGTATTTGTTTAATGAGTGTTTGATGGGAGCACTCAATAATGCCCTGACCCTGAGGATTGTAAGGGATACCAGCTATGTGTTTAATATTCCAGTCAGTACAGAATTGGCGGAAGACTGTAGAAACATAACAAAGGCCATTGTTTTTATTTGCCAGGGGACCCCCATGAGGACCATAACATGTTTAACAGTTTTTTATATAGCATGGGCAAGAGTCTCACCAGAGCAGGCCAAGGCAAAATGGATATTGGAATAAGTATCAGTTATATGATGGACATATTTAAGTTTGTCAAAGGATGAAAAATGTGCTATATCCATTTGCCAGATTTTATTAGGGCTAAGGCCTCTAGGGAGGGTTCCTGTAGGTTGTCATGGTCCTAAAGGTATAAGGGGGGCACAAGAGGAGCAAGCACAAACCAAATGTTTGCAGCTCTGTGTCGGTAGAGTAGGCAAGAGTCTATGTATAGCCTGGGGGAAAGATGGAATCGAGCATGTGGATCCCTAGCTTGTTGTAGGATAGTGGGATCCAAGGTAGCAGTCATTACTAGTTTGTCAATGGTAGCATTGCCTTCTGCTAAAAGTCCTGGAAGATTAGTACGGGAGTGTAGATGTTGAACATACCAGGGATAGGGCATTGTTTGAGTAGCAGTTGCAAGGAGGAGAGTAGTAAATCAAGGGGGCTACCACAAGATCTAAAGGCTGCAAAAGCTAAGCTTTGTATGGTCTGGAACACATAAGCACTGTCTGAAAATATATTGCACGGGGTTGTTGGAAAGTCTTGAAGACTTGTAACATAGTGGACAACTCTCAAAATTGTACTGATCCCAGAAATGAAAGGATCTTTTGTGAAGAGAGCTGTCCCTCATGGAAGACCACGTAACCAAATTTATGTTTGCTGGGATCTGTGGAGATTAGAGGAGCCTCAGGAAGGGGATTGCATTTAGGAAGCACCTGGGGAAATAAAGACAAAGGAAGCTGTCTTATTCCTTGGAGGAGCATATATTTGGGGTAATGATTATCATATTTTCCCTGATAAGTTAGTAGGAGAGTTTGAAAACCAGGATTATCAAAGAAACAATGTTTGGAGCATGGGAAATGAAAGGGGAAGGACCAGCGACTTTGGGTCATGGCCATATAAAAGGCGGGAGGTTTGAATGAGCTTAAGGGCTATAATTCCCAGGCCTCAATTACAGGAATAACTTTATGTAATTGACTCCAAGAAGAGTGGACCCATATCAATGGTCCCTGGGCCTGCCAAAGTGCTCCCATAGGGGTGTTCTTTGTTGAAATGACTAAAGCCTGGATAGGTTGTCCAGGTTGTATCCTATTAACCAATGCTTGAGACAAGTGTCAACCTTCAGGTGAGACTTTGGGGGGAATGGAGGCTGTATCAGTGCCCCACAAGAGGTCAAAGAGTGGTGTAAGCTCTTCTGTGGACATGGGTAGAAAGCCTGTATCCAATTTATGTTGCCACAGAGGGTCTGTGCCTCAGAGAGGGTGATCTTATAGGGTAAGGTAAGAGCAGGAGCTATATGGCGGATGACATCCTGGATAGAATGGTCCAGAAAGGTATATGGGGCATGCAACTGAATTTTATCTGCAGCAATAGTGAGGTCCAGTGCTCAGAGATTTAAGTTTTTGAAAAGCTCCTTTTAGGATCTTAGGGTCCTTATGAGCAAAAAGAATGTCATCCATATAGTGTAAGATATACACCTCAGTCAAAAAAGGCCTGCATGCATGGGCCACATAATATTGGCAAATGATAGGGCTGTTTTTCATGCCTTGTGGAAGGACCTTCCATTGATAACATTGGGCTGGGAGATTACGGTTAGTGGCAGGCACAGAAAAGGCAAAATAGGGCTTGTCATCATCATGGAGAGGAATAGAAAAGAAGCAATCTTTTATATCTATTATAATGATTGAACAATTTTTTTAGGAATGGCGGTTGGGTGTGGCAATCCTGGTTGTAATACCCCCAGGGGTTCCATCTGATCATTGACAGCCCTTAAATCAGGTAGAAGTCTCCAATTTTCTGATTTTTTTTTTGAATGACAAAAATAGGGGAATAGTGGGGCCTAAGAGAGGGCTTTATATGACCCAAGGACAATTGTTCCTGGATTAGTGTAATTAAGTGGGTTAACTGATGGGAAGGAAGAGGCCACTGCTCCACCCATATTGGAGCCTTTGCTTTCAAGTTAGTTTAATGGGGGGTGGTTTGGGCAACAGGGCAGTGGCCGCTAGAATTGGGGGTAGGGGATAGATGCATTTTCTGTCCATTGATTAGTTATGTAATCATCATAAAAAGCCGTGTCATCTGTCATCAGTGGTTAGAACAACATCCATGTTAGTAAGAGTATCCCTTCCCCACAAATTATGAGGAAGTCCTGTGGCTAAAAGCGGCTTGATTGCTCTGGTGTTGCCATCAGGATCAGTCTAGACCACAGGGCATTGGACCTGCTGAGATTTTGTAAACCTCCAACCCCAGAAGGTCCAGGCATGCAATGCCAGTGGGGCAATGCATCCTCCTGTCTGATTATTGTAACATCAGCTCCTGTATCAATTAAGCCTTTAAATATATGTCCATCCAGGGTAAGCTGCATTCTAGGCTTATGTAAGTCAATAGGCACCATCCATTGAACGTGGGGGGATGGGAGCCCCTATTTCCTCCCTTTGGGGCAGGGTTGAGAAGTGCCTCACTGGCCCATTTAAAGAACCCTTTTTATGGGGTTGCAGCCCACATCCATCTTAGATCTGCATTCTCTTGCCCAATGAAAGCCTTTATGGCACTTTGGACATTTGGATGGAGGAATTTGGTTTTTCTTGGCCTCCTTGATAAGTTTGTTGGGACAGTTGCAAGACCAATGGCCCTGTTCCCCACAAATCCAGCATTTGTTTTTATCTGTACTCATCAAAGACTGTTGAGCGCCCAGAGCCTCTGCAAGAGCAGTGGCATGGGCCCCAGCTGTCCCAACATCCCAACAGGCTAGAATCCATTCAGACATCCTTGTGTCTTACAAGTCCTATGGCCAGGCGACACTCAGTAGAGCAGCCTTCATATACAAGATCCTTAAGCAGGGCATCAGCAGCTCCCCGATGACTTATGTTTATATTTTGTTGTTACCTTTCAACAAAGTCAGAGAAAGGCTCACCTGGCTTTTGCACTAGTTTGGACTCATACAGTGCGTAGAGTTGAACCTGCTCAAAATAGCGAAGAGGTCCCTGTGCCTGAGCCTGAGGAGTCTCATAATTGCCTCGCCCTACCAGGGCATCAAAACATAGGTTTTGAAGATTAGTGCATCTGTTGCAGCCTGCCTGTTGTTCACATTCATCCTGATAAGTGGCCTTCCATAAGAGGAAGTCACCCCCTTGCAAGCATGCACGGGCGATATGCTGCCAATTGCAAGGGGTATTGGTCATGTGAATGGTTGTATCTGGAAGTTGACTGAACCAGGGAGAATGGATACCATCCTCAAGTGCCGCTTTGCACAGCTTTTTTAAGGTGTCATGGGAATAAGGATTCCAAACATTTGGATTTTGTTGGCTCTGAACAATGGCAATAGGAAAAAACTGTGGATGTCCCCTCCCATTCCAGACAAAAGGGAGGTGGTGGAAGAATTTTCCAGACTTCCTCCCCAAGGAGGGGGTAAAGGGGAGGGGCTCCCTCACAGGCACCATATGATGGCAGTGTATGGCCATTGCCCTGTAATGGCGGGGCATAGGGCAGGGCAATTTCCTGTTTTTTACTAAGAGTGTCATCAAGACATTATTTTTGCTCTTTTGAGTCTTCCGCACTAAATACTTCCTTTTTGTCAGAGTGAGGCTCTGGTAGTTTCACTTTTGTTGAGAATGCTCGGGGCAAGCCATCCCCAGCATTCTGTTGTTGAATTTGTTTATCTATCTCCTTTAAAATAAGATTGTCTTGCTAGAAGGAGTCAGGAGGGACTCCCCAAAGAGAGGCCAGAATGGCAGTTACAGTAGGATAGAATGATCCAGACTGCAAGTGTCCCTCTCTGACCTCCATTTTTCTTGCTAAAAATAATACACGAGCCCATTGTTCAGGATCCCAGCAGCAGGATTCTGTAGACCAAGGGGCAATACTTCATCTAGCACCTTAGCTACACCCTTTTCTGTTACCTTAATTCGCCTGCTCCTGAGGAGAGAAACCAATGCTGCGGCATGGGGGCCGGCGGCAGCTGGATGACTATTTCCCATTCTGGACATCACTCACCCTGTAAGACGGACCTAGAGGGACTCAGGAGCTGCTTAAGGAGACGATGGGCAGAGATAGGAGAGACATGCCAAACTGAAGATGGCAAGCCAAAGAACAGGGTAAGGGGAATGATCACCCACAGTGACAAAGGGGTGAGAAAGAGGGCATTCTGTGCTCAAACCCGAGTGCCATGTTTGGGCACCAGCTGCAGCTGACCATCTGGTCTGCTTTCATGGTCGTCGCCACCACTACCCAATCCCGGACCCCAGGGCTGGTGAGGAGACTGTGTCAGTGGAGCCGCATTCAGACACAGGAGACCAGGTTCGGTGATGCAGATCTATTTTATTGAGGAATTTACAAGTTTATTGGTCCAGGGTGCCGGGACCAATCAGACAAGAATGCAATGACTATGCCGTATATGGGCAGCCCTGGTTCCGGGACCAATCAGACAAGGATACAACGACTATGCCATATATGGGCAGCCCAGGTTCCGGTAAATCATGTGACCATGGCTGTTGTTATGCCCACTTGCTGCAAGCTGTAGATAAACCGCAAGCTGTAGATAAACTGAAACCTGGAATTTCAAGGGGTGGTGACTAGGGAGTGGTGAGCCTTAAGAGTCGGCCCTACGACTTGCCAAATGGAGCGATAATCACAAGGCCTTCCTTGTGGCTCCAGCGGTCCGGCCTTTGCCTCAGGCCTGCTATATGGCTATCATTAGGACTTCCACTCTAGGTTCAAGCCTGTCTCCCACACAAGAGCTGGTTCTTTGAAAAGATAAACAAGATTGACAGACTGCTAACCGAGTTAACCAAAAGAAAGAAAGGACCTCCAAATCAACAAAATCAGAGATGAAAGGGGAAACATCAGAGCAGACACCAGAAAGATACAAAACATTATAAGAGAATACTTTAAAAACCTATATGCTACTAAATTTGAAAACCTAAAAGAAATGGACAGATATCTAAAGGCATGGGAACCACCAAAACTAAACCAAGAAGAGATTAACAGCTTAAACGGACCCATAACACAAAAAGAAATTGAAACAGTAATACAAAACCTCCTGACTAAAAAAAAGCCAGGACCAGATGGATTTACACCAGAATTCTATCAGACATTTAAAGAAGATCTACTACTTAATTTATTCAAGAAGGTCAAAAAAATAGAAATGGAGGGAGAACTTCCAAATTCCTTCTATGAAGCCAGCATCACTCTAATACCAAAGCCAGGTAAATATAGAACCAAAAAAGAAAACC
>NW_008335967.1:7238223-7243198 GCF_000622305.1 Nannospalax galili | reverse complement strand
CTTGAAACTCTTGCAAGAGCAATAAGACAAGAGCAGGAAATTAAAGGAGTAATAATTGGAAAAGAAGAGATCAAATTATCCCTTTCTGCAGATGTATGATACTATATCTAAGAGATGCCAAAAATTCCACCAGAAAACTCCTAGAAATTACTAACACGTTCAGTAAAGTCACAGGTTGCAAAAGTAACCTACAAAAGTCCGTAGCCTTTCTATACACCAATAATAAGCAATCAGAGAAAGAGCACATGGAAACACTCCCTTTCACAATAGCTGCAAAAAAATAAAATATCTCTGAATAAAACTGACCAAAGACATTAAAGACCTCTCCAGTGAAAATTTTAAATCTTTAAGATTGAGGAAGACATCAGAAGATGGAAGGACCTCCCATGCTCATGGACTGGAAGAATTAATGTTGTGAAAATGATCATCCTACCAAAAGCCATTTATAGATTCAATACAATGCCAATCAAAATCCCCATGACATTTTCACAGAACTGCAAAAAAAAAAAAAAACATCCTAAGAATCATATGGAAGCACAAAAGACCTCAGATAGCCAAAGCAACCCCGAGCACGAAGTGCAATGCTGAGGAGATTACTATGCCAGACTTTAAGCTGTATTACAGAGCTATAGTCTTAAAAACACCATGGTACTGGCACAAAAATAGACCCATAGATCAATGGAACAAGATTGAAGACCCAATATAAGTACATGCAATTTCAGCCACCTGATGTTTGAGAAAGAGGCCAAGAACATTCACTGGAGGAAAGACAGCTGTGTTCAGCAAATGGTGCTGGCAAAACTGGATCTCCACCTGTAGAAGAATGAAACTAAACCCCTGTCTTTCACCCTCACAAAAGTCAATTCCAACTGGATCAAAGACCTCAATGTAAAGCCTGAACCTCTGAAACTGTTAGAAGAAAACATTGGGAAAAACCTACAAGATATAGGTGTAGGAAAGGATTTTCTGAACCGGACATCAATTGCTCAGGAAACAAGGTCAAGAATCAACAAATGGGACCTCCTTAAACTAAAAAGCTTCTGTACATCAAAGGAGACAACCAGGGAAGTGAAGAGAAAATCCACAGAATGGGAGAAAATCTTCACCAGTGAAACATCTGACAGAGGTTTAACATCCAGAATATACAATGAACTAAAAAAACAGAGAATCAAGACAAGAAGTAATCCAATTAAAAGATGGGCTAAGGAGGGTTCTCAAAAGAAGAAGTAAAGGTGGCTATGAAACACACACACACACACACACACACACACACACACACTACCATTGAAATCTACCTAATGACTTTATAGACATACATAGGTGCCAAGGGTCTGAGTGCAACTGATTATGACTAGTAATAATCAGAAACATACAGATAAGCGACGCATGCACCAACATCTCATCGTTAGTAGCAAAAACAATGAGTGTTTCTGTAAGAAACTGTATATTTTAAAATGAAATGGAGATCTTTTTTCAAAGGTTAAAAACTCATTCAATTTTATGTCTTACAGGGCTTATACTGAGTTCAATATCGTATAACTGTATTAATTCAATTGTGAACCTAAAAACTACAGCCACTTTCGAAAGAGATGTATCCTTGCTCTGGTGTGTGTTACTGAATGTGTTAAAGCTGTAATGAAATGCTTCTTCTAATCATGTGGTTATTAAATTTAAAAAAATTCTTCAAAGCATAAAAATTTGCTCCTTAATAATTAGTAGATGTGAAAACATTACCAATGAAATCTACCTGATGACTATATATCCATGTTCAGATGCCAAGGAGCTCAGAAAATAACCGACTGTGACTAGTAATAATCAGATATATAGAGATTAGAAATGCATGTGCAAACATCCAATGTCAATTGCATTGAAAAAGAATTTTTCTATATGAAACTGTGTATTTTAATAATGAAATGGAGATCTTTTTTAAAGGTTAAAACCTCATTTAATTTTATGTCTTATAGGGTTTATACTGAGTACAATATTGTATAACTGTAATAATTCAACTGTAAACCTAAAAATTTACAGCCAATTTTGAAAGAGATGCATTTTAGCTCAAGAAATTGTTATGCCAATGTTTTATCACAGCACCCGAACCCAAACTGGGGCAGAAATTGGTTCTAAGAATGTGGCCTCTTGCTGTGATAGACTTGACAATGCTGTTTTTGGTGAGGATGGTGGAAACATTGGGAACTTTGGGCTGGAAAAGCCTTTGAGTGCTTGGGGCTTAATGAGCTGTTGCTGTGGAGCTTGGAATGGTTCTGCTGAGAGAAATATGGATGATGGAGGCCTAGCTTGTGAAGTTTCAGAAGGAAATAAAGACTCAATCAGAGCCGTTTGTGTGATGTATTTGAATTAAGAATTCATGGAAGTGAGAAAAACAGGAAGATGGTGGCAGAATATGGTGTACCCTGGGCAGCCAGCCTTAGGGTTGGGGGCGAGGGAGCTCCCAAGAGATTGAATGCATTTGATGGACCATGGGAGGAACCTTATCACACAAAATGAGTATTTACCTGACCATTAGGTGCTGCCATATTGATCTCAAAATTCTGAACCCAGGACTTGGCAAGTAAGAAAGAAAATAATTGATGAGCCAAAATGATGGTGCAGATGGAGCAATGGTGGTGACAGTGACATTGGCACAAGGACCTAGAAACATGACTCCCCACCCCCTTATTTTATTAAGCATTTTGATGTTTCTAGATTGATCTTGAAATTCTGAATTCAGGACTTGGCAAGTAAGAGGAACAATAACTGGGGAGCCAAGATGGCAGAGCCGTGCACACCAGCAGGGCAGAATTGCCTTGTGCAATGGCAGAGCCATGCTGGTATGGCTGCTCACAAGCATCGGTGGGGCAGAGCTGAGCCAAACTGCCCACCCTAGCACCATGGTGACACCTGGGTGATCATAACCATCACCCAGTGACTATCAAGACCTGGTTGTGGTCCTCAACCAACATGAGGAACCTAGAAGGCTACAGATTTCAGGAAACAAACTAGAGTACACTGGTGTAAAACTGTCATGTGAAGCTGTGAAACCTCCTAACTGCCACTCAGAGAATCTTGGATAGAAGTCCTGCGACCTACAATAAAACCCTGAGAGGAATCAGCCTGTTGGAGACTGCCTTGGTGAGGACCAGAAACAGCCTAAATGTAATGTGTATGTGAGGACTGTGAACAACTAACTTTGACGATGAAAACCAAGGATTCCCAACTGCTGAGGAAAGGAGAAATCTCTACTTGACATTTCTAAGGAATGTATAAGAGAAACAGAAATTAAGAGAATCCCATTCCAAGAAACCTCAGTGTATTCGGAGCCCAAACCACGTACAAAGGAAGAGGAGTGGATCCCTATTTTGGCACATCTGAGTGTGAGAATTATAGATCACTGACACTCTAATGAGGTATAATTTCTTGAGCACCCAGCTCACGTGTGTTATGTAAGGTCAAAGGGGTTTTTTTCACTTGCAAATAAAAGACACAAAGTCAGGGAGTGGGTGGGGGTGCTGGGATAAGGGTAGAGATGGGGGAGGAGGTCTGAATATAATCAAAATTCATTTTATGAAATTCTTGAATCAAAAATCTCTCTTAAAGTTAAAAGAAAGAATTTATGGAACTGAAAACTTGGCTTTATTGGTATAATCAATGCTGGTTATCTGGAGCCAAACAATCAGTTGTGATTAATAAGAGATTAAGTATTATTGAGATGAAATTGTCTGGAAAGTATTTCCTTAGGGTGGGAAGTATTTCCTTAGGGTCAGTATACAGAAGCTGTGATCCAGAGGAGGCTCCATCTCAAACTGGCAGCTGAACTCAGCAATGTTTAACAGTCTCCCGTATGGCACTTGTTTTGAAGGCATAAAGGGATATGGATAACAGCTGAGACTCAGCATCATGTAAGGCCAGGTGAGACCATTGGTGAAGGTGTAGCCTCAGATTCAGTGGAAATCCTTAGGATTGGAGATTCCAGGATTGTGAAATGACAACCAGGGACAAGAGCAGGTGTGGAGTGGAGCCAGCCTGAGCCTATGCGACAAGCTGTGAATGCCATTTGGAACCTAGAAGACACTGAGTCCCAGATGCCTGACATTCAGCTATATATACTGCCTGATTTTGAATTTGCTTTAACTGAATTGTGACTGTGCTCTTGTTCTTCCCTCTTAGAATAAAAAAATATGTAACTTACTGTGATTCTCCAGGACCCCAGAGTTAAGAGACTTTGAAATTTTTGAAAGACTGTGGGACATTTGAAAGTTGGATTATGTTTTATATTATGACATTAACATGAGATCTTGGGGACAAGAAATGAAAAGGGTATGGCTTATAGTGATGAGGGTGTCAAGTTGCCAATGAGTCATTTGTGCTGGTTAGATTTTGTTAGCCTGGCACTAACTAGAGTCACCTGGGAAGAGGGACTTTCAAGTGAGGAATTACTTCCACTGGAATTTCCCGAGGCCATGTCTGTGAGGCAGTTTCCTAACTGTTAATTGATGTAGGAGGGTCCAGCCCACCGAAAGCAGTGCCATCCTTCTGTAAGTGGGCCTGCATTGTCTAAGAAAGCAAGCTGAGCAAGCTAGGAGAAACAGACCAGTAAGTAGAGTTCCTCTGTGGTCTCTGCTTTAGCTCTTGCTTTGGCTTCCCTCAGTGATGAACTGTAACCTGTACACTGAAATAAACACTTTACTCCCATAGGTTGCTTTTGGTTACGGTGTTTATCACGGCAACAGAACAAACTAGAACAACTTTCTTCACAACTGAGCCTTTATCAGATTCTGCTTATGCATCTATAAGCAGAATCTATTATTTCCTATATAGAGTCTATGTATAGTTCCATGCTTTTAACTCCTGCATCTTTTTGTCCTTCTTTTCCTGTCTTTTTATTATCTATCTATCTATCTATCTATCTATCTATCTATCTATCTATCTATCATCTATCTATCTATCTATCTATCATCTATCATCTATCTATCTATCA
>NW_008335967.1:7234085-7238212 GCF_000622305.1 Nannospalax galili | reverse complement strand
CTATCTATCTATCTATCATCTATCTATCTATCTATCTATCTATCTATCTATCTATCTATCATCTATCATCTATCTATCTATCATCTATCTATCTATCTATCTATCTATCTATCTAATTATCTGTCATCTATCTATCTGAATATTCTGAATATTATAATGAAATCTTATGTATAGTGGTTTCAATAGTGATTGATTTATGGCTAGGTTTATCTATATCACTTCCCTTTCATGCTAAACTTTCAAAAGTTAAACATAAATATTATATTACATGTAATTATACTTGCAGGAATGACTTTTATAATATGGACAGAATCTGAAGTAATCACTTTTACTTAACCAACCAAAAGGCTACAGTTTATGATGTAAATAAACTCAGAGCCATGTGCTTTTCTTGTGACCTTGATCCCTTGGGATTCCATTTTGCACTCCACCCAAGATAGTGAATGGATGTGGATATGCTTTAATTATCAAATAAAGTACTGGTAGCATGTATTGAGAAGTCTGATTGACATTGTGTGTGAGAGATATTTTAGGCCTGCGGATCAGAAGGCAAGTTGTCTAATAAGATAAGGGTGACTCCAAGCTTGTAGTTCCCCAATTGATGCTGGAGAAATGGTTTTGAATAAAAGTACGAGTGAGGCCTGATTCAGGAGCACAGTTCTAGAAGACATCTGGTAGAAGGGGTACCCTCCAAGTTTGAGGTCACTCTTAAAACTAAAGTTAAGACTCAGGATGTTTATTGAGGTATAGCTGTAATGTGGCTTAGTAACACCACAATGCCTGTTTACAAATAGATAAGGCCTAAAAACCCTGCAATACTATTTTAAAAAATAACTAATTCTTTCAATTACCAAATTATCCAGTTAGCATAAAAATTTCTGCTGATGTTTTTAAACAGAGGGCTCATTTAAATCAAGATTCAAAGTATAAGTGTTTTTATTACAGAAACACAGAAATAAAAGTGGGAGGAAAGTTTCAGAAGTCATGGATGTGAATGGCATAGACTGTGATGATGGCTTTGCAACTGAATGCTTCTCTCCAAGCTCATCCTTCAAGTCATACACATTAGCTATGTAAAACCTTTTATAAGCTGTTCATCTTCAAGAAGATGCTAAAACAGCCCAGAGCTAGGGTGTCACTCAGTGTCAGATTTTATACTTAGCATGTGCAAGGCCTTGGGTTCCATCCTACTACTACCCGAACAACAAAATAACCCCACACAAACTATTCCCACATTCTACCATTAAGAAACTTAACGATAATAAAACATCTTCCATTTGATACATTTTAGACACATCTCTGAAATACATACTTTAAAATTTAGTTTATATGTGTGAGTGTATTGCCTGCATGTATGTAAGTGTACCTGTGTCATGCAAAGCCCACAGAGGTCAGAAGAGGGTACAGGATCCCCTGGAACTGGAGTTATGCACCATTGTTAGCTACTATGTGGGTACTGGAAATCGAACCTGGGTCCTCTGCCGGAGCAGCCAGTGCTCTTAACCACTGAGACATCTCTCTGGCCCCCTGAAATATATTTTTCAAATGACAATTGCAATTAAAAATCTAAGTTAGCATAAAAAGTAATGGATTTTGTTATGGCAGCCTCAAAATAAGAGCCTTATTTTGCTCTTATTCATCTACTGTCCCTCCTGTCCCCCTCTTGGCATCCCCTGCTTCTCTACCATTCTTTATGTCACACGTATGTATTCCTAACTCTTTTTTGCCTCTTCTTTCATCCTTTAAGATCTCTCCTTTCCTTCTCATGATCTCTTTTCTACTTTCATGGTGCACACACATACACACCTCTCCAGTGTCTGCACATAAGAAAAAAAATGTATCTGTCATTTTGATGTTAATATTTACTTATGGGAGTAACAGCTGTCACCTGATCCATCCATTAAAAAATTCTCCTTCAGTATCTCACCTGTTGGTTTTGGCCACTATTGATGATCAGTGTCTTACCATCATTTCACCAGACGTATCTCACTCCTTCTTAGGAAGAATCTTCCAAGATTTGAAATATTTTATTAGTTCATCACATCACATATTAAAGGCCTTTGAGCTCTTCCCCAAATCCTAATAATGGTAATTCTTTTCTATTGGGCACCCAATATTTTACAAAGCATTTGAAACATGCTATTTCATAAATATCTGATCCTCACAAAACACTGTAGAGGTAAACTGGTTCTATGACCTTGGGCAAAGTTCCTCTTATATATGAGGAAAACAATAACCACAACTTCTAGAACTGTTATGAAAATTCAACAAATGTAGAAACTACATTATGGCAAGAGTGAAATAAATATTAACTATTATTATTATTATAGTTATGTTTAAATTTTTTACATTAATTAATTTGTGTGTGTGTGTATGTGTGTGTGTGCATGTGTGTGTGTGTGTGTGTGTGTGTAAGTCAGAAGAAAACTTGTAGTAGATGGTTCTCTCTTCCACCATATGGGGTCTAGGAGTCAAACTCAGGTCATCAGGTTTGGCAGTAAGTGCCTTTATCATCTTACTAGCCCTATTATTAGAGTTATATTTCTATCATCAACATTTGTGGGAGACAGGCTTGAGCCTAGGGTGAAAGTCTTATTGATAGCCATATAGCAGGCCCAAGGCAACGGCCCAACTGCTGGAGCCACAAGAAATGCCTTGTGACATTTTGCTCCCATTGGCAGATCATGAGACTGATGCCTAGAGCTTGCCACTCCCTAATCACTACCCTTGGAATCCAAAATTGCAACACTTAGATATTGCAACAGTCAGGGTCATGTGGTTTCCAGGAATGCAGGCTCTGTAATCTGAAACCCAGTATGCTAATGAGGCATCCTACCCACTATTCTGTGATAGGATGTTAAGTCTGTTATGCTAATAGGATGCTAAGACTGTTATGCTAATAAGGTATCCTACTTGCTGTACTGTGATAGGATGCCAAACCTGTTATGCTAATAAGGTATCCTATTTGCTGTGCTGTGATTGGACCGCTACCCCTATATAAGCTTGTGCCTTCCTGCAATAAAGCAGATCTGTGTCACTGAACCTGGTCTCCTGTGTCTGAATGTGGCTCTGCTGACACAGTCTCCTCACCAGCCCTGGGGTCCAGGACTGGGCAGAAACAGCGATGACAGAAGACCAGAAGATGGCACTGGGCGGGCAGAAGAGCGGCCTCAGCCCAGGGCAAGTGGAGGAGCAGCCTCAATGCCCGTGAGAACAGAGGAGCGGCCGCTGCTGGCGGTGACTGCAAACATTTATTTTAACCTATTAATTATGTCATAGGTTTATTTTAACTGTTTCTTTGACTTTTTTCTAGTGATTGTTAGGCGTTTCAGGAACAACTTTATTACTATATTCATATATAGTAATAATTCCACAGTTTCTGATTTGGAATTGGCTTATATATAATACAAATTTAACTTTTAGAGTTACTTATTGCAAAATTATATATAAATATTGCATGTTCTTTACTTTTAAAGATTAAGCTATTTTATACCAAAATAAACAAAAAGAAGAAATTTAATTTACACTGTTTAAACTATGTATATGGTATTTTACGAGCCAAAAAAGCAATGTATTTTATTTGATTCACTTTACTGTAGTAGAATCATGGAGTATGAGAGCCTAAAGGTTCTCAAAGAGCAGCTTCACCACTTCATTCATGAGAAAAGAAACTGAGGACTAACAAGGTTAAATGACTTGTCCTACCTATGTGACCTCCTGATGATAGAGATAGGGCCAATAACAGACCCAAGGGCACAGCCAGTGTGGTTCCGAACCAATTACTCTGCATGGTGCTAAACTATTTTAAATGTTCCTCCACTGATTCTCATACCTACAGCTAAAGAGTGGAGAGTACCTCTATTTGGAATTAAAGGTGAGAATCCTGTGCTATACTGTGAAACCACGCTGATGTCTGTGGAAGCAGCAAAGTGGAGCTCAGAAACCCATCAGTGTGTAATGCTGTTTAGCAGTAAGTGAATGTCAAACAGAGTATACATGTGAGCATACATTAATACACAGGCTGAGAGCAGTTTCATTACAGTCTACCTAGCAGCACTTTTCTAGTCTCAAGCAGTCATTTGTGATTTTTGATGGTATTAAATCCCCTCCTCATCTGCACCTCACTC
>NW_008335967.1:7195942-7232904 GCF_000622305.1 Nannospalax galili | reverse complement strand
TCCAAATAAAACAAAAGGGGAGGGAACTCATGTGTGGATGTGTGGTACTGTAAACACTGCCAAGTACCCAAGGCTTGAGAAGTTGTAGCTCCTAGAGAAAAAACCTGCTTTTGCCACATCTCTAAACTAATGCAATGCTCTACTTTATTCTAAACATACATCCTCATATTTACAGACAAGTGTACCTTTCACCCCTCATCAAAGAAGTTTCTTTTTGCAACAGATAGAGACTATTACAGTGTTCCAGAACTGGTCAAATGCAGAGAATAAGTGTCTGTGAGACACTTAACCCTAAGTGACACATCTTCAATGCACCTTCTACACATAGGATGAATGTATCTCTCAACTCTCACCAGAGACATTTCCTTATGCAGCAGATGGTGATTAACACAGAAACCCACAATGGGCTAAAGTACAGAGAACAAGAGGCCTCAGAGAGCTTAGCCCTGAGTAGGATACCTATTTCAAACCTCCGTTTCTCAAGGCTTGGGGATCATTTTGGAAGAGGAGGTGGAAAGACTATAAGAACCAGAGGGGGTGGATGACCACAAGGAAAGAGAGTCTTCCAGACAGCTGGTCAGTTACTCATATGAACTCACAGCAATAGTGATAGGATGCACAAGTTCCATGTAAGCTCAAACCAGAAAAAAAGATCCCAGTATAGACATGAGGAAGTAGGTAAGAAATCCCAACCCAACCTAAGGAACTTTTAGCAATTGATGGCTGCTGGGAGTGGGAGAGACAATATCTTACAGGGATGGCACTGGGTGGACCCTGTGGATGGACCCACACTGAAGGACATTTTGGGACACAAATCATACTCTATAGGACCTATTACATATATATATATATATATATATATATATATATATATATATATATATATATATATATATATATATATATATATATATATATATATATATATATATATATATATATATATATATATATATATATATATATATATATATATATATATATATATATATATATATATATATATATATATATAGTCTTTCATATATATATATATATATATATATATATATATATATGTAATAGGTCCTATAGAGTATGATTTGTGTCCCAAAATGTCCTTCAGTGTGGGTCCATCCACAGGGTCCACCCAGTGCCATCCCTGTAAGATATTGTCTCTCCCACTCCCAGCAGCCATCAATTGCTAAAAGTTCCTTAGGTTGGGTTGGGATTTCTTACCTACTTCCTCATGTCTATACTGGGATCTTTTTTTCTGGTTTGAGCTTACATGGAACTTGTGCATCCTATCACTATTGCTGTGAGTTCATATGAGTAACTGACCAGCTGTCTGGAAGACTCTCTTTCCTTGTGGTCATCCACCCCCTCTGGTTCTTATAGTCTTTCCACCTCCTCTTCCAAAATGATCCCCAAGCCTTGAGAAACGGAGGTTTGAAATAGGTATCCTACTCAGGGCTAAGCTCTCTGAGGCCTCTTGTTCTCTGTACTTTAGCCCATTGTGGGTTTCTGTGTTAATCACCATCTGCTGCATAAGGAAATGTCTCTGGTGAGAGTTGAGAGATACATTCATCCTATGTGTAGAAGGTGCATTGAAGATGTGTCACTTAGGGTTAAGTGTCTCACAGACACTTATTCTCTGCATTTGACCAGTTCTGGAACACTGTAATAGTCTCTATCTGTTGCAAAAAGAAACTTCTTTGATGAGGGGTGAAAGGTACACTTGTCTGTAAATATGAGGATGTATGTTTAGAATAAAGTAGAGCATTGCATTAGTTTAGAGATGTGGCAAAAGCAGGTTTTTTCTCTAGGAGCTACAACTTCTCAAGCCTTGGGTACTTGGCAGTGTTTACAGTACCACACATCCACACATGAGTTCCCTCCCCTTTTGTTTTATTTGGATGTAAATTACAAACATACCATTTCTTCTTTAAAAGTTTGAAGCATATTTCTCTAGAAAAAAAAATTTAAAAAGGACCATAAGATCAATCACCATACCTAAAACTGTAACACGAATTCCTTAGTATTACCAAATAGGCAGTTGGGTGATCAATTTTCCTGTTGTTTAAAAAAAGAACATCAATTTTGGAACTAGGGTTGTAGCTCGGTGTCTAGCATGCATCAGGCCCTGGCTCATTTGTATAGTGTTCTGGTGCTAGCAACAAAGCAAATAAAAACAAATAAAAACCCAACAACGTTTCTTTGTCATGGTCCAGTCCTGTGCACCGGATCTTAATCTGTATGTTACTTTTCTCTCTTCTTCTCCCAATTTATTTGTTGAAGAAAACTCATTTTTGAGCACTAGCTTTTCCCACAATCTAGACTGCAGCTTGCATGCCCATGGTGCTTATAAGGCAGCTTTGAATAGTGAAGAAAATGTTCATAGATTGTTGTTAGTGCCACCTAATTGGGTGAGCACTGTTGTGGACACTGATGATCAGAGGTAGCAGTAATTCTGGTTCTTCCAGCTGTCTGAGTGCTCTGTGACCTGGTGAAATGTGCTGGTCAGTCTGGGCAGGCCAAGGGTGTTTCCATGCCTCAGTTCTTTCCTGTTCTTGAATCTAAACCCGACCTCTGGCTGTGTCTGCCCTGAACAGGATCTGCTTTTCCTTCATAGCTGTTGCCACAATGTGTCATTGTGGTGGACTTAGACATTTTAGCGTCAGAAAAGTCAGGAGTATATGAATGTAACTTTGTGTTTAACTGAATTCTGTGCAACAACACAACTTTGAGTTCTAGCTGGGAGTATGAAAACATAAATTTGACAATTTGTGATGACTACTTCCAGATGGGAACTTTTCCTCTTATGACTAAACATCAAATGAAATGCAATTCTTTCTCTTCTCTTTTCTCTGGGGAAAACTAAGTTCCAGGGCTGGGGCCATCCCATATGTATGCCGTGTGTGTGTGTGTGTGTGTGTGTGTGTGTGTGTGACACAGGTGCTCATGTGGAGGCCAGAGGTCAACACTGACAGTCTTCCTCTATTGTTCTTGACTATTTTTTGAAACAGGGTCTCTCAGTGAACCTAGAGCTAGATGCTAGCTTCAAGCCCTTTGGGATCTACCTGTCTCTGCCCCCAGTGCTGGGGTTATAGATGCGTACAGCTGCATTTTGTTTTTATACTGAACTGAGATCCCCAACCTTGCACAGCAAACCCTTTACCCACTCACACATGTCACTCATCCCTTTTTTCCTTGGTCTTCATGCTTAAGTGAGGCTGGGACTGTCTCCATTGCCTAAGCTTGTTGTTTAAACACTATGGTCAGTGCTCCAAATAGACAGGAAGAAGAGATTCAGAGAAGATGAGAGTAAGATACAGATATACAGATGTTAGGAGATGCTGTACCCTATACCCTGCTTACTTCTAGGGCAAAAGAGAGGTAATCTCACTTATTGATTAGATTGATTGATTGCAAAAGGGTTTTATGCTGTAGCCAGGCTGGCATTAAACTCCAGGTAATACTCTTAACCTAAACTTACTGAGTGTTGGGATTATAGGCAAAAGCCACCACACCTATCTGGGCAGTCATTTTAATACTAAGACCCATTGAAGAGCATCTCAGGTTTTGGAACAGACAAAGCCAATACTGGGCAGTAAGATATGAGGCAGTTTTGGAAGAGGGGTATAAGAGTACATTTTGAGATGAAGTGGGGGAAATTGTTGGGAGGTTCTGAGCTGCTAAGGCATTTGAGGGTGATGACATGAAGATGCAATGACCATAAAACCAAGAGTTGAGCCTAGAAGTGAAGGCAGGGAGCACAGACACCAGCCATGGAAGTCAAAGACCACTTGTCATATCCTGTACCTTAGCTGATGTATGCATGCGATTTGCCAGGGTCCACATGGACAACCACACTGCAGAAGCCCCTTGTCTCCTGATGCTGGAGGATGCTTATGGCTTCCCATGGAAATTGGACCACCCTCATGAAAAATAGGAACAGAAGGAGAACCTTGAGTTGGAATGAATAGTCACTGATGCTAGGTTATTTTAACTACCAAGACTGAATTTTCCTTCAAGCATCAGAAAGAGGACTCAAGAACTAAGATGATTTTTGTTGTAAAAGATAAAGGCATGCTCCAATACATTTGGATTACTGCTATAAATTTAAAGCCCACTAGACAACTCATAGTTGTGTTTGTTCTAAATATCTTCTCTTCTATACTGTAAGTTTCACAAGGACAAGATTGTCCCTTTTTTGATCCTTTATTCTTTTCCCCTAACTTAGTTCTTGTACTTTCTAGATCCTTAAGAAGGAATTTGTCATATAAACATCAGACTCCCACACTAGTACCCTTTATGGTACTTGATAAGAACAAAGGCATAGGGCTGGTGAAATGCTCAGTGGGTAAAGGTGCCTGCCACCAAGCCTGGTGACCTGAGTTTGATATCTGGGATTCACATTATAGAAAAAGAGGATGGACTCCAGCAAGTTGCCCTCTGACTTCCACACACATGCTGTGGCATACCTATACTCATTCAAATACACGCCCACACCTTCAATAAATGTAATAAAAACTTTAAAAAGTGAATGAAGACATAATGATATTTTCTTTCTCCAGAAAAATATTTTTTTCTGAGCATATTCCATGTTTCTATTCTTTTTTCGAGATAGGGTCTCTCATAGCCCAGGCTGGTCTTCAAACTCATTGTGTAATAGGGTATGTCCTTGAATGTCTGATCCTCCTGCTTCAACCTCCTGAATGCTGAGATTATAAGCATGTACCACCATACCCAGTTTTATGTGGTGCTATAGTTCAAACTCAGGGCTTCATGCATTCTATACAAGCACTCTACCAACTGACCTACATCCCTAGGCCCATGTTTTTTTTTTTTTTCTGAAGAGTCTCATTATATAGCTATGTATACATGTATGTATATAGGCTGACCTTGAATTCATGGTCCTGCTGCCTTAACTTCCAGAACGCTGGGGAGCTTGCAGAACATGCACTATTTTTGCTTTGACTGCTTCTGTGGGAGGAACTTAAGAAACCAGACACAGTTTTTGTCTTCTCTGATCATATCCTCTGTCTCAAGGGTATGTTGGATAAATAGATGTGGTTGCAGCATTACCATGCCAACATTATAGTTATACCTGAATAAACAGCCTGACTCTGGAATTTTTAAGAGTGGGCTGGAATTTGGAGTGCACCCATTCCTCCAGGTATCTCCTGGAACTGTGCTGCTGAGTCAGGCCTCACAATACTTTTATTCAAAACCATTTCTCTAGCATTAGTTTTGGGGAACCTCAAGCTTGGATTCATCCTTCTCTTATCAAAAAATCTTGGCCTTCCATCCTTAGGCTTAAAACATTTACATACAATGGCAAGCATTTGGCTCAATCTTCATTGCTTTCAATGAAGATATGAATATGAATGCACTGCCTTTCAGGGTTTTGAAACATACCCATGTTTCAAACATACCCAGGGTTATTCACTATCTTGGGTGGAAAGCAAATTGAATCAGGTGACCAGGTAACAAGAGCACATGGCTCAGTGAGTTTGTTTGCAAGGTTAATTAAAAGTCATTAGTCAGATTCTATTTTATAAGTCATTCCTACAATTGTCACAGCTGTAGCTCCTAGGTATATACTGAGGAAGACCCTGAAACTCAATGGTGATTATACACAACCACAGACCTAATCTCTTAATCCATATCTCTATATCTATCTATCTATCTATCTATCTATCTATCTATCTATCTATCTATCATCTATCTATCTATATCTTTTTAGTGGTGCTTGGGATTGAATCCAAGACTTGCCCATGCTAAGCACATACTCTTACCACTGAGCTATATAAAAGCACCTAATCCCAACACTCTTTTCTTTGAGACAGGATCTCCCTGTCACCCCACTATGTAGACCAGGCTGGCCTTGATCTCATAGAGATCCACCTGCCTCTTATCAAGTACTGGAATTAAAGGCCTGTGCTACCATGCTTGGCCCCCCCCCCCACTTTATATGTCTTTCCTTTTCAGATGCCTGGAATCCAGTCTATCTGTATTCTGATCCCTATTTCTGGGCCACTGTTCTGGCCTGGTTGTGCCCAGTCTGCTCTCCAAGCCTTTCCCCTGCTCAGGACTGACACCCACGTCACTGGGGTTCTGAACATTGGAGTCTTGCTGTCCAGACCTGCTGGCTGGGAAGAAGTCATACATCCCAGATGAATTTCATTCAGATATACTTATCTTCTTTTGAATAAAACAAAAAAATGTCACAGAATATGGTGTAAAATGAAATGAAATTTAATATGTTATCTTTAAGTCATCAATTTTATTTTTGTTTTATGTATATGAGTATATTGCCTGCATGTGTGTAAGTGTACTTGTGCTGTGCAATGCCCATAGAGGTAAGAAGAGGGTGTTGGATCACCTGAAACTGGAGTTATGGATGGTTGTTAGCCATCATGTTGGTGCTGGGAGCTAAACTTGGGTCTTCTGCAAGAAGAGCCAGTGCTGTTAATCGCTGAGCCATCTCTCCAGCTCCCAAGTCATCAGTTTTTTTTTAAAGATTTTTATTATTTTTAATTATGTATATTTGTGTACCTGTGTGTGGGTATGTGTACAGTGCCCTTGGAGGTCAGAGGAGGGCGTTGGATCCCCTGGAAGTGCAGTTGAAGGTGTTTGTGAGCCACCTGATGTGGGTGCTGGGAACCAAACTCATGTCCTCTGCAAGAGTAGCATGTGCTCTTAACCTCTGAACCACCTCTCTAGCCCCCAAGCCATCAATTTGTATTCTATCTCGTTTATCAGAATATTTGAGGTATTTATTATGCAAAGTTTGCTTAAAATAAATTCACAAACCAGGAAGAAAAAAATTGCTAGGTGGCTGGAGAGATGGCTGGAGAGATGGGTAAGAACACTTGCTGGTCTTTCAGAAGACCTGAGTCCAGTTCCCAGCACCCATGTCTGGCAGCCCAAAACCTCCTGTAACTCCACCTCTTCTGGCCTCCAAAGGCACCCCCACATATATGCACACATATAAATAAAAATAAAAAAATAAATCTTTAAAAAATACTTGCCAGGCTTAGAATGCGCTTGTAGCTCCAGCACTTGGGAGGTAGAAGTAGAAGGATCAGGAATTCAAGGTCATTTTCAGTATATAGTGAATTCAAGGCCAGTCTGTTGAAGGCCCTGCCCCAAACAAAAACAAGAAAAAAAAATCTATGCACTTCTAAGTTGATTTGGAAAATATGGGTGTCTGTGAGGCTTTCCCAAACACCCCTGGTAAGGAGTTGCCTGTGCCACTTGTTAAACACATTTCCTCAGTTTTCAGTCAATTGGGTAGCCATGAAGGGTTTCTTTGTTTTGTGCTTTTCCTTTAGGTTTGGCCTGAAAAGTTGAAGAAAAGAATTTCCCATGTGCACACTGAGGATGAAGACACACGAGGCATTTTGACATAAATTAGGGGAGAACCAGGACATTCTGCATGAAAACAAATTTGCTCTAGTGCTGTTCCCCTCCCCCAATATGAATATAGTCATTTCTCAGTAATTTCAGAGACTAACTCAAGGGACGCCCCCCCCCATACTAAACTCTGAGGATTCTTGTGTCTTTTATGAAATTGTATGGTATTTGCACATATTCACCCTTAGTTTACTCATAATACTTAATATGATATGAATGCTATGTAAAGAGTTGTTTACTTTATTGGAGACCAAATATTGACAGGAAAAAGTCTGTACATGTTTAGTACAGATGCAGTTTAAAAAATATTTTTGATCTACAGCTGGTTGAATTTGCAGATCCTAGAACCTATTGATTTGAAGGGCTAACTGCATATCTGAGTGAATGCTGGTAATCAGAAGAATTTATGGTATTTTGAAAAACCAAGACTACTGATGGTATCAAGATTCTGAACTAAACAGTAGCAGTAACCATATCAAAACCCTTAACTGAACCCAGACTGTGTAGAATGGTGCTAACTCCAGTCATTACTGGAGTATCTTAGGTTGCAAGCTGGATTCAATAGGAAGTCAATCTCCTTTCAGAGACCTCTTTCTATCTTTATATAGTCTTGGGTAGTTGTATATGTAGCGTGTCACCTTCTCAGCCTTAAAACACCAGAAGGACCACTGCAGCCCTAAGAATCATTTTTTTTTAAAATTTTGAATTTTAAGGAACATTCCTTGTAGAATAGCATTTTACTCATTTTATTACCTCTGCCTACTTTGAGAATTTCGTTCATTTTTGGCCCATCCTTGAGTTGCATTCTATACTTCAAAATGTTCTCCATTTGGTAAAGAACTATACTTAAAGAAAAGGAAAATACAAAACATTTTATACTTAGAGGCCTCTGGTCACCTTTTATTTCCTATAGTCCCAAGATCACTGGGATAGGAGGCATCTGGGAAGATCAGCTTCAGGGAGCGTCTGTAGATGAGAGGCAGGAATATGATGGATTTCAGCTGTAGGCCTTTCACAAGGTGGTGCACGGGAATCTAGACATCTGAGGATGGACAAGCCTGGTTACAATCCTGTTATAGTGTCCATGGCTTAAAGGTGAGGGTATTCAAACTATTTTGAACTTTTTGGTGTGTGTGTGTTTGTGTGTGTGTGTGTGTGTGTGTGTGTGTGTGTGTCTGTATGGTATGCATCCGTGTATGTGGGGGGTTGTCGAGGTTGAAGCTGGGCACCTCCTCTCCTCTCCACATCCTTATATCTCAGGATCTCTCTCTGAAACCAGAGAACTAGCTGTTTTTTCTCTGGTCTGGCTAGCCAGCTGGCTCTCATGCAGTCCCTATGGCCTGCCTCCCTTGGTTGAGATTACGGGTGAACTGCCACACCTACCCAGCATTTACTTGGGTCCTGAGACTCTGAACTCTGGTCCTCATACTTGTGTGGCAAGTGTTTTACCCACTGAGGCATGTCCCTGAGACTGCTAAAATGAATAATTCCTAACAGGCCTAGTTTTTATGCTATGAATCGCTGCTTAACAAAGCATGGAAAGTAGCAAAGAGGGTTAACAGTGCAGCCTTTCAGGCTTTGGTTCTCTTCTTCCTAGGGTCTATGGCTTTGTTGTGTAGTGTCAGTATTCTGACTTCTAGCCAGAGATAGCAGATTTTCTAAGCCTGATGCACTGAAAACTATTGTCATTTGGAAAAATTCCCAGGTACATAGTCCTTTCCAAATGTTGAATACTTTTAGAGGTTTGAAGCCATACATGTCTGTTACTTTAGAATCACCTATTCTGTAGTGTGGGCTAATATGCTGATGGAATTCAGCCCTGAAGAGCCCTGATCATATTATCTGAAAAAACTGTTTGATTTCCATAGACTCGCACTGCTGCCACCATGTTTACCAGTCTCACTATTTCCTCGATTCAAATGTCTCTGCAGAGTTTAGTTTCTCACTTTGCCAAAGAATGACAAAACAATGCCTTCAGAGGTTCCCAGCACACAGATTTTCACAAATCAAAGGAAAACACCCTGACAGGAGAGGCAGATCATATTGGAATCACTTAGGCCCTTTGCTTGATTTCCTGGTTTCAGTCCATTCCTTTGTGTTTGCCTGTCCGTGTGTGAACAGGACATAATTATACCTGCTCTTCATTTGTCTCAGAGGTATGAGTTACAGAAATACATTTCAAGAGCCTATAACAAGCCTCAGAGCACAGGGAAGTATAATTACAAGAAAACGCATTGCCTCTGGAGTAGTCCTGCAAATCTTGACTAATTCTGTCACTATATCGATGAAACTGCATTGCTGTATTATTGCTATATTCAATTTCATTAAAGTTGAGTCTTCATGCTCTGTGATTCTTTTCCATAGTGTGAATGTTTAAGGGGAGAGAATTTAGAGAATGGATAACCAGACACAAAAGCAGGTTTTAACTCATTGATGTTGAGGCTTAAAGCTAAAAGAGATGAACTAAAGAAAGAATATATAGTAAGTGGCAACACTAACCTCTACCATGTAGATGCTAATATTTTTCTGACTCATGATCAAAAGTGTTTACTCAGGAAAGATTTCTTCAGGTCAGAAATGTTTGTTTCAGCTAAAAAATGTTTCTGTACAAATTGCTTGGACCGTTTACCTGATAAATTTGCTTAATATATGCCCACTGGTGCAATAGTGACAAGTTTGTTATGGGGGTAAACAGCCATTTTTTAAATTTGATATCTGCTCCATAGGAGATAGTTCATATCTAGTATTGTAAACATGGTGAAAAGCCCATAGTTGGAGAGGTCACAGGTCCTAGTTTTAAGCTACTGCTGTTTTGCTAAATGGACTTGATGTGTCCATCAAATAACTATCTTTATGTTTGTAGATTAATACTGCTTTCATCTTTGGTCAGAGAAGCTTCTTTTTTCAGTGGTCAGCCTAACTCTAGAGACTCAACCAGTCAAAGTACTGAGAATAAAGGACTGTTGAATCTCAGCTGTAAATGGGACATTGATATCATCCCTCCAGTGCTCAGGGGGTATCACAGAAGGGATAGAAAGTAAAAGCTGGAGGAAGATGGGGGTGGAATGCTGAATTCCGAGCATGCCAAGGCTTCTGCACTCTTGACACAGTTATAGCAACTGTGTTTACCTGCATATGAACTGCATAATATTGGGCCTACCAACATGCTGTCATGGAACGGGGAGAGGTAATTGGTTACTACTCTTCCCTAGGATTTACAGACAGTTAATGATTGATGACAGAGGGAGAGACATTTTCTTCAGTAGTGTAGCCACTGTTCCTATGAACAAACTCTCACCCATGCTCCTGTAAGCAACAGTCCTAGTTTCCTTTCTGTTGCTGTGATAAAAAACAAACAACAAACTCTGATCAAAAAGCAACTTGGGAGAGGAAATGGTTTGTTTGGTTTATGATAAAAGTTCATCATTGAGGGAAGTTAAGGCAAGAACCTGAAGCAGAGACTGGAGGAATGCTGCTCTCTGATTCGCTCTCTGGCAGCCTCCCAGGCTCATGCTTAGCTATCCTTCTTGTAAAATCCAGGATGCCCTGCCTAGTGATGGAACAGCCTACAGTGGGCTGGGCCCTCGTACATCAGTTAATAATCAAGACAATCCCCCACAGACATGCCCACAGATCAATCTGATTTAGGAAATTCCTTAATTGAGGCTCTCTTGCTAGATGACTGTAGGTTGTCAAGTTGACAGTAACTAGGACAGCAACCCTGATGAAAATCATTTGATCATTAAAAAAATAAACAGTTCATGAATGTAGAAGGGAATTGGCTAATTGGGAAGAGGAAGGGGGTCAGTGGGCGTGGGAAGGATAAGGGTGAATATGAGTGAAATCCATTATGTACACGTATGAAAATTTCATAATGAAATTCATTATTATGTATAATTAATATATGCCAATAAAACCTTTTTAAAAAGATTTAGAAGAAAATCAAGTCGTTTCATAATCTCCACAATGTAATTGTCAATTATGTAAGAAGGTTTTAAGAGACATAAAGGATATACCAGAGTCTTCCAAAATGTCATTTTAACTGTTATTAAGTTTTCATTGTCTTTCCAAAAGGAAAGCAGCACCTGTTTCCTGGAAATCACTAAAATAGCATCAGTAGTATGAGGAAAAGGACAGCAAATATAATCTAAACCAGAAGTTCAGAGTGAAATGTGTCCTGCTTCCTTCTATTCCATAGTACTTATCCCTGACCTGCACTATGAAATGAGCAGCAGACATCTGTGAAGTGCCCACCTTGTGCTGGTTCTTGAGAGTGGTTCCTCAGTTCAGCAACATCAGCACCTCTGGGAACTTCATAAGAAATGCAAATCAGAAACTCTGGGGGACTTCAAGTCCAGCAATTGGTGTTTTAACAAGCCTTTCATGCCTACAAAAGGGCTTCTTGGAATTAAAACCTTATAGGGTAATAGTAGGTGAGGAACTGGACTAGACATCCTGTGAGTAAGAGGGGCAGTGGGCTGATCACAGACCTTATGCCCTCACTCATTAGAGGGTCCTCTCTTTCTGGTCTAGCTAAAGACTTGTGTTTTGGGACAGGATTCACATCTCATTCCACATAAAATGCTCAAATGGGAGACATTCCAACTTATGATTAATACTGAGTGCCATGAAAACAAAGCTGCTCTCTATGGCTTCATAACACCCAGTGATAGAGTTTGGGAATGAGCCCAAGATGTGAGAAAAGGACTAGAGGGCCTGGGAAGGATTTGATCCCTCCTGTATCTTGCTCTCTTCTCTCCTGCCTCTTCTAATACCCTTTCCTCCTTTCTTTCCAACCTCTGGGGTCCAGTGGGTGGACTCTGTGAAAGGTAAGGCAGTGGAGGTGGGCAATGTACTAGAGGTGGTTCCCACCTCACCTGCCAGCCAGTGCAATCCTGACTCCAGGGATGAGTTGCACCTTAGCTATTCCTAGCCATCCGGTATCCCACTCCCAATTCCCCTCTTCTCAGACAAAGAGCAATTCCTGGAAACAGAATTTGTATTTCACTTAAACAGGATGTGACTATGATGTATGTTCCAATTTCAGCCATTGGTGCTCCCCACAGGAGCCCTATGCCTCCAATCCTGGGTGAAGAATTTAGGCAATGTAGCCTGCTTCCTGAGATTACAGTCCTGTGACCCACAGAGCATACAGGTTCTCTCCACACAGGCTTAGCAGTCACATTTGGGGGGAATTGTACTTAGAATTGAATTTCCCACGAGAAACCCTTTGTAGCGTCTCTTTGCAATATCTAAAAGAATGAGGGAGGACAGGCTTTTGATTTTACTATGCCTTAAAATGAATATGCAAATACTCGAAGGAGCAACAGGAAACTGAGTGCACTCAACCACCTGAGATGTCTGGTCTTTATTCTAATATCCTTTTGTCTATGTGATTATTACTTAGCTCAACGAGGGAAAAAGACTTGTGAAGAGGGTAGGAGGCTTGGTTTACCTGAGATGCCTGGAATCAGTATAAAGGGAGTTAGGATTTTCTAACACTGAAAAAAAATCTTTACCAAGGATTTATTCTGTAAATTATTATTATTATTATTAATTTTTTTGAGACAGGGTCCGCCATATCCTAGGCTGGTCTCAAATCCACTGTTTAGCTGAGGTTGTCCTTGAACTTCAGGTCCACTTTCCTCTACTTCTTGAGTGCTGGTATTACAGGTGTGTGCCATCATATCCACTTCTTATTTTACAAACAAGAAAACCAAGCCCAGAAAGGTTAGGTGACTTGCCCAAGACCACAGAGCCAGTGACAGCCAGGTCCCCAACAAGATTGCAGGCCTCAGTTCTCAGGCAAGTACTGCTGTCTCCCTCCCTGCCATGGTTCAATACCTGATTACCCTCCTGAGACCCACGCCAGTATCCGGCCAATCAGGCTTTTTCTTAAGCAACAAGGTTTTGATACTATCAGATAACAACCTGGACACTGAACTGTTCTAACTTCTCTCAGTGGTGGACACAGATTAGATGGGCATTTGGAAAGTCAGAGGCCCTGAAGGGGAAAGGTTGTATATTAAAAGCTTCAGGTTGCCATCAATCCTGAGCATGCTGATGGCACTCTGATTCATTGCAGGAGGCAGGGAGATCTCTTTCTGGTCACCTTTAATTTGTAACGCTAGTCTCTTTTCCAATAGAGTAAAATGAAAGAGGCAGATTATGGTGTGTGTGTGTGTGTGTGTGTGTGTGTGTGTGTGTGTGTCTGTCCATGCCTATGCTTGTGCACATGGGTATGGAGGTCAGAGGTCAATGTCAGGTGTCTTCCTCCACTTTATTTTTTGAGATAAACTCTCTTACTGAACTTGGAGCTCACCAGTTGGCTATACTATCCCAGTGAGCTCCAGGGATCCCCATCTCTTCAGCCCCAGCTCTGGGGTTACAGATGTGTGGCCACATCTGGAGTTTTTTTTTTTTTTTTTTTTTTTTTTTTAATACATGGGTGCTGGGGCTCTGAACTCAGGTCCTCATGTTTGTGCAGCAAGCACTTTACCAACTGAGTCATCTCCCCAACCCCACAGATTATGATTTTTAAAAAAATTGTGACAGAGGAAGTAGGTAGGCTTACAGTTTGGGATGGTCTAGATTTTTGAAAAGGATGCAGCTTTAAACACATTTCAAACAATTAAACAAATATAAAAGGAAACATTAATGGAACTATAATAAACTTTAAATGATCACTTTCAAGTGTCAATACTTTCAGAAATTACGTTATATTCAGAATAACATGTTTAAAAGAAAACTGAGAGGGAGCATTTTGGTGATTAACTGCTTGGATCCTCTTTTGAAGGGGCTAGGCTAGTTTCTCTTTCTTGTTATTAGGAAGCACATAGAGATGCGTCTAAAGTTCAAAAGAATTTTCTATGATATTTTTTAATACTTCAGGTCAGTTCACATTCCCTTTGTATGTAATGATTCATGAGAAATAAGAAAAAAAAACAACAATTGAAATTGAAAAAGAAGCTGCCTAAGGAAGACTGCTCTTTAGGCAGCTAATGAGTCAGTGTGTATTCATAGAACGTTGATCAGTGCTTGGAGGGACTATTTTGTGCTGAGAACAAAGACACCAAACAGGCACTGGGAGGAAACTGGGGAAGGGGGAGGCTATGCAGAGAAATGGAGTCAGGAAATATTTCCCAGCCCTAATTAGCAAATCCAGGTGGGGGGACTAGGTGCAGCTGGAAACAAACTCAGAGCCACAGACAGGTGAAAACATGCAGAAATCTTTGCAAGGAGGGGCAGATACGTCTTTCCGTTAAGGTGCCATGACATATTTTTAGTGTAAAATTTTCACAGAAAAGAGGTTGGTATGATTCAGCAGCTGTGGGACAGCCTGCCATTTCCCTTCTTTCTCCCTCGGCTGACACTGGACTGTGAGGACCCCAGGTTCTTCTGAGATAAGAGTATTGTATTTTACAACGTAATATTTAATTTCAATCAAATTCATTTTCCTAGGGGCATTCAAAGAGCACACAAACCCTCTGCTTTAGAGATGGGAATTTTATTTACTCAGTTTTTATTTATTCCAGACCCTCAGTAGCTGACTGGGTTCCGCCAGAAATTGCCCCTGCAGAGAGGTAGTGACAATAGGTCTTCTGTGGAGGGAACCACAGAAGGGTTCAGCTCTAGTAAAGGCGGCTTTCAGGGGAAGCTGGAGGCCAGCCTGGCCTCCAAGACTTTAATGAATTGCTTCAGATACTCTCTCGGGTGTTCAGAAATGAGGGAAAAAATTCTATATACAGAACACATGGCAGTCGGACATTAAAAATCTGCCTCACACACTCAAATATCTGTTACACTTTTCTTTTTAAATGGCTAAGTGCTGTTTATGGGACTCACAAAGGATTTTATGAAGTCAATGTATACTTTTTAATGAAAATCTTTCTGTAATTGATATGTATTCTTTTTCATCAATTTCCATAGGAAATAAAGTCATATGGTTGCTGTGGGGGAAAAAAAAGGTTAGTTTTAATAATTTTTTCCTGGAGGCCCGTTAATGGAAGTTTCCTATTCAGGAGAAAAGATAGTATTTAAGAGGCAAAAATTTCCATCAGACTTCTTTTTGTTCTTCAACTATGGGATATTTTCAGCCAGTTTGGGAGAATGACCTTCATCCAACCAAGGTTATTAAGGACAGCAACTTTCATTAGGGATTTGCAATGGGGAAACACAATCCAAATTCAATCTTTTGCATTTACTAATAACTAGATGTTTTAAATCAAACCACTCATGTCACTACTTAAAGGCTGCAAGAGGAAACAGGGCAATGAAAGGTGATGTCATCTCATATGGATAAAAAATATTTTGAGCCTCTGAAATACCAATTGTTCTGATAATATTTTTGTTTTTGAAACGTTTTCATGGGGCTGGAGAGATGGCTCAGTGGTTAAGAACATTGGCTGCTCTTGCAAAGGACCTGAGTTCAGTTCCCAGCATCCACATAGCAGCGAACAACCATCAGTAACTCCAGTTCCAAGGAATTTGACATCTTCTTCTGGCCTCTGCTGGTACTATATGTATGTGGTGCACTTTACATGTAGGCAAAACACTCAAACATATAAAATAAAAATAAAAATTAAAAATGAAATGTTTTTATTTTGAAATCACAAAGTTACAGAAAATAGGTTTTATTCTGAACTGTAAGATTAATTGCTTGTCTGATGTTCACTTACTCCCAAGTACATTAGTGTGTATTTTCTACAAACAAGAACATTCTTTTAGATAACTATAGTGTTAACATCAAAGTCAGGAAATTAACTTTGATGCACCAGTGAGGCCTAATCCTCAGATCCACTCAAGTTTATTCAGTTGAGCCAAGAATGGCTTTGATAGGAAAGGGGCCCAGGTGAGGATCGTGTGGAACCATACTATCTTGTCTCTTTAGTGTCCTCTTGTTTGGAATAGTTCTTCAATTTTTTTGTTTTGTTTTGTTTTTGGTACTTTTTTGAGACAGTGTCTCAGCATGTAGCCCTGGCTAGTCTGGAACTTTCTATGTAGACTAGGCTGGCCTTGCACTCATAGAGATCTACCTGCCTCTGCCTCTCTAGTGCTGGAATTAAAGGTGTATACTACCACGCCTGACTACAGTCCTTCAGTTTTTTCCTGACTTTCACAACTTTTGCACTTCTGAAAATTACGGTTCAATTATTTTATAGCATGTCCTTCAGTTGGGTTTGTGTGATGATTAGTTTAAGGTTATTTATTTCTTGACCTGATTGTATCCTATGACTTCCATTTGTTCCATTACTGATATTGTTAACTTGATGAAATGGTATAATGCAGTCTGAGTATTTTGTGGGCTAGAACTTGGAAACTAGGTATCCTTTTCCTCATCAAACTTTCAATAGATCCATTCTGTATATCTATATCCCTATACACTGTTGGTTTCCTGCTTTAATAAGTTATAGTCTCTTATTATCTGTTGTTTAGTGTGATGGTTTGAATGAAAATGTCCCTCATAGGCTCCAAGTATTTGGACATTTTTGTCCCCAGATGGTGGCATTGTTTTTGGGAGGTCTTAGAAGGTGTGGCTATCCTGGAGGAAGCATGTCCCTGGGCATGGGCTTAGAAAGTTCTTAAGCCTTGCCAGATCTCCAGTTTCTCTCTTGTTTCCTCTGCCTGCTTGAAGATGTGAGAGTTTTGCTTCTGCTCCTGCTCCAGCCACCTCAGCCTCCATGTTTCCCTGCCAAGATGGACTGTAATTCCCCTGGAACTATAAATTCAAATAAATTCTTCCTTTCATAGGTTGCTTTGGTCAGTGTTTCTATCATAGCAACAGAAAAGTAACCAATACATTTAGTCTGGATTTTAAATTGTCTCAGAGCTGGCCAATTGGAAGCTCTTTTGACATATTCCCATCATTCTCTGAGCACATTTTTGCTTTATGGTACTATGAGATATTCTAGGCTTATCTAGTTCTTTTGCCAGTGGTGTTATCTGACACAGGGGTATGCTGCTCCTAGGCTTTCAATGGTCAGAACTTGGTGATCTATGCAAGTATCTATATGCATATTCATGCACAGACATTTGCATTACATTTCTTTTATGATCTATATAGAATTTTTTTTCTATTGAAAACTATAGAATTTTTTTTTGAGACAGGGTCTCCCTGTAGCCCCAAGCTGGCCTTGAACTCACAGAGATCCACCTGCCTCTGCCTCCTGAGTGCTGGGACTAAAGGCATGCACTACTACGCCTGGCTTTGAAAACTATAGGATTATACCAGTACCTTCAATTATAATCTGACCCTACAGAGTGTATTGTAGGGATTCTCCCCTCCTATTTCATGATGTTCTTGCCTGCCAGTGAGAAACATGGTTCACATTCTTCTTAATGTGTTTACTTACCAGATCCATCCCATGTGAGTAGCTGCCACCCCTATCCCCTTGCAGATGCTTTCTTCAAGTAGCTTGAAATCTGATACCCTAGGTTGGACTCCTCTCCCCAATACCTTACTTACCCTCTTCAGATAGATGTTCTTCTGCTGGTGCCCATACCCTCCCCTGGATTCCCTCTTCACTCTGCTTGAAATCTGACATCCAAATTTAGGTCAACAGCTGCTCTCAACCCTACCTGCACACATATGTTTCTTTGCCTGGCCAGATAGTTTTGGATGGAAATGTTCAGAAAGAGAAGGGACAGGAAGATAAGGTTGGAAAAGAAGGAAGAGGAGGAACATTATGTGTCACTTGTAATGACTTACCAGATTAAGATTCTGTTGGAGAATGATGTACTTTTAATAAGAAAAATCAGATAAACCACTTAAAAGGGAACATTTTTCTGGCTCTTATAGAAATATAAATCCCTTTTCCTTGGCCATTATAAGTAATACTATTTTTTTAAAAAAATATATATGTATGTATATATGTATATATATATATAAATATATATGAGTGTATTGCCTGCATATGTGTAAGTGCACTCATGTTATATAATGCCCTCAGAGGTCAGAAGAGAGTGTTGGAGCCTCTGGAGTTGGAGTTATGGATGGTTGTCAACTACCATGTAGGTACAGGGAATTTAACCTGGGTCCTCTGCAAGAGCAGCCAGTGCTCTTAACCATTGAGCCATCTCTCCAGCACAATACTAAAATTCTTTTATGTATAAGAATTCTTTTTATCTTTTGAAATGAATTTCCACAGATGGCAACACAACTCTCACGTAATAATGACTGAAAAATTTCAGACTATCATATCCTAGATCTGCCATTGATCTTCCAATTTGAGATACAGTAGTCCACTGTTAATGATATTTATGCATTGGTTACAATGAGAAAGGAACCTGATGGAGCATTGACAAATGTTCAGAACCCTTTCTGACTGTTTTCACCTCAGTTTTTCCCGTTTCTTTTATTGCATCAGGTATAGTTCTTCTAGATCATTTAAATTGTTGTCAAACCCCTTTGGTTAATGGTACCACTTTATCTCCCTCCAAATTACTGGGTTATTTCTTTTTAGAATGTTAAAATCTATGTCCGTTTTCTTTAACAAATGGCAAAGACAGTGTTTTGGTCTCACATCATAACATATGTACTAAGAGGGCTGAGGAAATGGCTCAGTTGGTTAAGTGCTTGGCTTACATGCAAGCGTGAGGATCCTCAGCACCCATATAAAAGGCCGGGTATGGTAGCCTGTGCACTTGAAATTGAAGTGCTTGGGAGTGAAGACAGAAATGTCCCTGGAGCTTGTTGGCTGTTAGACTAGCTGAATTAGCAAACTTCAGGTCAGTGAGAGACGCTGCCTCAGAAAATAATGTGTACCCTTAACACAGCAGAACTTATAAGGGTGGATGCAATAATTTCATAGTGCCTTCTGGTGCTGTCCTAAAAAAAGAAAATGAAGTACATTGACATCATGTGTATTTTCTTCAATAATAGCTTTATTTAAATAGTTTGTGGATGTGTATATATGTATGTATATGTGTGCAATGTGTGTTCAGGTATTCAGGAAGGCCAGAGGTCAATGTCCAGTGCTTACTCTATTACTCTAGCTTCTTCACAGTTATTGGTCAAAATTGGGTTTCATCTCATGACAGAGATCTCTAGTTGCTTCTGAATATCCTTTTCCTCATCTTTAAAATTTTTTTTATGTGTATGAGTGTATTGTCCACATGTATGTAAGTGCACCCCTGTCGTGCAGTATCCACGGAGGTCAGAAGAGGGCATTGGATCCCCTAGAACTGGAGTTAGGATGGTTGTTAGCCACCATGTGGGTGCTAGGAATCAA
Organism: Nannospalax galili; assembly: GCF_000622305.1. Taxonomy (NCBI): domain Eukaryota; kingdom Metazoa; phylum Chordata; class Mammalia; order Rodentia; family Spalacidae; genus Nannospalax; species Nannospalax galili. The sequence goes on along the minus strand of NW_008335967.1, from coordinate 7,213,273 downwards.
ACCCAGGTCTTCTGGAAGAGCAGCCAATGCTCTTAACTGCTGAAGCCATCTCTCCAGCCCCACTTCCCTGACTTTTAATATTGCCCTTTTACTTTTTATATCACTAATCACGTATATTTCCTACCTTACTTGAATCTATATTGGCCAATGAATAGCTCTGTTCATTAAAATATAAGTGGAAATGTATAGAACTTTCAGGAAGTATCCTTCAAAGAGAGGCACCACCTTCCTTTTATCCCCTTTCTCCCATTTTGATTTTTGGAATGCAAGCATGGTGGCTGAACAATTCACAGTCATCTTAGACCATGAGAATAAGTGTATAGTCAAAGTTTGGTGGAACAAGAAGCTAGAAAGAGCTCTGATCCTAATGACAGCAGGAACCTGCCCTATGAGCTTTGGACTACCCACCCCAAGATGGGTGAGAGAATAAAACCATGTGTGTTTAATTTATTGTTAATTTAGGTTTTCATTAACCTCTGGTGAATTTAGCTCTGACTGGTGCATGTCCCTATTCTCAAATCAATCTCTGACAAGAGGAACTGTTGTCTTCTGACTAGTACAAGTGGGTTTTGGAAAGTCATAGTGACTATCACATTAAATAATTATCTCTTTGAAAAATATAAATTATTTCTATTAAAAATAAATTTCTATGGAAAAGCAGCATCCTCAACACCTGCATAAGCCACATTATTGTAAGGACTTTATTACAAACCTTAATTACATCCTAGAAAGTGCAGAGGAACTTTATTATGTACCATTTAGATTCTGATGTTTTTAAATAACCTCTATTAATTTCATGAAAAAATTTCTTAACTGTCTTCTCAAAGGAATAGCCCCCCAAATGCAAAGTTTGTTTTAGTTGATTCAAATTTATTAATTTCAACTTGTATGATTTTATTTTAAAAATGTTTTTTAGACATTTGTTGTTCAACGAAGACCCAATTTTTGGCCTAATATCTTTAGTTCATTCTCTAGACACTTTTCAGTTTGACTTTAGAGTTCAATTTAAACAGATTCCTTCAAACTCAAACTGGATAACTTTCTTACTTTAGAACTCTTTCTTGGTCAAGAGAGTGGAGTGGAACTTTAAATTCTAACATCTGTTAAATAAACTATCTTCTACATAAAAATGATTTGTTCACCTACATTTCCAGTTCTGTTTCCTTCAAATCTAACACTTGGGTTGGCGATGTAGCTCAGTGGTAGAGAGTTTGCCTACCATGCATGAGGCCCTGGGTTCAATCTCCTAGCAGCCTCCCCCCAAGTAAATCTAAAAAAGTAAGATGAACTTACAAAGAACATAAGGTATTTTGAGAAAATCATAAAATCTCTGTTTTGTGATTTCTCACATAGTCCCAGAGTTAAGCTCCAATCATAAAGTTAACTTAAGAGTCCTCTAATCTAGTCTCTATATCTAGTCAACATTAAAATGGAAACAGAAAGTTGCAACTTGGTTGTTAATAACTATCAACCAGACTAGACCCTTCACTTTTAAAAAATAAATGTAATACATTAGTTGAGAATTTCATCCATGCATATAATGTATTTTGATCATATTCACCCTCCATTCCTCCCCATTACTCCTCCCAGACCCACTCCCCATGCCCAATCACCTCCTAACTTCATGTTCTCTCTCTCTTGCTCTCTCATAACCCACCTAGTCCAGTTTGTGATGACTATATATTCCTGGGTGTGGGACCATCCACTAGCTGACCTACCAGGGGCCACATCCTTAAAGGAAACTGACTCTACCTCTCCCAGAAACCATGAACTTTCAAAAGATAGGGGTGAGGGCCCATGAACGCTTCCTATTCCATGCTGGAATGTTGATTGGCTTGATCTTGTGCAGGTCTTATGCAGGCAACCACAGCTTCTTTGAGTCCATGAGTGCAGTAGTCCTATTATGTCCAGATGACATTGTTTTGCTCCAGGCCTCCCCAGTCTCTAGCTCTTATAATCTTTTTACCTCCTCTTTTCCAGTGGTCCCTGAACCTTTCGTAGGGGTGTGATACACATGTCCCATTTGTGGCTGAACACTCCACAGACACTTACTGCACTTTGACCAGTTGTGAGTTTCTATGTTAATCACCATTCACTACTTAAAGAAACTTCTCTGATGAGATCTGATAGTTGCACTAATCTATGGGTTTAGAGATATGAATTTAGAGGGCAGTTTGATACCATGTACATTTAGCAAAATAATGGTAATAGATTCACCCCTGGGACCTATGAGCTCCCCAACCATGGGTTCTTGGCTAGATTTACCAGGCATGAGTTTCCTCCTATAGAGCAGGCCATAAATCCAGTCAGAAAGTGGTTGGTTACCCCCCAAACATGCAGGTCACTATTGTACTCATGAAGATCCCTTTTTGAGCAGTGCCTGAAGCATAAAATCTTCAATTCTTATAGACTGATTTTAAGGAACATCACAGTTTATGCTTAAGCTTGTTAAAAAGCAGCCAGGCATGGTGGTAGGGCACCTCCCACATCTGGCAGGCTGCTAAGTTCAAGGTTAGCTTGGGCTACATCATGACATCCTATCCGAGAAAAACTAAGGGCCAGAGATGTAGCTTAGCTGTAGGGAGCTTCACTATTATGCTCAAGGCTCTGGGTTGGATTCCTAGCAGTATGATTTGAATCCCCCCCCGCCACATACATTCTAAGAAATAGAAATATTTTAACCTCATGAGGTAGCTTTTTAAATTAAGACATGACCCTCTCCAGTGCTGTCCTCTCTAGAGCTGAAGTATACCCTGTCAGCATAGTTCTATTAACACTTTACCAATCTCTTGTCTGATCTCCAATGTCCCTTCATCCATATAGCAGCTTTGTGATGTTTGGCCACATCTTTCTGCTCTCTTGGTTGTGATTTTTCACCCTGTTTACTTTTCTATTATAAGCAAGACAGTTTTTATATAAGAATTCTTTCTTGGTCAGGAGAATGGAGTGGAACTTTTAATTTTAACATATCTGTTCAATATGCTATCTTCTATATACATATGGAAGATGAGGACATGTCTGGATAACAAAACTAACAAGATACATTTGTTATAAAGTATTATAATAGCTTCTCATGTCTCCAGTGGCTTCCCTTTTATTTACAGCTAATGATCTTTTTTAAACCTTCCTGCAAACTACAAGTGGTGTGTGTGTATGTGTGTGTGTGTGTGTGTGTGTGTGTGTGTGTGTGTGGTGAGCAGTAGAATTCTACCTCATATCAACTACTACTTCCCTCTGAGAAAATCAAGACTTTCATACTTACCAAGCAGTAGTTTTCAAACCATAGCAAGACAGGCTTCCAAGGCTCTGGAAAAAGAACTGATGTGCCTTGTCTAGTCCTAGACTAGAAAACAAGAGCCTACAACATAAAATAGTCCTCAGATAACTCTGGGACAGGTGGATTTGAAAGTCCAACTTTGAGAGACAATAAAAACTCTTAGTTTATTAATATAATCGCTCCCTAACTGTTTGAACACCTTCCAGGATGCTTTATTTAGCCACTCTTGAGGGGAGAGGAGCTGTCCCAGGACTCAGGATTTAATTTTAATGTTTCAAGGAAGTATACTTCCTGTCCAGTAAGGTGTATTAGTAATACCACTCTAGTTGAGGGTTGAGAATGTCCCTGTGGGCTGCAGTTCTGAGGAGGAGGCTCTGTGGATCTAGGGCTGGAGGAACCTGGAGATTTTTCTAGGAGGAAGGACAGTGGAAACAGGTTCTGGGACCCAGATCAGCCTGGATCTCAAGTTCTAAATAGAAAGGCTTGCCTAACGAATAGGCAGTTTTACCTTGGGGCAGTGAACTGTTCAGATCTTCTGCACAGAAGCAAGCTAGATATGTTTGCTTTTGAGACAAGGTCTTACCCTCTAGCCCAGGCTGGCCATGAACTCCAGCAATTCTCCTGCTTTAGTCTCCGGAGTGCAGGGACTAAGGCACCAGCCACTGTCCCAGGCTGAGACTAGCTCAGTTTTGGGGACATTAATCACCTGACTTTGTTGTTCAGGATGGATTGCCTCTCTCAGGGCCAAGCTCGCTAATGATGAATTCCTTGAGCAGAGAAAGCTAGAGGAGCAAGATTATGAAAACATTAAACTTGCTTGTAGGGTGAGGATTGGGAAGGTGCACAGTGAGAAATGACAGCGCTTGAAGACAATTCTCAGCTGAGGGCACTCCTAGACAAGTCAGTTTCCCTCAAGCCAGAGTGTAGGGGCTAAAAGGAGAAGAGAACCCAGATTCTGATAAGCTAAACTTTCCTAGCATCTCTCGTAAAATAGCACCCCCCCCCCCCCCGCAAAAAAAAGCATTACGTACTTTACATGCCTCCTCACTAATGTGTTTCCCCAACACTACTGACAAAACACTGTCACAGCCGAGCTCAGTAGAATAGGCCCAAGGCTCTGGCCGCCTTTCCTGTAACCTTGAGTCTCCTCAGGTGACCCAGCTCTTTAGTCAAATGGTTTCCAAACTGGCTACACAGTGGAATGACCAGGGCCTAAGGAAGAGGAATGCCTGGGCTCCACACCAGGGTGCAGCACCATCTGGAAGCCACATGGCTTATCTAGTTAGGGCCGTACCCCAGCTCCCAGCCATGCCATCCTGGCCCCTTGGTCCTACCCCCGAGGGTGCGGCGGGCCGCTCAGAGCCTGGTCTCCACGCTGCAAGTCGCCCTCGTTGGACAGGCGCTGCGGGGGAAGAGGCGGCGCTCCGGGATTCCCTGGCCTGGACACCCAAGAACCGAAAGCGGCGGCCGGGAGGCGGGGAGGAAGGAGAGGGCGGTCTCAGGGTCAGGAGGAGAGGTGTGAGCAGTGCGGGGAATGTCCACCCCGGGCCTGCGCGCGCGCGATGGCTCTCCAGCTGGTCCCCCACTTCGACCTGCAGGTGGACGTGCTCCGGTGGCTCCGCGCGGGAACAGAAGGCCGAGGCGAAGGTGCAGGGCGCTTGTGTCCTGGATGGTGGAGGGGTGGGGGTGGGGGGCGAGGAGGGTGTGCGTCATTCACAGCCAGGGGTGGAGAGGGACACCGTCCGCTTAGGGCCACCCGGGGCTGCACAGCCGCGGCCCATACCCTGCCTCCCGTAGTAAAGTGCTGTTAGCCGGGTGGCTAGTGGTACCCTCTGCGTCACTGTGGGGAGAGCCAGGAGTCGGGTGGGACGGTGCCCACGTCTCTTGGCATCTGGGCTCAGCAGCCTGCAGGGGCTCTGTCAGGACGACATTCGAAGCCACACGTTTGCAGAATTAAATGATGAACTGTGGTGACCAAGCAGACCACCACCCAAGTCTCTGACAGTTACCCCAGCTTGTCTCTGTCATGCTTGAGTGTTCCCAGCGTTGATCTACTTTTAAGAAGGGGAACTTCGTGGTTTAACACCCTCCCTTTTGTTTTCTTTTTAAGAAGTTTGCTATGAATCTGGGAGACCCATTTCTGTGTCTGTGTGAACAGAGCTGGTGACTTAGGGAACATGTCCACCAGATGCGACTTTCAGAGCTCTGGCAGGGCGCCCTGTCAGACTGCACTCAGTGAACTGAAGTCCTGTTGTGATCAGGCTGTCCTAGGGAGCTCACGTCACTGGTGTGCTAAGCTTGGAGGCAGTGATGCTTGCTTCCTGCCTAGGTGCCTGGCTTCCTAGGTGAATTACAATACATTTCCCACCAGGAGCTATTCTGAGTTTTCCCAGTATTGATCTACTTAAAAGAACGGGGGTGAAGGGTTGAGGGGTGGGCAGGGGGAGGTGTGGGGGTGTGGGGGGGTGTTCTTATGATTTCTTTTCTTTTCTTTTTTTTCTTTTTAAGAGTATAACTCAGAGTATCTTCAGGGCTTACATTCAGCTGTAGAGAATGGCACCTCTGGGTTCGGCCCTATGTGTAGGAACTGGCCATTTTTGGTTGGAGGGGCATCAAATTACCCATATCCACAAATTCTTTCCTCTAAATTCTGGTGAAAGTTATACCTTTTCACCATTTGTATGTGTTAGCATAGGAGCATCTGTAGAATTCTTTGTCTTTGCATGTTGACTGTTAGCTCCAAATAAATAACTTTATAATCTTATTACAGTTTGTGTAGCTCCTGCTTCAGTTTTCATTATTAAAGCTTTTGAAAGTTTAACTTTTTGAAATATGACAGGCAGCTCTAAGTTTATTTTCCACCACAAAATAGTCCTTTCCAAGTCCCACCTTATTTTGCAGGTGTCTGCAAATGAGGCTGGACAGAGTGTCCTCAGTGGGTGTGAAATGCCAGTCTCAGGTTTCAGTAGTATGTGTTGTGGTTGAAAAGCTGTGTGTGACCCTGTTGGATTTATGCTTCTTTGTAGCTTTCACTCATTTGTGAAGAATTATAAGCGGGTATTGATGCTTCACTAAAAAAGGATGCTTACTCCTCAGAAGGCAAACTTACCAGAAATAGCTTTTAAACTATTGGTAGTATTTTGCTGTTTCTCAGAAACCATTACTCCAGTGAGTCCCAGAGTATATTACCTCTCATAATCACCAATGGGTAGTAGCTTAAAACAAAATTAAACAAACAAAAAAAAAACCCCAGGGGCTAGGGAGCTGGTTCAGTTAATAAATATATAAGCATGAGGACATGAGCTTGACCCTCAGCATTCACAAAAAGAATGGGCAGGTAGTGTGTACCTGTAATTCCAGTGCTGGAGATATAGAGACTGCGGGATCCCTGGGGCTTGCTAGCTAGCCAGTCTAGCTGAATTAGTGAGCTCCACATTCAGAGAGCGACCCTGTATCAAAAAACAAGGCAGAGAATGACTGAGGGGGCACCCAATATTGATTTCTGGCCTATGCAAGCACATGCGTTTATGTGTACCTACACGTGCACTCATATGAACACACACACACACACACACACACACACACACACACACACACACCACAAGTCAGCTCCTTTTCTACTGTCATTTATTGAACTCTCAGGAAAATCTGAAATTCTATTTTATTTATAGTGTGGCCGTTACTAAACACACTTATGTAAAGTATCTCCTTTTTGATGTCCCAGCTCTTAAAACATAAATAGGAATAAGTCTGCCAATAACTATATGTCTGCTTTCTACATAGTTTTTAAATTTGAAGGCTTAAATCCACCCCCATTACATTTATTTATTTGTGTGTGTGTGCATGCCATAGTGTTGGTGTGGAGGTCAGAGGACAATTTGTGGGAGCCAATTCTTTCCTTCCACCTTGTGGGACCTGGGGATCAAATTCATGGTGTCAGGCTTAGTGGCAGGTGCCTTTATCCACTGAGCCACTTGCTGATTGGGTTTAATATTTTTATATCAACAAATTGAAGGCTTCTTAGTGACACCAATAATTCTTATAAAATATGACATCATTCTGTCAAAAAAGTCAGGGAACTTGGCTAAGTCAGCTAGGGAATTTTAGTGCCTGTAGGAGAGACATTCAGTCATCAAATATGACATATTTCTGATAAAATAGCCAGGGAACTTGGCTACATCAGCTAGGGAATTTTGGTGCCTATAGGAGAGAAGTTTAGTCATCAAGGGTTCAAGAAGAAGGAAAACAGATTTGGTTATTGTATACGCTCCTGGTTTGGGGTTGAACTTTTGGGAAATAATCTCTCCTAAAATAAAATAAGAAAAAATCTTGAAAGTCAAAACAATTATATAAAATGTTTTAATATATACTAACTGTAAAAAGTAAGTTAAAGAACCCATATATGTGCCTATCACCTAGCTGCAATTAGAATATCAGGAGCTTGGAAGGCTTGTGTATACCCCTTATATGATCTTTTATGTTCTTTTTATTGCTTTTATGTGTATGAGTGTTTTACCTGCATGTATGTAAGTGTACTACATGCATGCAATACCTGCAGAGGCCAGAAGAAGGCTTCAGATCCATCCCTTGGAACTGGAGCTAAGGACAGTTGTTGGCTGCCATGTGGATGCTGGGAACTGAACCTGGATTCTCTGAAAGAGCAGCCAGTGGTCTTAACTGCTGAGTCATCTCTACAGGCCCTACTTTAATATTATTTTCAATTTATTCATAGTTTTAAGTCCATTTTTATTTGAATTTCAAGTAAATGAAAGTATACTATATACATATATATTCTTTTGTTCCTTCTCAATATTGTAAGATTTATACATGTTGACTGGCTACATGAAGTCATTAATGTTCACTGTGTACAGTGTTCTATAATGTTGACTATCCTTTCAAAGAAGAGTCTTTCTTGTGTCTATGAGTGTGGTCAGCTCCTTCAGCGATTGCCTCCTCCTGCTTTATTTTCTTTCAGCTGTGGCCCACATCCAACGAACCATTAAGGTAGGGTATAAAGGCCTGACTGTTTTGATTCAACATGGGCCAACACTGGCAGTTGGAGCCAGTTCCTGCACCTTTCCCCTTCCCTCTGGAAGATGGCTGCAGGGTTCCTGAAGCTACTGGACCTGCCTGGAAGCTTGACTTCTTCTAGGAACTCCCTCCCTGTCCTTGTCATGCAGGTGTAATCCCCTGAGAAACCTTCCAAATGGTCTCAGAGGGCTTCATAGCAACCTGGCTTTACTTAGCTTTTCTCTAGGGGTGACACTTTGGAAGTTTCTGGGTTTTCCATGCCAGTTAGTGCTTTTTTACAAAGTGCCTCATATTGCTCTGGTCCCACTATAATGTTAAAAAAAATCCTAAATTGAAATATTGTCAGGGACCATCTGTGTATAATTCTGGAAAGAACATAGGCTTTCTTTGCTGTGTCTTTTTGCCTACTTTGATTAGTCTTGGATTTGTGACATGCCAGATTGATTCATTTTTCAAATCTTACAGTCTTTACAAGGAAAGTGATGTATTTTGGCACGCAACTAATTTGAAGCAAGCTTGTCTTTATTGCATTTTGTACGCTGTGCTAAAGACTGAGCTGGGGACCAGACCATTGCCTTAGCCATGTTGTTGTCATTGACTTCAGCATTCTCTTACCACTGTCCTTCCTGTTTACTTTTCCTTCCCCCATGTCCCTAGTCTGCTTTTCTAATTCTTGGTTCTCTCTCTCTCTCTCTCTCTCTCTCCTTTTTTTTTTTTTTGGTCTTTTTGAGACAGGGTCTCCCTGGAGCCCTAGCTGTCCTGGAACTCACTTCATAGACTAGGCTGGCCTGTCTCTGCCTCCCAAGTGCTGGGATTAAAGGTTCTCTTTTTTTTTAAAATTGATTCCTAATTAATCACTTCATGCTTGCATTTTTTCATTTTATTCAGAATATAAAATGTAAATTGCATCACAGTATTCACTGGTTTAGGGATTATAATACCTGGTCATATTGAGCCTGAGGGCTTATGTGAATTATGTACAGAATAGGAACAACCCTGTTTCATCACTTCTTGATCTGTATATTGGGAACTAGTTCAAATTTTTATGTAAGACTCTATGGATCCAAGGACTGTCATTTAGAAGACAAAAATATTTTTATTTTTGTTTCATAGCAGTTAGGACTAAAATGTGTACATTTTGACAAATATCTTCCTGTAAAGTAAAATCACTCTTATTTGGCAAAGAATAGATTGAAATGAGATTATCTGGTAAATCGGCCTCTGTTTTACATTATCTAAGAGTTCACAATGCTTTGTGTGTCTTGGTCTCCTTCCTTTAGCAGGTTTCTTTATACAAGGAACTTACCTATCAAAACGCTACATTTCTTTTCTTTGTGGTCACTGAGTACACTGAACTATAAAATCAAACCACATTTCCTCATTTGAAATTACTAAACTTCCTCCTCTGGACTTTCCAGAGATGAACTAATAGAAGAGGAGTCAGAATGAATAAGCAAAGAAGTCACTGAATACTCCTTTGAGAAGGGTGTGTTGGAGCATGAGCAACTAATCTAGGAGGAAGGACAAGTGGGTTAAGAGTATGTGGTGAGATTGCAGTCTCTGAATCTCCAGCATTTCCAAATTTGTCCATTTCACATGGCCTTGAAATGAAATAGGCCCTGAACTTAACTGCAGGGCTAGCACTATCAAATGTATCCATGAAGACATTATTTTCATTTCTGTCAACTCTGTCTGCCAATGTCATGTTCTATGCTAGTCCTAGTTCTAATTATGGCATCCAATGAATGTTGCTCAGTTAAAATCATCTAGGGGAACTTAACATATACAGAAGAGTGGCCCCCACACAAACCTTTTAAAACACAGACTATCTCTGACCACTGAGAAGGTTCATTAGGTAAAAGCACTTGGCTCCAAGCCTGGTGACCTGAGTTCGATGGTATAAGGAGAGGACAGACTTGAACATTATTCTTCTTACCTCCACACATGTACCATAGTATACACTCTCTCTCTCTCTCTCACACACACACACACACACACACACACAAATACATTAATAAGATGTAATAAATTTTATTTTAAAGATCAGAATATCTTGGTTCTGGTCTAGGGCATTAGTATTCTTTAAATATTGCATCCTGTATTTGATGGGGAATGTTTTAGTGATTTGAAAGCAGGTGTTTTGCAAAGAATTTGAATTTTCTTAGCCAGACTTCTTATAAAGGAGTTTCTTATCTTGGCTGAAACTTTTTAAGTGTACTTTTGTGAAGGTCTGTTCCAGCATCCTTATACTCTTCAAAGAAAGAAGAGCACTTCTTGAAATATTGACACATTGCATTCCAGAAGTTTTGCATCATATGCAGGACAGAAAGGTCTCACTGAAATTCTCTTCAGATGTTTACAAAATCCCCTTTAAAAGGACTTGTGAGTAATTGTCCATTTTCCCACTTAGCCTGACACAGACCTCTTGCCTCGTTGTTTTCTTTACTTTCTTCTGTGTTGGAGACGGGCTGGCACTGTGTTTTCTCTATGTGGTATTGGCCCAGTGTCCTCGCCTTATTGAGCTCAGTTGTCCTTTCAGTACAATAGGCCTTTGATACCTTACCTATAGTGTGGATAAGATAGAAATGGAACTCTGTAAATTGCGAAGTGCTACTTAGCAGCCAGCTAATTATTTAAGTCTGCTGCTATAAGAGCAAATGATTATTCATATATTTTAAAATCAGTGTGAAGTGTTTCTGACAGGTCAATAGAAATATATACTCCTGAATAGAAACCACTTCTCCATCCCCATCCCAGAACACCTAGACAGCTGCTACTGTGACAGGCAGGAAAAGAGATTTCAGGAGGATAGCTAAATTCTCACTGAAACCTCTACTTCTCTAAAGGTTTACTACGCTCAGCTCCCTTCTGGTGTCCAGTTCACACATTATCGTTATTTTTATCTGGCTTTTGGACTAGAAATACAAACAGAATTTGCTGTTATAGGATGTTTTGTGTGCTTTATCAAAACATTTGAGTTTTCCATAATCAGTGTAAAAATACTTTAACATCTAATAACTCTCTTCATGTATAAGAAAGTAATTTAATTTTAGATAACTTTTGAGGAAACTGATAAAATAGCTTTTGCTTCTTAATGAATGATAATCATCAGTGCTCTACCCACCAGTGTCTGAATCTTTTCACTGTTGAATCATGACTATTGTAAGAATTTTAAACTGAAGGTGGCCAGTAAATTTTTAAGTTAAAAGATTTATATAGAGTCTTTATGTCCACCTTTAAATGATGATTTTTTTTTGTATTAGAAAGTACGTAAGTCATAAGTGCACAGTTCAATTAATTTTTCCAAAGTGAAACCCATAGAAGTGCAGGAAAGAAAATGTTAGCAGCATGCTAGAGACCCCTAATCCAGCAATCACTCATTTAGCATCAGAGACTAATTTCATCAGTTTTGAAAACATATACAAACTGAGTGATACAGTGTATTTTTAGTGCTTATGGGGAGGAATTTGGCTTCTTTTGCTCAGTTATTTTTGTGTGTTGTTATGGGTTAATTCTTTCTCATTTTCATAATATATTCCATTGTTTAGCTGTACCACAATATATTATTGGTAGATTGGGCTACTTTGAACCAAAATAGCACAGGTATGCTTTCGTTGAGTATATGTATTTTTTCTTCTTGAAGGATTTAAGTACAGTGCAGTTATTGAGTTGTGTATGTTAGTAGATACTGCCAAGCAGTTCTCTAATTTATTATCTTATTAGGAGTGTTTAAGAGTTGCAACTGCATCACATCTTTTGGTGCCACACATTAATGCATAATACTGAGGATGCGTGCTATAACTTTGGGAATCACTAATAAAAGAATAGGAAAAGAACGTGGAACTGACAACTTAATAAGTGGGAGATGAGAACATTAGCACTGATCTGGAAGAGTGCAAGAGGTAAAGCAAATGAGTCACAGAAAACAAGCAGTAATATAATAAATGCACACCTGATATAACAGTAATTTCAGGAAGTGGAAATGGATTATGTAATCCAATTAAAAGATTGTCAGACCATGGGGAGTGGAAAACACATGGAAATTCTGCATGTAAGACTCAGGTCTTTGGGGCTGGAGATGGCTTAGCAGTTAAGAGCACTGGTGCTCTTGCAGAAAACCTGGGCTTGAATTCCAGCACCTATGGTAGTCACAACTGTCCATAACTCCAGTTCTAGGGGATCACACACCCTCTTCTGACCTTCATGGCCACTGCACAAAGCAGATACACAGATACATACATGTGTAACACTCATACACACAGATACATACATGTGTAACACTCATACACATAAAATAAAAATAAATAAATAAGTTAAATTAAGACAGGTCTTAACTATAAAAATACAAGAAGATTATTAATAAGAGAATAGAAAACATTAAAGCATGTAAGCCATATCCAAAAGAAAGTTGATGTAGTTATATTAGTACCAAAAAAGACTTTAAAATATATAAAAAAGTAAATTTTCTGATGAATAAGGGGTTGGTTAGTCTAGTCCCTGGTTAAAAACTTAGGTGTGATTTTTCACACTTAAACATGTACAGTTACAAGGCTTTGCCTGGCAGTATCACAGGAAATCTGCCCTCTCTTAGCTGATGCATTGTAGTCCCTGAAGAGATCTATGGCCAGGATCAGGTGCCCTGTCTGGCCATTCTCACACACAGCTACATATCTGGACCATACCTAAATCTGGAGGTTGACTTCCAATAGAGACCTTCTGAAATCACCTTAGCAAGGTGAAAGGGACACGGACTTAGGACACCGACTCTTCTTGGACCCAATACTTTCCATTCCTGGTTCTTCTTCCCTCCCTCCTTTCTGTTCCTGCATCCTTACTACTGCAGGAACCATTCTGGGGGGATTTCCTGGATAGCGAAAGAGCCCCACACCTGTGCTCATTCATCTGATCATTCACCAAAGGCAGCATTCCACGGGGAAAATGGAACAAGGAAGTTGGTACTTTCTCTGGTTTGGACTCTTGCTAATGGCATTATAGTCAGTGATGAATGGTTTGTTTCCTTTGGTGTATGTGAATGTAGTGTTTCAGTGTGTTCGTGTGTGTGCATGTGGAGGCCGGCAGTTGATGTTGGGTGTTGGGTGCCCTCCTCTAGTGCTCTCCACATTCTGTTTTGAGACAGGGTCTTTCACTGAGCCAGGCACTCACTGATTGGCTAGACTGGCTGGTCAGTGAGCTCAGGAGTCCATCTGGGTTTTCTGCTGGGGTTATAGATATGTGCTGCTGCCATGCCTGGCTTTTTACATGGGTGTGAGGGATCTGCATGTAGGTCCTCAGGCTTGAGCAGCAGGCACTTTATTGACTGCGCCATCTCCTCAGCTCTCCATTTTTTTCCAGTCTTATTAAATTAACTACTCAAATACCAAGGATTCAGCTGAGTGCCTGGCAGGGGTCAATCCACCAGGAAACTATTCTAAATTGGTATGCTACTAATGATGTAGCCTCAGAATGTATAAGGCAAAACCCAGTAGATACTTGAAATGATTGAGGTGTAACATAGAGAAAGGTGTATAATCAAGAGTGTATAGCTCAATGAATTATCTCAGCAAGTTTATCAATATACCCAGAGGATACGGACTTTCGAGTACCTCAGAAGGCCTCCCTGGGACACCTCCCACACTAGTTCTTTCCTCTTCCTTAAAGGTCAGGGCTGTTCTGATTTCTAGTGTGAGAGAGTAATTTGCCTACTTATAAAATCTATATAACACAACCATCAGCATATATTTTTTGAACTTGACTTCTTTCATGAAGTGTATTTGGTAGACGTGTTTAAAAACATCTTCTGAATATTAACTTGCTATTACATATTTCAGGTGTTTTAGAACCAAATTATGAGAGCTTACATGTACTAAATGTTGAAAGAAATGGAAACATTATTTATACTTATAAGGTAAGTTTTTTGCCTTCTTATTGCAGTAAAATATATACATGTAATTTACTATTTTTAATTGTTTGTATTATCTTCTTAATTTAATTTAATTTATTATTTTTATTTTACGTGTATGAGTGTATTGCCTGCATGTATGTAAGTGCACCTGTGTTGTGCAATGCCGCAGAGTCAGAAGTCAGAAGAGGGTGTTGAATTTCCCCGGAACTGGAGTTACGGATGGTTGTTAGTCACCATGTGGGTGCTGGGAATTGAACGTGGGTCCTCTGCAAGAGCAACAGGTGCTCTTAACCTCTGAGTCATCTCTCTAGTCCCATTATTTGCATTATCTTTTATAGAACTCTGTATTATACTGAATGGCAACAGGTAAGTTGGAGGTACTTAACCTTCAGCATTTGACCGTGGTTTTCATGTATGTATTGAATACAGAGAGTGACTGAAGTTCCCTCTTAAGAAATATTTTCTTTTTTTAAAATCGGTTAAAACTGCATATCTGAAATTCAAAATTTTTGAGTAATTAGGGTAAATGAATATTTTATATTCTAGAGGAAAAAGGCCAAGATATTCAAACCTAATTAATGTTTTAAATTTTTATCTTTGAGAAAAATGTTAAATGTGGTTATTCTGTACATTCAGATTTAAATATTCTGGGAGTTTTGCAAGACTGCTTGGTAATATGTTTTCAAATGTTGGTTATTCTAAGGAAATTTAATTTTATCAACACCTTTACTGTAATAGGGATGTATGAGGGCAGAGTGCCAGTTGTTTGTTTTGTACAGTTGTATAACCTTGTTTTATTTTTGTGTTTGTTTAAAAAGTTCTGAAGTTGTAAGGATGCAGCATTTAAAGAACTATATGAGTCAATGAGTTTTACTTATGAGGATATTATGGACTTTACCCACCATATTTTTTTCTCTTAAAGATAAATGGGAGATACCATGCTCAGGCCTACTAGATAGTGTCCCCACACTCACTGAGCAACATGCTCAGTGTTGATCCATTTCACTCCTTAAGCTCTAATGATTAGCTGAGTCTTGTCTGGTCCTTCTAGACATGTACAGCAGGCTTCCTTGCTTCCTTCAGAGTGTTTATTGCTAAAGTAGTTTGAATTATTGCAGATTTGTTTTAAAACCAGTGATAGTCTAACTTCCCAAACAATACCATTAATAAGCATCTGGTTAATTTGTAGGATGATAAGGGAAATGTTATCTTTGGATTACATGATTGCCGAACCAGACAAAATGAGGTAAAAAAAAATCATAAATTATACATTATTCTATTTACTGTTCTTAGAGTTTTTTTAAATTTCTGCCTCCTTTGTTTTCTAGATATGAATCTCAATTTTCTAAAAATTTAAATCTCTTTGCATTTCTTTTCTTCTTCTATTTATTTATAGGTTTTTGTCCCCATTACCTTTAAATAAGTATTATGTCACAAGTTGCACCTCCAGATGAAGAGCTACAGTCAATCAAAGATGCCGAGAGAGGGAAAATCTGTTTTCTTCAGGAACAAGCTCCCTGATAGATTTTCCAATCCCAGGCAGTCATCCCTAAACACATATACACATAAGCACTGTTAAATGAACTTAGCAGGTTGCATATATATATTATTGGTAGATATTTTGGGGATTCAGTTTGGGCTATTGAATTTTGTGTGTGTGTGTGTGTGTGTGTGTGTGTGTGTGTGTGTGTGTGCAGCAATAATAATTAAAGAAGAGGTCATGTATTGAGAGGGAGTGGGAAGAATGTGGTAGGAGTTGGAGGGGGGGGAGAGAAGGGTGAAAAACATAGGACTCATGTATGAAATTCTAAAAAAAAGAAAAAAGTACTCCCTCCATCTCAGACTGCTCTTTAAGAAAAAAAAAAGCAATGAAATAAAGGCAAACAAATAAAGGAAAAAACCAAAAGACAAAGGACTACAGCATACACAAAAAAGTGTGACAACTCCCGAACCAAATGACACCTACAGTCTTTATCCTTGGAAATTTAAGTAAAATTGGTTCAACCCAGTTTTCCAATATTCTGGAAAAAATGAAGGCAAGAGGTCCAGTGCCTTCTCCAAGACTTGTGTGCTCCAGGATGTTGTGTGGTGACCTTTGTGCTCCTAGGTCGTATTCATAATGACCTTTGCTGATGAGTTCTGATTCCAATAGCTTTCACTTGTGTTTGCTTTCATTCCTTTCAACAATAACCCAGGAATGGAATTATTTACCCTTTCCTTAATTTCCTCCCCCAAATACTTCCATGGGGTACTGGTAAGTATGGTCAAGTTTTATCAAGTTGGGGGAGAGTAATTTTGTGCCTATGTAGAAACAATTTAGAATTGAATCTTAGTCGTCCTTGAACTTAAATGTCCTGTATCCATTCCAAATTCCTCACAGGCCACCTTTCTCTTTGGCGTCAATATTCTGCTTGGTTATTTTGCATCTTCCCCTTCATCCACCCCCTTCCACCCATGACCATTCATTCATTCTCATTCATTAATTCACTCATTCATTTATTCACTCATTCAACAAATACACAATTCCGTGTTCTCCTTGTGAGATGCCAGAGTCACAGTGGTGACCAAAACAAATCCTGTCAGAATGCACAGTCTGTGAAAAGAGGCAGACAAAAATTCAGGCATTCATTCGATCCTTATGTTGGTTTCTATGATCTGAGCCTCTTACTAGACTTCTACCTCCCAACACTCTTGCTCAGATCCCCGGAACAAGCTCTGGAGATTAACTTTATAGCATATGAACTTGGGGGGGACATATTCAAACCACAGCAGTTGCTATGCTCCCTTTCCCTTCTATCTTTTCTACATTCTCAGAAAACCTTACAACCCACATGCTTTTTTTCTTGGCTCTTTGGTTTTATTGAGGGAAACAGATTTGTATGCCAAGTCAGCTGGGTTTTAAATTTTGTTTCTATATTTTTGCCTTGGAAAGGTGCTGCCAAGTGAAAGATGAAGCTTTATTTTGGTGATGAAATTTTGGGATGGAATAATGCTGCATGAATCTTAAATGAATCATCTTTCTAAGTGCTTTCATTTTTTTTAAAGTTTATTTTTTAAAAATTTTTAAAATTTAATAACCACGTGATTAGAAGAAGCATTTCATTACAGCTTTAACATATTC
>NW_008335967.1:7183283-7195731 GCF_000622305.1 Nannospalax galili | reverse complement strand
CCTATAAGACATAAAACTGAATGAGGTTTTAACCTTTAAAAACGATCTCCATTTCATTTTAAAATATATTATTTCATAATGAAAAACTCATTTTTAATGCTATTAACACTTAGATGTTTGCACATGTGTCTTTAATCTCTATGTATCTGATTATTACTAGTCACAGTTGATTACACTCGGATCCATACCTGAGTATGGATATAAAGTCATCAGGTAGATTTCACCAGTAATGTTTATCACCTCTACTATTTAACATGAAGTAAATTAAAAAAAATTTTTTAATACCTACATAATTAGAAGCATTTTATTACCTCTTCAACATATTCAGTAACATACTCCAGAGCAAGAGTACATCTCTTTCACAAGTAGGTGCAAGTTTCTAGGTTCCCAGTTGAATTAATACACTTATACAATATTGAATTCTGTATAAACCCTGTAAGACATAAAATTGAATGAGTTTTTTAACCTTTAAAAAAGATCTCCATTTCATTTTAGAATATATTGTTCTTTGCAGAAAGACTCATTGTTTTTGCTACTAACACCGAGATGTTGGCACATGCATCTCTAATCTGTATGTATCTGATTATTACTAGTCATAATTAAATGGGCAAAACTGCAAAGTCCCATATACCCTTCACCTCATTTCTTCAGGTGTTTCAGCTTATGTAACTATAATGGGATATTAAAACCTGGAAGTTGATGTTGGTACAGTATAGTATATAGTTCTATGCCATTTTATCACATGGGTATCTTCCTGTAATCACCACTGCAGTCAACATACAGAACTATACCATCATCCCAGAGAGCTGCTCTTGATATTTTACCAGCTCCAGTGAAATACAGAACCTGCACCCTTTATTTTTTATTTATGCCTGTGTGTGCCTGTGTGGATTTCTGTGCATCACATGTGTGTAACAGCCCTCAGAGGCCAGAGGAGGGCATCAGATCCCCTGGAACAAGCTACAGGTGGTTGTGAACCACCATGTAGGTGCTGGAACCCAGTTTCTCTGCAAGAGCAGTAAGCACTCTTAGCTATTGAGCTATCTCTCCAGTCCTCTCTCTCTCTCTCTCTCTCTCTCTCTCTCTCTCTCTCTTTCTCTCTCTCCTCTTTAAAAATGTTTATTGTTTATTTACATTTTTGTTATATCTTATTTTGTGGACCTGGACATTGAACTCATGGTCTGGTACACGGTATATAAGTGTTACATCACTGACTGAGCTGCGCTAGGCTTTTCTACAGTTTTCAAGAGTGACATTTGATGACATACATTTCATATTTATTGTCAAACATAATTTAGAAAATATGAAAGAAGGAACATCTAATATGTCTGACCCATATTTTTGCTCTTTCCATCTTACTTCTTGATTCCTTTCAAATCATTTTCTTGGTCTTTTAACAGTTTATTTTAGTCGTTATTTTAGGGTATGTTATGCAGATGATATATTCTCATAGTTTTCCTTCACCTGACAATTTTCTTCATGTATTCATTCTTGAAAGGTAATTTTGCCAAATATAGATGTCAAGCTGACATATCTTGTCTTTCAGGTCTTGAAAAAAATCTTGTCTTACTTCTTTCTTGCCTTCATGGTTTCTCATGGGAAATCAGTCCTTTAAAATTTTTTTTCTCCTAAATGTAAGGTGTCATTTTTCTCGAATCACTTTTGAAAAGTTTTTCTTTGTGCTTTATTTTTTGAAAATTGATGTGTCACTGTGGATTTGTTTTGGTTTTGCCTGTTTGGGTTTTCATTCAGCTTCTTGAAATCTGTCATCTTTTGTCCAGTTTGGGACAATTCACTCATCAGCCACTATTTCATCAAATACTTAAAAAGCAAAGCTTGACCTATCTATCTTCTCTTTCTGTGGACTCTAATTATATGAATGTCTGATCTTTTGTTACAGTCAGAGATCTCTGAGGCTCTGT
This sequence comes from Nannospalax galili, assembly GCF_000622305.1. NCBI lineage: Eukaryota > Metazoa > Chordata > Mammalia > Rodentia > Spalacidae > Nannospalax > Nannospalax galili. Next base: position 7,193,809 of record NW_008335967.1, on the reverse strand, counting down.
TCCTTTTCTTCTCTCTCATTTTTATTTTCTTTCTGTTGCTCAGATTAGGTACTTCCCCCACCCCAAGTTCACAGATTCTTCCATTTTTCTACTCTGTTCTTATGTCAATTTGAGATTTTTAAAATATTGCTTATTGTAAATTTCAGCTGTAAAATTCTCATGTATTTTTTTTTCTTTATATGCTTCCTTGTTAAGACTTCCTTTTTTTTTTTTTTTTCCATTCAAGTACATTTGAAATCACTGAAGGATTTTAAGATATTATGCCTGCCTTAAACTCTTTGCCAGAGAATTCCAATATTTGTCACCTCGGTGCTTAAACCCTTATTTTTTTCTCACCCAAGCTGAAATTTTCCTGGTTCTTGGCATGACTCATGATTTGCAATGCGTCAGACACTCTGAATACCACACATGACTCTGGATCTTATTCAGTCTTCTGTTTTAGCGTCTCCTTTGATATACTTGTTGAGAAATAAGGCATCACCTCACTGCTGCTAGGTGGGAGTGAAAAATCCAGTTTTCTACTTGGCCTCTTTTGATACCAGCTGAGAGGGTATCTTGTTACTGCTAGGCAGAGGTGAGATTTGGTTTTCACCGACCTCACAGCAAGCACTCAGGGACTGATAGGTAGGTTTAGAGAAAGGTAAAAGGCTTGGCTTTCCATCCAACCACTTCTGGCAGCACTCCACTGAGCGAAGGGAGGGCACTTCCTTAATGCTGGATCAGGATTCCTACACAGCTTTGCTGATACCTTGGTGGGAAGAGGTTCATTTTGACCAGGTAGGGATGAATGTCCTGATTTCCTGACTGGTCTTTTCTGATTTAATACTGGCAGGACTGGGAAGGGTACCATGTAACTGCTGGGGTAGAGTGGGAGTCTAGTACTCCACTTAGGCTTCACTGGTAAAGGTAGCAGTGGGGTTGCATTTTCTCCAGAGTGTTTTGCTACAGTAGGATAAGCATTGCCTGAAAGTTTTCCGTTTTGCTGAATTTCCCTTTTCCTGTTTCTTTAACTAGAGAGAATGGGTGTGTTTTCATCTGTTCCCATTTCTATGGTGCTCTTCACTTTATCTTCAAGTCTAGAACATTCTAGAATATGTTATGCAAAAAGTCACCAATGTTTCATTCCTCAGAACCTGGGTTCCTAGAGGGCCTGCCTCCCCTATACCCCTGGGATGCCGTAGATCAAACCTAGGGCGTTGTGGATGCTAAGCAAGAGCTACACATCCAGTCTCTGCCTTCTTTTCTCAACTTCCCAGTCTTCTTAGGCTTGTTTTATATATGATGTTAGGGATTTTAGCTTTATTTACTGGGAGGAATAGGGAGAAGTAGGTCTTTTCTACCTTGCTCTCTGCAGTTTCAAATGATTGACCTCTCCTTACATGGTTAATCAGGAAGCAGCACATTACTTATGCATGAATAGCAAGTTCTAAACCTTTTCTCCCTCAGCCTCCTTTGCCTCTTCCCTCCTCTTCCTTTCCTGCTGGCCCACCCTCAGTGCATGTGGGAGTGAATATTACATAAGCTGGTGGATACAGGTATCTAATGAGACATGGACTCTTCTTCCACTGGTTTTGGTAAAATGTGATGTGAGGTTAGAACTGCCTGGACTTTGGAGACTGGAATTTGGTGCTTTATTGCATGAAGGCTGAAAATATGTTGAACCCAGAAAATTGAAAGAATGGATATTTCCAGTTCTAGAGTAAGTCATTGCTCAAGCCCAAACCTAACTTACATACAAGATTGCTATGTAATTGCTTTTTTTGCATAAACTAGTTTGTTGGAATTTTTTGTTGCTTACAGTTGAAGAATTAAATACATGTATATATTATAACCCAGAAATTCATGCATCAGCCCACAGAGTTGTATTTGAAGGCTAAGGATATTGCTCAGTGTTAGAGTATTTGCCCAGCATGTAGAAGGTTCTGAGTTTGATCCCTAGCACTGGAAAAACGTATATATAAAAGCAAGTTAATTGGATCATTTTAATACCTAAGAGTCAGAGCTAAATTAAATGCCCATCAACAAGTTCTTTGGAAAACAATACAACTACCTAAGGATTAAGAAGCCCATAAATGGGACTGTATTAGAAGGTTATAAAATGCTTACTGCACAAATAGGAGAACCTGAGTTCAGATTCCCCAGCACATGTAAAAGACAGGCGTGGTGGCGATCATCTATAACCCCAGTGTTGGAGGTGTAGAGATGGATGGATCCTGGGGTTCTCTGGCCAGCCAGGTTAGTCAAACCGGTGAGCTTCAGATTCAGTAAGAGAACTTTTCCCAGAACCAAAAAAGGCGGAGCGTGATAGAGGAAGATGCTCAGTGTTGACCTCTGGCCTCTGTAGGCACATGTATAGGCACGCACTCCTGCATGCATATGCACATCACATATAAACACACACACACACACACACACACACACACACACACACACACACACTGGCACTCCAAAATACATTGCTACATGAAAAAATCATTTGATAGGATAATGCATTCCATTTATGTTTTTATAAGAAGACTGAAATTTTAAGGGCATAGCATCTAGTGAAGTAACTTTAGAAGATCTTGAAGGCTACTGAGAAAAATTATAAACCTTTCATGCCTGGCTCAAAGTTCTGCATTTTTCAAAAAATTTTTGTTATTTTTATTTTCTGTGTATGAGTGTATTTTCTGCATGTATGTGAGTGCACCCATGTTGTGCAATGCCATGGAGGTCAGAAGAAGGCTTCGGATTTCCCTGGAACTGGAGTTAAAGACGGTTTGTAGCCACCATGTGGGTGCTGGGAATTGAACCCAGGTCCTCTGCAAGAGCAGTCAGTGCTCTTAACCACTGAGCCATCTCTCCAGCCCTATAAACCTTTTTCTTAGAAAGGAGTTGGGACTGGCTAAGACTTGCAAGATTTGATTTTTTTATTGGACAATATTTGCATCTTTTAAACACCAAAACTGCACATTGTTATTTCATAGTTAAAAGTATATGATCTTAAAAACTTAATATATAATTCATGATTCTTCTTACTTATAAGTCAGAATCCCTCAGAGCCAAGAGCTAAAGAAAAGGAAAACTTCGTACAGAAATTTGGTGCTTTCTTACTAACTCAAAGTTTATTTTCTCTATTTTGTGATGTCTCAATGTTTTTCACTAACTTTCAGTGATCCAGTTCTAACATGTTCTTGGTTTTTAATATCTATATTTCATCTTCCCTTTACATGACTATTATCATTTTCCTTAATACTTTAAAAATGAATCTTTTGATTTTTTTCCCATTGTTGTTTAAGATAGACGCTTACTTCATAGCGCAGGACAACTTTGAACTCGTGACCTGTCTACCTCAGCTCCTGAAGTGCTGGAATTTCAAACAACAATAAAAAACAAAAGATTAAGTAAAGATAGAGGACTTCTTTGCTGATTCTTAAGATACAAGATAAATCTGTGACAATCTTTAACACAACTAGTGGTATTATAGTGCATTGTGTAACTTGATTAAAACCTCATTAATATAATAATATAATCTCATTAATTATAATACTAATACTTGAGTGCTTTGTATGTACAGAACACACTGTACTAAGCATTTCATGTGTATTGTCTCTCTTGATCCTCATAATAACCTCAAAAGATATTTTTTTCACTAAATTTTGGTCATACTGTTCTAGTGTTTCCTTGGTCCTTACGATAACATGAGATGGGTATTATAGTTCTGTGTTGTTTATGCTGGGATAGAGAAGTGAGATAATTTGTTCAAGGTCACAGAGCTGACAAATAATAGAGTCAGGACTTGAGCATGGGTCTAGTTTGGCTCCAAAGTCTGTGCTCTTAACCGTGATGCATGACTGCCTCATAGCTATGTATCAGTCCCAAATGTAACATAAAATACTAAACTTTTTTGTGAAAAATAATCCAGAATGTTTCAGCAGAGATCAACAAGTTCATTGAGGTTCTTTAGGAAAGTGTTCTGCTAAATATTGGGTATAAATCTTAATGGGGATTTATGTTCATACAATTGTTATTTAATATAAATCCATTTTTGTTTGTTTTAATAGCATCTGTATACCTTTGAGAAAGACTTGCAAGCTGTCAGTTGCTCTGTCAACAGTGAGAGAACTTTGCTAGGTGAGTTGGACACTCATTGGCATACATGTCAAGAGCTACATCTTTAAAGTTTCAGCACTTTGGATTTTGCAATATTTGGTGATAACAATGATTTTCCAGAAAATATATATTCTAGGTAAATTAGGTTCAAAATTAAGAATCTGCTGGGCACAAGGACAAGACAGAATCTAGCACTTGACCTGTTCCACTCACAGCTCCTTTGAACTCTCATTTATTTCAGGTATAAAATGATAAACATGAACAAGCCACCACATGGATCAATTGTTAATTGATATTTTCTTTTTCCATTAGCTGCAAGTTTAGTTCAGTATACTAAAGAGGGAGTAAGGAACGAGCTTCAACCAGGTAATGAAATTACTCTTTTTTGTATATACTGGTAGATGAAGATGTATTGGATTAAGTTAAATTTCAAGCTTTTTTAGAAATATCTTTATCTTATAATCAAAAGGCAGTGGTCACTGAAACATGAGCAGGAGTTTAAATTTTATTTTCTAAGTAAATAAGAAGGTACAGAAAATAGTATAACAATAAATTACAGAAATGTTGAGATGATAGCACCTGAAGACTAAATGAATGTTGAGAATACACTAGAACTCTGTGGTCAGAAGCTGATATAAAAGTCAGGAAGTTACAGATGCTACTTTAAAAAAATATCAGGTTAAATATTGACTAATATCTAATGTGTTGTGGCTAGTTCACAAAAATAAAATAAAAATCAAATCTATTTGTTTGCCAAAGTTCACTTTATAGTTTATTAGCCATGTGGTGCCTCTTAGTTTTTAAATTAAAAAAGACATTCTGTGTCAGTCATCTGCCCCATAACTCAACAGTATTGACTGCTTGCTGTGGACACTCTGAACGGTGCTGGGGATATAGTATCTGTAAAAGTGGTGAGATGACTGTCCACCTTGTAATCTAGCTCCAGGTGTCAATTGCAAATGTACACAGTGGCCACAGACGAAATTAAAAAAGTAGACTCAGTGTAAAAAAAAATGAGTGTCAGGTCATGAATATGGCTCTATCAGTGACGTATTTGCTGCACAAGCATGAGAACTTGAGTTTGGCTCCTAGATCTCATGTAAAAAAGCTGGTATGATGGTGTGCACTTGCAATCTCAGTGCTCTAGAGGCAGCAACAAGCCAATACCTTGGGCTTAGTGGTCAAAAGACAAGGTGAATGGGGTCTGTGCAATTACCCCTAAGGTTGACTGCTGGCCTCTGCATGCACACACATTTGTACATGTGCACCCACATATATATGAACTCACACACATATATACATGCACATACACACACACACACACACACACACACACACACACAAAGAAAAATAAGCCAGGCATGATGACACACACCTTTAGTCCAAGCCCTCGGGAGGCAGAGGCAGAGGCGGGTGGATCTCTGTGAAATCAGGGTCACCCTGGTCTACATAGTACGTTCCAGACCAGCTAGGACTACAGAGAGACCCTATCATAAAAAAGAAAAGAAAAATGAGATGTCTTTGTTTCCATCTTCAAATATTTCTGTTATATTTTGTGTGCATATATGTGGATGTATGTGAGTACACATATACCATGGCATGTGTGTGGACAATTTACAAGGAAGGAGTTAGTTCTCTCCTTCCACCGTGGAGGCCTGGGGATTGAACTAGGTTGTCAGGCTTGATAGCAGTTTCCTTTACCTGTTAAGTCCCCTTGTCAGTGTTACTGTTTCTTGTTTAACATAGAAAACAAGAAGTAGTTCTGTCTTTTAAAATAAAGGAGTTCAAGAGCTGTGAGAACTAATGATGGGGTATGGGGTCTTGACCCCTGGGCATGTTAAAGGCAGAGTCACTACTTAGATCTAACTCTTTGTTGTCATGAAGTCCAGTGGGGGCAACTTTTCAATTTATTGAGAAGTCTGAACTTTCATGTAAAAAATCTAATTTATAAAAGTTGCCGAAATAGCCTCTTTCTTTTCTTTCTTTCTTTCTTTCTTTCTTTCTTTCTTTCTTTCTCTCTCTCCTTCTCTCTCTCTCTCCTTCTCTCTCTCTCTCTTTCTTCTTGAGACAGGGTCTTGCTGTAGGCCCAGCAACTCACTTTGTAGACCAGGCTGGCCTTGAACTCACAGAGATCCACCTGCTTCTGTCTCCCAAGTGCTGGGACTAAAGGTGTGCACCACCAAGCCAGCTGGCTGAAATAGTTTTAAAACATTGCTTCAGCAGTGATACCCACCTGTGGGCTGGAGCCGGTCTGTGGACCATTTTCAGTCTCTGGTCCAGGGGATTGAATTCCAGTCCCTTACTGTTCTGCTCCCAGGCACTTTCTCTCTGGCCTATTTATTTGGCAGTTCAATTTCTTCTGTCAGCGTAGTTCCTACTCCGATGTATTCTGTGGTTGCATGTGATGGAAATTGTACATACTTTGTACATGAGGCTTATGAGGCTGTCCTGGGACATCTCCCCACATAGCCGTCTTAGAGAAACAGGGAAATTGGAGCTGAGTCTGGATGGAGCCTTCTCAGGGCCCTCAGAAGAGTTTTTTGTGAGATGTTAGGCTAGGTGTTTTCTTTGAAATCTCGTTGCTTATTCTCCTTAGCTTCCCCCTGTAGTGATACACTAGGAACCCAGTTTTCCCCTCCCTCTCCTGTGCCCATCTTCTTCTTATTCCCTTAGCCCTCTTTGCTCCTTTTAGAATTTGATGCAATACTCACCTTAAGAGAAGAAATTGGATTAGTATATGCAAGGTATGACCTAGAACAATAGGATACTGATTGCCAAACAAAATAGGACATAGCCCTGTTCATCCGGCCTAATAAACTCCTTTGTTCTGGAAAGGAAAGATTTTGCTGATATGATTGCTGAGATGGTAAGACTGGGCATCCATACACAACCTTGGGTTTTCTTTGTGTCTCTGGTTCACCTTATGCCTTATTACTTTTAGCCTTCGAAAATTTTTCTTATGTTGGTAAGCCCAGAGTAACTATGGTTTTTATTTGATATTCACTATCTATGCCTTATTGCCATGTAGAACAATAGTCATTTCTATATGTGTTATAAAAAATACTTCCAGGGGTTGGAGAGATAGCTCAGTAGTTAAGAGCACTGGCTGTTTTTGCAGAGACCTCGGGTTTGATTCCCAGCACCCACATGGCAGCTAACAACTGTCTTTAACTACAGTTTCAGGGGATCCTACATTTTCTTCTGACCTCCATGGGCATTTCATGACATGGGTGCACCTACCTATATGTAGTCAATATACCCACCCATACACATAAAATAAAAAGAACAAAAATACCCCCAGACCAAATGAAAGTTTTACTTGCTGCAGCATTAAATTTTATCAGATAGCCTTAATTAGTCTTGGAAGTTGGCACCTGTGGTGAGATTACCTGCTTGTATCTTTTAAAATAGCCTGGGGAAGAGGCAGAGAGTTTGCTACTCTTACAGAGGACTCAGGTTCAGTTCCTAGCACCCACATGGAAACTCACAGCCATCTATGACTCCAGTTCCAGGGGATCCGATGCCCTCTTCTGGCCTCCAAGGATACCAGCCGTACATGTGGTGCATATGCATAAATGCAGGCAAAAACTCCTGCACGGCATAAAAATAAATAAATCTTAAAAACATTAGCCTGAATATTAGTAGTTATCATATTGAGTACCTAGCATCTTTGCACCTTAGCTCACCTTATATGTCAGCCACTGAGGTGAGAACAAGCTCTGACCGGCTTGACGATCTCCCCTCAGCCGCTCCGTTTCTTGCCTTCTGCTGAGGATCCTTGGGAAAATCTGCCTATTGCCTTATACCTTGGAAGTATTGCTGAGAACAATGCACTCATGATCAGTGGGTATCAAGGATTTGGAGAATAATTGTTCCCCACTTCCAGTCCTAAAATGGATAATTGTCAGAGACCACCAAGCAGCTTGAGATTCAAACCACTAACTTGCTAGTACTCCCTGCCTGGTGTGCTTTGTTCCCTGGTATACTCTCCCCACTCCCTCATACTGAGCTTCACATGGCTAGGGTGATCTATCCCCTGAGGTAACTTATTGCCTTAGTTTGAGTTTCCTTAAAAGTAGAACCTGAGACAAAGATTTGGGTGTTTTTAGGTTGTTTGGAAGATCGTCCTAGGAAACACTACTAGCTATTGCTTAAACAGCTATCTGAAAGAGGGGAGGGGAAAGTACAGCCCTGGCAGAGCCAACTGCCAACTCAAAAGCCCTGAGGCCAGACCATATTTGTAGATGCACTGCTCAAAGGAGGTCAATGGGGTTGGAATAGAATAGAGGAAACAGACCAGAGAAAATTAGGTGAGATGCAGGCTGATCGTGTTGATAGTAAGAGGTTATTGAAAGACATGACCACTGTGAGTAAAATGTCAATCTTGTGGGGTTTGAGCAGGGGAGGGACCTGATCTAAAGGGAGCATGGTAGCTGCTGTATGGAAAATAAATTGCAAGTGGGCAAGGGGAATGCAGAGCGACTGACTGCAAAACTATTTAAATGGCACGGTGGTGACTTGGCGTAAGAGTGGAACAGGAATAAAGAGATTGCATCTGGACATGTTAAAAGATATATTTGTTACGACTGGTTTCTGGATTTGACAGGTATATGAGGAAAAAGGAACAAGTCAAGAGTGACTCACTTCAAGGATTCTGGCCAGAATGCATGCATGTTGGCAGGAGAGTAGGAGGAGCTTGGTTTTGTACATTCTCAGTTTATGATGTGAATTAGGCATCCTATGGAATATGGGTCAGAAGTTTAAGAGAGAGGAGGTTGAGGTTGGAGACAGACCTTAGGGAATCAGCAGTAATCACTGTGAGATGGTTTCATTCTGTTCAGTTAAGAGGTCAGCAGTGGGGACTAAAGAGATGTCTCAATGGTTAAGAGCACTGGCTGCTCTTGCAGAGGACCCAGGTTTGACTTCCAGCACCCAGATGGTGGCTGACAACTGTCTGTAGCTCCAGTTCTAGGAGATCCGATGCCCTCTTCAGACCTCCACAGGCATTGTACAACATGGGTGCACTTATACACATGCAGGCAATATACTAAGACACATGAAAAAAAAAAGAGTTCAGAAATGAAACTGGGTATGGTGTACCCCTGTTATCCTAACCTTTGGGAGGTGTATTGGGTATGATGTACCCCTGTTGTCCTAACACTTGGGAGGTAGAGGAAGAAGAATCAGGAGTTCAAAGTCATCCTCAGCTGCATAATGAGTTTGAAGTTAATCTGGGGGCTACATGAAACCTTGTCTCAAAACACCCTGCCCTCCAGAAAAGAGATTTTAGAAATGGTCTAATCAGAAAGTACTATAGGATATGTCACAATGTTTTGTCCTTTGAACAGATATTTTGGAAAGATTTATTTTGTCAGCCCATGAATGATTACAAGTCATTTGGTTAATATTTTTTAAAAAGACAAAAAATGGTAGAAGACATGAAAGTTAGGGGGTGGATACTAAGGCGGGGGTGGAGGGGAGCCTGAATACGATCAAAATACATTGTCTGAAATCTCCAAATCAATAAAAACATTTAAAAACTTTCTAGCTAAATAAAATCCGTACTAGTGCAAAAAAAAGGTATAGTTTTCTACAAGGTGTTGTTTAATACTCCATTGTTTAAAATGAGATTATTTCATCACAAAAGAAACAAACTCTAACATACATCAAATAAAACATTATTTGATTCATGTACTTTATAGCCAATTACTTTTTTATTAATTGTATCTTTCTCCTTGGATATAGCCATAGCATAGTTAATGTTCTGTTTAGAAAATGGCCTTCTACATCTTCTCCTGTGGAATTCTATTTGCCACAAGATATAATAGATCGCCCTTGGGCAGCACCTGGGGTGACCACTTGCGATGGGGCCAACTGTCATTGAGACATCCTAGAGCCCCTTAACCATTAGGTATGTGTTCTATGCAACTCTGGTTTGGCTCAAGAGTTCTACTGTGAAGCACAGGATATGTTATTGAGAGACATTCTTGTTAGCAGAGGTTGACTCCTAACCTGATGGTAGTTATACTAGTTAAATGCCTGGCCTGTATGAAACAAGAGGAAATTAGTAGAGGAAGATGATTTCTGCTATTGAGAGTAGAAAATTTAGCTGACAGTTTGGTATTGTATTTTATTATAAATTCATGCTGTAAAAGTCCAAAATAGAACTCTCCTAGCCTGCACTACTATCCTCAGGCCTCTTGGGGTAAGTCTATAGCGCAGCTCCCCGCGCCGGGACTCCCTAAGCCAGATTCACCCCTCCATCACCCCCCCCTCGCCGTTCTATACTCCTAGTTTGAGCCCTGCGCCATTCCTAGTCTCGGGGCCCCAGACACCTGGGGAACCAATACTGCTTCCTGACCCTTCTCACCCAGAGCAACTCAGTCCCTTTCTTGGGCTCCAGGAGCACCACTTCTGGTCCTGGCCCCGCCCTC
>NW_008335967.1:7116195-7177287 GCF_000622305.1 Nannospalax galili | reverse complement strand
ATCATTTAATTTATGTCTTATAGGGTTTATACTGAGTACAATATTGTATAACTGTAATAATTCAACTGTAAACCTAAAAATTTACAGCCAAATTTGAAAGAGATGCATCCTACCTCAGGAAAACGTTATTGAATATGTCAATTGTGTTGTAATGATATGCTTCTTCTAGTATGTTGTTATTAAATAAATCATTTTTAAAAATTAAAAAAAAAATTATTTTTATTTTATATGTATGCACATATTGCCTGCATGTAGGTAAGTACACCCATGTCATGCAATGCCCACGGAGGTCAAAAGAGGCTGTTGGATCCCCTGGAACTGGAGTTATGGGCAGTTGTTAGCTGCCATGTGGGTGCTGGGATTTGAACTCGGGTCTTCTGCAAGAACAACCAATATTCTTAACCACTGAGCCATCTCTCCAGCCCCCATATTGTGGATTTTTATCCAGTTAGAATGTCTAAACTTTCATAACAAGAGATAATCGACTGTCAGCTTGTACTATTTAATATATTAATTCCATTTAAAATAGCATATTATTAGGGAAAACTGCTTTTCCCTTTTGTTCTCATCTTTCACAGATATTTTATTGTATTTTTCTTCATGAGTATCTTTGACACTGATGCTCCTCTTATTCCTGGAACCATTGTTTCCAAAGTACCCTATTATCCTAGTCAGCTTTAACTGTCAACTCGACACAACCTAGGGTCACCTGAGAAAGGGATCTCCACTGAGGGATTACCCAGATTAGATTGCCTCAAGGCATGTCTGTGGGGGATTTCCTTCATTGCTAATTGATGTAGGAGGGCCCAGGCCACAGTGGGCAGTGCCATTCCCTGGGCACGTGGTCCTGTGTTATATAAGAAAGCTCACTAAACATGAGCCTGTGAGGGAGCCAGCAAACAATGTTCCTCCAAATTGTCTGTTTCTTGTTTGAGTTCTGTCCTGACTTCCCTCAATAGTGGACCATGACCTGGGCATGTAAGCCAAATAAACTCCTTTCTTGAGTTGCATTTGGTCATGGTATTTGTTGAGCAATAGAATGAAACTAGAACACTCATCTTTGCCTGCATCCCATCAGGAATGCAGTCTTTTGGATTAGTGTACTATTCTGTCACTAGGAGTTTTTTGGTCCTAAGCTATGAGCTCTCACTGAAAATTTGATTTGATTTTTCAATCAGTATTCTGGTGCTGCTCCCCTCCCCCTTACACTTACTTTCTCTTTTGTTGTTGTTTTCTTTTTCTTTCTTTCTCTTTTTTTTATTTTAGTTTTATATTTGTGATTCTTCCTAAGAATTGACTCACTGTTTTGTTTTTTCAAGTGACTTGAGTGTGTGGAAGGAGTGTATGGCATGAGTGAATAGATATGCGCATGTGTGGCCATGCACATAGATGGAGGGCAGAGGTTGACATTGTGTGTCATCCTCTATTGTCTTGACTCATTTTATTTGAGACAGGATCTCCAGCTCACTGGTTTGGTCAGACTGGGTGGCCAGTGAGCTTGATGGATCAGCTTGTCTCTACTCTGGAGTTATAGATGGGCACTGCCATGCCTGGCTATTTTATGTGGGTGCTGGGATCTGAACTCAGTCCTTACGCTTTCCCAGCAAGCATTTTACCCACTGAATCACTTCCTAATCCTATCAAGGAATCTTTAAAAAGACATGTTTATAGAAATACCTAGTATTCATAATTGTTAGGCTGTATCTGAGAAACTGGTTTATATTCCTTACTTTTTTTCTAAGCCAGTGTGTCAGGTTACTTTCCTTTTTAAAAGATGTATTATTTTTAATATGTGTACATGTGTGTGTCTGTGTGTAGGTATGTGCATGTGAGTGCAGGTAACTGCAGAGGCCAGAGGCATCAGGTCCCTCTGGAGCTAGGGTTACAGGCAGTTGTGACCCACCCTGCATGAGTGCTGGGAACCAAACTTGGGTCCTTTGGAAGACCAGTATTCTGGTGCTGCTCCCCTCCCCCTTACACTTACTTTCTCTTTTGATGTTGTTTTCTTTTTCTTTCTTTCTCTCTCTCTCTTTTTTTTTTTTTGAGGCAAGCCTCCCCATAGTCTCAGATGGCCTGTGATTAAAGGCATGTGCTACATGCCCAGCCCCATGACTTTCCTAAGGACTGAAAAGCTGGCATTGACTCTGGGCCACTGTCTGATTCTCAAACGTACATTATTATTCAAATGCTGTCACTGAAAGAGAACCTGATCATGTTAGAGTCTTAAGAATCCAAGTGAAAGGAAAACCTTCTTCTCCTGGGTTTACTCTTGGGAGAGGGGAGCCTTTGTCCTAAATTTGGATATCCAGCCCCTGCCATGGACTTCCTCTTAATTGTTTTTATGGCATTTGCTCAGATGTGACACTGGGGACCTGAGTGGACTGTTAGCAGTGTTGCTCTATCACTGTTCCAGAGGGAAACTAAGCCTGTGCTACTGACAGGAGCCATCAGCTCTAATGTATCTGTGCATCAGAAATATCTTCACACTTTCATACATGGAATGTGCCACTGTGTTATAGAAATGGAGCAATAACGAACAGAGCTGTATTTATTTAGACCTAGAGGCCCAGAGCACCCATGAAGCTGTGTTAAAAATGGTTCCACTTCAGGCACATTGACCTCTGCTTTGTGATGGTTCCTCTATTTTTTTTTTTCTTTTCCTTTTTTGGTAGTACTGAGGTTGGAACCCAAGGAGTCACACTTGCTAGCCAACTGCTCTACCATTAACTACATACCCAACGTCCCTATTTTGAGTTTGAGAAATGTCAAATAAACTTAGGAAAATTACTTTAAGAAATAGCTGATGTAATAGGAAGCATATACTTTAAAAATTCAGATGCACCTATTGACAAATGATATTGTCTAGGGGAGAGGGCACCCATTGGAGGTCAGCTTGTCAGGCATGCACCTACATGGCTGGCGAGAGCACAGTGGTAGCTTCCGTATCAGAAGCCTTTTGTACTTTAAATGGACGGCTATTCTTCCCCAGTGTCTGCTGCTGTTGCAGGGGCACTTAAAGCCTTCCCTTTTAACATAGGCATTCTTTAAGTATATTGTAGTTCAAATGCATCTTCTTTCAGGTGTGTAAAGATGTGGAAGGCAGGTCCTTTGCTAAGCTGATTGCTCCTTCACCGCATATCCCTGAAGAGAGGAACTGAGGGATAGGATTACAGTTTAAAGCCACTTCAAGACACTTTATGATGATGGTAGACTTGTTCTGTTAATTTAAAGTTGGTGTAATATGATATGCCAAGGACTCCTCTTCCTGGTCACTTTAGAAAGGATAGCATATGGTATTCTAAGATTTATGACTAAAAGCCTTCTTTTCTCTGTAGGGTCAAAGTGCTTAACTTTGCTGGTTGAAATATACCCTGTCAACAATGTGAAGGTTCTAAAAGCGGTGGATAGCTGTATTTGGGTACAGGTAAGCTTGTCATCTATCACTTGTCTCACTAATCAAAAGGTGTGAAACCTATGGAGAAAGGTGTTTACAAAATGCCTTCATGTGCATTATCACATTTAATCTTCAAAGCAAAGTTGTAGACCATTAGGCTGGAAGTGCCAGTTCTTCCTTTATAAACATGGAAATTAAGAACGCAGGCCTGGCTGCTTTGACTCTGCCTTACCTGATAACAAGGCAATGTTTTCACAATGTTTAATAATAACAAAATACCAAATATTAAAATACAGATGCAGTAAACTTCTAAACATTTATTTATTTTAAATATTTTATTATATTTATTTTATGTGTATGAGTGTACTGCCTGCATGTATGTATGTAAGTGCACTGTGTTGTGCAGTGCCCAAGGAGGTCAGAAGAGAGTGTTGGATCCCCTGGAACTGGAGTAATAGATGATTGTTAGACACCATGTGGGTGCTGGGAATTGAACCTCGGTCCACTGAAAGAGCAGCCAGTGCTCTTAACTGTTGAGCTCTCTCTCTCCAATCCCTATTTATTTATCTTTATGTATATGTGTATGAGCCTGTGTATTAGCACCACACGTGCAATGCCCGCAGAGGCCAGAAGAGGGTGTTGGGTCCTCTGGAACTGGAGTTACAGGTAGGTGTGAGGTGCCATGTGGGTACTGGGAACCAAAGCTAGGTCCTCTATAAGAGCACTAATGTCTCTTAACTGTTAAGTGGTGTCCCTAGCTCCTGCAGTAAGCTTTTAAATATTTTGTTTCATGAATTCACTTGGTTGACAGACTAATTATGATTAATGACTTAATAAATTCTTGAATTTACCAACACTGTAGGTTATGGAAGCACTTTGTGTATAATGCAGGTGGATTAGTCAGTCTTTATTTGCAGATTCCATACTTGCAAATTCTTGGGCTTACTAAGATTGATATGTAACTCAAAATTAATGCTCATGGCACTTTGCCAGCATTTACAGGCATGTGTTGAGTGATGAAGAGTTGAGTCACCTGGCTCGCACATTCCCAACTGGCTCACACTATAGACAAGTGGTGTTTTCACCATCTAATGCATGGATATTACATCCTGTGTTTTTTTTTTTTTGTTACTTGATTGCTTAAATGACTTCCCAGTGTTGTGCTGAAGTGTTGTCTAGCATTCCTAAGAGTAAGAAGGCTGTGATATGCCTTCCTTAGATAAGCTTCATTCAGGCATGAGTGACAGGACTTTGGGCCATAAGCTCAGTGTTAATGAATCAGTAATATATACGGCATAAGGTATATGTCAACAGAAGCACATGTAAGACAAGCTTATGTATTCATCTGTTGGTAAGAATATGAATAGAGGCTTGCAGGAGCCGAGCCTTATATCTGACCTATGGCCAATTTAGTTTTCAGAATACAGGGTCACTACCACAGATAGTGAGAATTGACTGTACATGGTATGCTACAGCGTAATTTCCCTGTGCTTAATTCATTCTGCTACCTTTTGGTCACCCTGGGGTCAGCAAGTCTCACTCGCATGGTCTACCCCAGCCCCACTGGCTGCAGGCTTCTTTCCGGAGGACTTGGCTTTCCTTAGCTCTGGCCTCTCCACTGTCTGCATCAGCTATGTATTTTCCCTGCCACTCCTATTGCTTCCAGATAGGGCCTGGCCTGGAGCTCACAAGCTGTGTTTCTTTTCCCTTAGAACTTAGTTTATTTGCACTGTTGCCAGAGCAAAGGTGACCATGAGACAGATCACACTTCCCTTTTCTGGCTTATTTTTGGATTGCTTCAGGATCCCCACCCAGGCAGGGTAAATGATGGAGACATTATTAAAGAACTGTGATAAATAAAGGGAATTAGAACATGGGAAAGTTAAGAAATTTTGCAAATATATGGTTGTGCAAAGTTGTGAATAGTGGGGGCTGTAGAGATGACTCAGCAGTTAAGAGCACGGGCTGTTCTTGCAGAGGACCTAGGTTCAGTTCCCAGCACCCATGTGGCAGCTAACAATCATCTCTAACTCCAGTTCCAAGGGATCTGACACCCTCTTCTGACCTCTGTGGGCATTGCATGACATGGGTGCACATACATACATGCAGGCAATACACTCATACACATAAAAATAATAAATAAAATATTTTAAGAAGTTGTGAATAGTTTAAAAGCTACTGAAAATTGGATAAAGTGGTTAATATGGTTAATTTTATGTTATATGAATTTTGTCCTAACTAGAATTACTTAAAAGCACACAACACATGACTGTCTATTGATCAAAGGTAAATGTCTCTACCCAGATAGTAAAGCCTGTGCTCATTCTGTGGGCCCATCTCAGCTCTGGGTCCTGCTCCCTGCTCCTCATGCCCGTGGCTCTAGAGAGAGAACAAGCCACCATATCACATCTTTGCCTTCTGCTCCATCCTTCTCTTTGGCCCAGAGAAGTACCATTCCCCACTCCACTGAGCCTGGTCTTGCCCTGTGCTCTATCTCCTTTTTCTTACTGGTGATCTCCAGTAATGCATTTTCCTAACTGCACTTGCAGACTTGGTCACCCACACCAGAGGAGCTTCAGCAGGAACTTCCTTCACCAGAGGAATGGTGACTTGGATCCTGACCTGGGATCCTTCCAGAGTTCCCACCTGCCTGAGGCACATCTCCATACACTCCTGCCATGTCCACACACACGCTCCCAATAACAGATATGAATGCTCACAGACTTGCTCCGTATCTGTGAAGACAGTGTTTCCTAAATATACATGACATCTGTATAGATTCTTTTTCTGTGTGTACTCTAAAAATTGTTTAATACTGTTTGAAGACAGACTGAAGTAACATACATATTACTTATTTTTAAAAATATTAAATAGGTTATAACTTCCTCTATATTTTGCTTATTTTTACAGAGAAATCTTTGAGGCAAAACAAAATATGGTTTAACTTTCCTTAAATTCTGAGAAAAATGATATTTTTAGTAATCTGATAAATGATCTTCTTGATCAAAATGAATAAATTACCTTAATTCTTTTGTGGAGATTCATATTTAAAATGATTTAGAATACAAAAGAACCACCTTGAGTTAAGAGCTGTATTTGAAAATTGTATTTTAACTTTCATGCCTTGCTCTAGGCCACCTCATAGTAGAAAGACCAGGACCACCTACATGGGTCTTCTAAAATCACCTTCCTACTGGTTACCATATAAAGACTACGCTGAGGCTTAGAGATTGGCAATCATGGCTCTTGAATAC
The DNA here is from genome assembly GCF_000622305.1 of Nannospalax galili. Taxonomy (NCBI): domain Eukaryota; kingdom Metazoa; phylum Chordata; class Mammalia; order Rodentia; family Spalacidae; genus Nannospalax; species Nannospalax galili. Next base: position 7,170,639 of record NW_008335967.1, on the reverse strand, counting down.
CTCACATTCCTAAGCAGGTACAGCACCTCTGTAGGCTCATGAACAATCTTTCTCCTCTCTTTCCTTCTTCCCTCCCTCCCTCCCTCCCTCTGTAAGCTCATGCACAATCTTTCTCCTCTTTCGTTCCTTCCTTCCTTCCTTCCTTCGTTCCTTCCTTCCTTCCTTCCTTCCTTCCTTCCTTCCTTCCTTCCTTCAATTTTCAAAATAGGGTTTCACTATGTAGCCCTGGCTGGTGTAGAACTTACTTTGTAGACCAGGCTGGCCTCAAATTCAGAGATCTGCCTGTCTCTACCTCACAAGTGTTGGGATTAAAGGCATGCATCACCATGCCTGGTATATTTTTCTTTTTTAAGCTCAAAGACAATTTTATTAGAGTTTAAATGAAAAACACCTAGGGCAGGCAAACTTTATATGTCAGAATTCTTCCAAAGTAATTGAGGAGAGAAAGAAAAAAAGCCATGCCACTTGAGGTAAATCTGCATGGAGTCAGCCACATGGCTGGGGGTAGGAGCTTTAGAGAGACACCCAAAGTGTTAGAGAAAGCACACTTTAAAAAGAGATATAAGGGGGCTGGAGAGATGGCTCAGCAGTTAAGCACACTGGTTGTTCTTGCAAAAGACCCGGGTTCGAATCCCAGCACCCACATAGCAGCTAACAACTGTCTGTAACTCCAATTACAGGTGATCTGATGGCCTCTTCTGTCCTCCATGGGCATTGTGCAACACAGTTGCATTTATCTACATGCAGGCAATACACATATATACATAAAATAAAACAAATGAAATATTTTAGAAAAGAGAGATCAAGGAGAAAAGGAAAAGTTATACTTTTCTGAGTACTTCAGAAAAGTGAACACACTTACAAAGCTGTACATCCATAGATCTATAAGAGACTGTACTAAGAGGTGGGAATTCTGGAGAGGAAAAGTGCATTATTTTATTAAAGGGATAATTATTTCACCTACCTCTGTAGAATTATTTAAAGAGAGCCTTCCAAACTTTGTATCCAAATTCTATATTGCTATTTATTATATAATTTTAAGGTTATTGCTGAGAATGTTATATAGTTAGTGGTTTGCTTTTTACTTCTAAAAGGGGCATTTAACAATAATTCCCTAAAGAAATTAACCTATTACACTTCTGATCTCTTAAAGACACCAATAATAATGTGGCCAATGTCTGTAAAATTGAGCCGCAAAAGGTTATGTGCCTTTGTAATGTTTTAAAGATTTTATTTTTTGGCTGGTTGAGAACAAAATTCATTGATAGTCTTTCTAAAAGTTACCATTCATGCCATAAAATGAAATGGCTTGCCGTCACCTTGTTGATGATGAAAGAATTAAGCCTTTGGCATCATTTTAAGACAGTTTTCCTTCATTTTCACTGTGGACGGGGTCAGGCTTAGTGGTGCTGCCTTCCTGCCCTGTCCTGTGGGCAGATACACAGTGGGGAACTTAGGGGAGGAGTATGGTGCATTAAGCCTTTATTTCCCAGGGGCAGCTAGCCCAACTTTGAGGCATGTAGATCGTTAACCACACACCACATCATGACTTCCTGTCCTTTCTTGGAAAGTCCCTGGTCATTTTGTGCTTTGTCTATTGGCTGTAGGATTTTGGAAATTGTGTCAAAGAGCATGTTTACTTCGTTCTCAAGTTATATACTAGGTTTAGTTGCACAGCAAGTACATTTGCCACACTTCTTCTTATGTGAAATAAAACATACTGTATACATATTTTCTGCACTGTTTCTGACTGACTTCAGAATCAGATATTGCAAAGAGGAAGCACCATGCGTAGAAACAGCCGCCTTCTTTGTGTATGCTCAAAGGAATGGGGATAGTGTCTTACCTAGGCCAACCTCCCCCTAGAAAACTGAGGGCCTGGAAACTTCCTTCTTTTATTTGCTTGACCTTTGATGTGTGTGCATGTGATTCCCCTAAAGTATTCCGTGGTTTCCAGTTCCTTGCATCATATGTAGCAGTAACAATGATCAAACACAATCTTGAAGTATCTGTAAAAGCAAGGGAGTTGCTTATGATTTTTATTAATTTCCTTTCTACAGTTCCTCTACCCATATGCTGAAAGTCAACCCCTTCCACAGAACCACCTGTTACTGATTTCAGAAGAGAAATGTAAGTGTATTTTTAGGCAATACATAGGGTGTATGGTGTGCAGAACTCCTAATGAAATGTGCAGCATGACTGAAATCGATAGATAGCTTTGGCATTGCCAGAGTTCTACTTATTGGATATGACTTTGAGGCCTAGAATTCCCAGGGAAGCTGTTCTTTTCCCCAGCTATTGTTCCCTCAACCTATATTCAGTTTCTTTATCTTGGGAATGAGAGCTTCTTGTGTACATAGATGTCCACTTCTGCCAACCTGCAGAGTGTTTGTCGCACAGTTAAACTGGTTAGTTTTTGCCTTCTTAAAATGTCTGTCAGAGTGGGTAACTGTGATGCAGGAGAGGGGTTTGGATGGAGAGAAGAAAGGAGGGATTTGGTAGCTAGATGAATTCCAGGGCAGATCTGAAGGCACACCTTACCATGACCAAATTCAAGTGGAAGCAAATGAGATTGTGAGTTAAGAGGGTTTATCCTTTCATGATATTTTCCAAATTTGGAAAGAAGTAAGGACAAAGTCTACTGGAACTTACTAGCAAGCAACCTTTCATGTTACAAAATGAAACTGTGGGATGATTTATGGTTGGAAGGATACACTTGGGTTAGATTTGTGTTTAGTCCCCATGCTTTGATCTAATTTTTTATACCACAGTTTTTGTAATTAGAACTAGCAAAATGTGTGACTAAATCTAGATTGTCACTGATAATGAGGGATGATTTATAAATTGACTTAAAGTGTTTAGGATTTTGATCCCCTATAAAAATGCCTCTCCCCAAAACCTTAGGTAATGAGTTATATATGCATATATATATGGTATTTGGAAATTGAATATAAACCCTGCTGAATGGGTTCTTCCTAGCCCTATACAAGACTGATGACAGAGGGAGACAAACACTTGTTGAAGGAAGAAAGGGAACAGAAGGGCCGAATGTTTCATGTATTATAATAGTAAAGAGCAGAGTAAATGTGGACCTTGAAATAGACTGTCAAGAGGGAGAGGAAAGTGGGCTTGGGTGTGTGTGTCTTGTGAGAGTACCATGTTTGAGAATACTGTTTGGTAGCCAGTTTTTTTATTTGTATTGCTTTCATAAAAATTTGTTCATAGCTGTTGGGAAAAGCTATACTGATTTTTTAAAATGAAGGTTAAAATATCCTTTTTGTTTCTTTTTTTGTTAAAAGATATTGAACGATATCATATCCAAATCACCCAAGAAGATGGAAATAGAGTGGTAAAGATTTTAAACTCTTTTTGCTTCAGAGTTCTTTTCTATAAGGAACTACATTTCCAGACTTTCAAGGACAGATGAACTCTATTGATACAAAATATTTTCTTTGATATTTTGTGAATAATAAGCCTTACTGTTATAACATGAGAAACCAAAGAAGAATGTGGAAGAGTTAATTATTCCCCTCCTTTCTACCTCCTCCCAGTCTCTGTCCTGAGGTGATGAGTGACAGGCTGTGGAGTCTCCCCACAGCTTTTGTCTTGCTCATGAAAACCTGCATAAGGTTAGACATGCTCAATTGTTCTCACCAAAATAGAACCATAATGCTTGCATTTACTTGCTGCCATTGTGTTTGCTTTTTTACTTAGTATATCAAGAGGATATAAGTTAGAAAGCCAAATGATAACTAAGTGTATTTTTCTAATTTTTCTGCAAGCACACACACAAGTCTGCTTGGCATTTCTGCTGCAATGTTCTTTCCTGCCTTTGTTCTCATGTCTCTTTATCCTTTTCAGCTGCCTCTCTTTCTCCATATTTATATAATTTCCCATCCCACTCTTGGCATACCCTGGCTTGGTTTATGATCTACTCCTTTGTGGAATTATCTACAAGCCAAATGGAAGATCTCAATTCTTTCTTAAGGATGTGCATGGCAGCTCCTGGCCTGGGGTCCATAATGCTTCGGCCATTCATTCAATTGCCAGGTTTTCTTTCTGCGTTACACATCATCTTCAGTGTTTTTGTCTGTGCCTTTACATAATGGTACATATATTTCTTTGGGGGAAAGTCCTCAGGTTTGGATTATTGGGTTGATGGGTATATGCATTTAATAACTTTCAATGCAGTTCGCTTTTCTATATTTTTCAAGAAACTATAAGAACATCAGTAATAGTGAATTTACTTTTAAAATTTTCAAATTTTATGGTTGCAAATTAATATCTTACTATGTTTTCTTAGCTTGTATTTCTCTTAATGTTTAGCAAGTTTGGGTGCCTTCTCTGTTTACTGGTTATTTAAATTTGTTATTTGGAAAAATTCATTGGTTATATCCTTGTCTATTTTTTCTATTTGGTTATCTTTTCCTTGGTAATTTTTATGAGATCTGAATGTAGTATAGATATTAAAATTATTTTATTCAATGTTTAGTCTATATTTAAAGATTTAAAATTTTCATTTCAGGGATCATTAATATCCTTGGTCAGGATTATTCCAAGATTATTTATTTATTTATTTATTTATTTATTTATTCATTGTGCATGTGTGTGTGCACACAGGCCACAGCATGCAGGTGGATGTCAGAGGATAACTTGCAGGAGTCGATTCTCTCCTACCATGTGGGTTTTAGGAATCAAACTCAGATTGTAAGGCCTGGCAGCAGGTGCCTTTACCTGCCCACCCTCAAAATAATCTTCCTCTGACAGTTTTGAAGTTTCTCTGAAGACTTTAAAATTATAGGAACAAAATTGAAATGGGAAATGACGTTTACTATGTATCTCATATTGAAAGCCTCAGATCGAAAGGGTGGACTGAAAAATGGCCAGGACTGTCTGGGTAGAACTCTGGGCTGCTGGTAGCCTCCAGTGGAGGGGCAGAGTCAGAAGAATGTCAAGACAAGAAAGAGCAAGGCTGAGAAATTGGAGGAGAGTAGTAAAGTAAGTTGAGGTGGGGGACTGAGAATACACAGAAACTGAGGAATGGGTTGGAAAAAGATTTGGTAGTCAAGACATGCTGTAGGGAGAGTGACAGAAAGGGTCCTTGTCACCTGCCAGAAGAATTCCTGCTGGCCAAGATGGCATAGCTTTAGCATTTCTTATTCACTGACACTCTTTCAGGGATATCCTGCCCACATTCTTAAAGGCTTTGTTAGCAGAGTTTTAAAACATTATGGAATTCCACATCTTCATCACAACATCCTTACATAACAGGTGGTATTATAACTCCATTTAAAATTTTTTTTGTTTTATTTTTATCTTATGTATGTGTGTATTGCGGACATGTATGCAAGTGCACCTGTATCACGCAATGCCCACAGAGGACAGAAGAGGACGTTGGATCTCCTGGAACTGGACAATTGTTAACCACCATGTGGGAGCTGGGATTCGAACCCAGGTCTTCTGCAAGAATAGTCAGTGCTCTTAACTACTGAGCCATCTCTCTACATCTCTCCAGCCCCATATAGCTCCATTTTTGTTGTTGTTGCTGTTGTTGTTTGTTTGTTTGCTTGTTTGTTTGTTTTTTTAAAACAGAGAAGTGAGGTCACTAGAGAGGGACAAAATGGAGATTCTAGCCCAGGCATGCTGGAATCTGATGCTCATCTCGTTAGCATATTGCTTTGGCTGAAGAGATTCCCAAGCCCACCCCAACCTAACAAAATTAGGATTTAGAAGATTAGAGAGAGGTGCCCTTGGATCTTTAGCATCACCTTCCATGGCCTAAATAATGGATCCAGGCAAGCAAAAAACAGAGACATGCAAGTCCTTATGCTTTGAGTTTCCCTCATTTACACTGGAGAAGAAATCCCTTTAAGGGTTAGAGTTCTGGCAAGGCTGTGGACCACCCTGCTGTTCCCTTTTCTCCTCATTTCTTTTGCTTCAATCTATCTTCATTCCTTACCCAGCTATCTCAGTGTAGGGGGGTTTTGTTTCATGTTTTTGCTTAGCAAGCATTCTGAGGAGAGTGAACTGAACCTGGAATCTCACATGCTAAGCATATGCTCAGCCACTGAGCTCTGTCCCTTGCCCTTGGAAAGTGAACTAGCTTTTTTCCATTTTCACAGGTCTCATTTTGTATCCCAGTGTGGCCTAGAACTTGTTGTAATCCTCCTGCTCCAGCCTCCTGAGAGCTGGCAGTACAGGTTTGAGCCATCATACCCAGCTTTGGAAAGTGCATTCCGTGTGTGTGTGTGTGTGTGTGTGTGTGTGTGTGTGTGTGTATGGAGGTCAAAAGTCAACTGTGGGTGTGATTCTTCAGGTGCTGTCCACCTTGGTTTTTGGAGACAGGGTCTCTCACTGGCTTGAGGCTTGCTGATTAGGCTGGGCTGACCAGCCAGCTAGTCCCAAGAATTCGCCCGTCTCTGGCTCCCCAGTGCTGGAATTAACAAGTAGAAGAAATTTTTTTTTTTTTGGTCTTTTTGAGACAGGGTCTCCCTGTGGCCCCAGCTGGCCTGGATTCACTATGGAGACCAGACTGGCCTTGAACTCCTAGAGATCCACCTGCCTCTGCCTCCTGAATGCTGAGATTAAAGGCGGGACCTCGTCCAACAGAAGACACTTTTTTATGTGGGCTCCAGGGATCAAACTTATGTCCTCATGCTGGCAAGATAAGCACTTTACCAACTGAGCCATCTCCCACTCCTCTGGAAAATGAATTCTTTTCTTAAAAATATTTTATTTATTAATTTTATTTTAAGTGTATGAGTGTATTGCCTGCGTGTATGTAAGTGCACCCCATATTGTGTAATACCCACAGAGGTCTGAAGAGAGTGTCAGATTTCCTGGAACTGAGTTATGGAGGTTTTTGCCACCATGTGGGTGCTGAAAACCAAACCTGGGTCCTCTGCAACAGCAGCCAATACTCTGAACTGCTGAACCATCTCTCCAACCCTGAAAATGAATTCTTTTTTTAAAAAAATTTTATTTATTTAAAAAATTTTTATGTGTATGTGTGTATTGCCTGCATGTAGGTAAGTGCACCTGTGTCATGCAATGCCCGCAGAGGTCAGATGAGGCTGTCAGATCCTCTGGAATTGGAATTACGGACAGTTGTTAGCTGCCATGTGGGTGCTGGGATTCGAACCTGGGTCTTCTGCAAGAACAACCAGTGTTCTTAACTGCTGACATGTAAAATATACTTAATATTTTCTTATTTCATCTTCTTTCATTTCAAGAAGCTTTCCTTGGGTATAGTAAATGTTGGAAACACTCAAGACAAGGGAAAGCAGACGTTCTGTAGAAGAGCACACGCTCACTGGGGGAAGAGCACAGTGTTAACTAAGACTTAACTGTCATAGAAACATGCCAAAGCACCATAGGAATATGGAGGCTAGGAGCTTTGCCTTTGTATTGGGGTTCTGAAGTGAAGCTTTGTCTGGGAGGCAAAACCTAAGTCGCATCTTAAAGGAGGAGAGTTAAGTGTTGCTGATGGATGGGCAATGGCATCATAGGCATAAAGGTAAGGACCATGCCCAAAGCCACAAGCTGGTGAATGGCACAACTGGGCCATCCAAGTACTCTTTTTAATTCAGGCCTTAGTGTTTCCCTGGTTATTATAAGCCTCTGTCTTTGGTGGAGAAGGCTTCTGTCCACAGAGGCCTGACTGAGGGGTTTTGTCTACAATAGGAAGTTATGAATCTTCTATTAATATAACTCTTGATTTGTGGTAGGTGTGGTCTTGCCTTTGCCAACATGCTTGTTAAGCAAGGAAGAAGAATAAAACAGCATAAGTGTGTTTGGGAGTTTTTATGAGAAGACTATATGTTCTGGTGTGGGAAATCTGCTAATAAAGCAGGACTATCTATAGGTATCATAGGAATAGGATACGCAAAATAGTGATTTGAGATGTTCTTTAAAATATTTTCTTATCAAATCCTTTTGCTTCTAGGTAATTAAAAACTCTGGTCATCTCCCAAGAGACAGAATAGCAGAGGATTTTGTTTGGGCACAGTGGGATATGTCAGAGCAGAGATTATACTACATTGACATAAAGGTAAAAATTGTTATAGAAACAATTTCTTTTTTGTCTTTTTGAGACAGGGTCTCCATGTAGCCCCAGATGGCCTGGAACTTGCTATGTAGATTAGGCTGGCCTCGAACTCACAAAGATCCACCTGCTTCTGTCTCCCAAGTGCTGGGATTAAAGGCGTGCACCACCATGCCTGGCCATAGAAACAATTTAATTTTGACATTATCATTGTTTTCATGTGCTAATCACCACATTTTCATTAATGGGAACAGACAATGAAGGTTTATTCAAAACAATGAACAGGTTTTTATTAATGCTTTTTGACCCATTCTTTTTCTCTTCGACTTTTTTTTTGAGATAATTTGTCAAGTCTTTTCTCTTCTAGAAATCAACAAGTATCTTGAAATGCATCCAGTTTTGTGCTGATGAGAGCTTTAACTTAATGGTAAGTCAATTGAGTGCTCAGCTCCAGGAAATTTTGCTAGAGTTAAGCAGAATTTTTGGCATTTTGATGATGTGTTAGTCACTTGCATGATCAAATAACTTGACTGTTGCTGTCCCAGGACTTCCACTCTCTAACAAATGCACAGTTGATAAAAATTAAGAGAAGAGCACACATAGGAGAGTGTCTCATTTTAGAGCAACAGCTCTAGGAGGGGCTTAGGAGAAGGCAACAGGTATGATCTAGAGTAGCTTGCATTAACTGCTTTCAAGTTATTTGACTCAAAAGGAATTGGATATGATGGGTTTGAAGATAAGGGAAGAAGCCAGCAGGAGAGCATAATTTAATTAGTAAGCATATAGCATTCCTCTTGGAAAGGCTGCTGGGGTAGTCTTATGGTAAGGCATTACTTATGTCTTTATCTGTGATGCACAGTATTTCCTTCTTGATTAGCGCTAATATTGGTATCAAGTGCATATTGGTTTCATACCATTACAATCCTTACTTGGTCCTTCCTGCCATATTTTTGGCTCACCCATTCCTAAAGATACCCGAAGCTTCCTTCCTTATATAGCTGTGTCTTATAAAGGGCTGTGGCTCTCAATCATCCTATTATACAACTTATGATATTCAAATTTAAGGCAGAGTTTGCCGGGTTTTAGCTTTTCATGAAGGAAGCATATATTTTACTTGTATGTAAACTCCAGGATATTTCCAGTGGACCTCTGGATTGTGGATCTTGGGCCTACTGTCTGGAGATAATGAAGGTTAAATGGAGTCTTTAGTACTAGGCAAGCCTAGCACTGGCAGCTTGCTCTGTATTTCTAAACTGTCATCATGCAATGTCATTTTTTTTTTTTAGCTCATTTCCTCCTCCTTTTTTTTCTTGACAGTTTGAAATATCCTTGGACATAACATTAAGTGACTCAGGATTTAAGTAAGTTATTCATAGATTGTCAACTTTTATAGACATATGTAGGTAGCAAAATGATTATGTTTATTCCTAATTTGTGGTATGCAGATACAGGAATGGTCTGACATTTTGTGCATCTATTTTAATATTCCTGTTCTTTACAGGGCATATAAACTAATTTATCAAGTGTGAACACAGGATTTCATGTGTAAATTTGAATGTGTTCTTAGCCATTTACTTCCAGAAAGCACCTGTGTTTATTTGGATGTATGGAAGTGCTCTCCTCTCTGTGACTAAATAAAAAGATTTCATGAGCCAGAATGAGCTGCATTTTGAATCAAACACCAATGACCCTTTTCTTGTTGCCCACAAGAAATCATAGGTTAGCCCACTTGCTGCTCAGTCAAGTCTGTTGCTTTATTTTTTCTGTTTTCTTTTTTACACAGAGGCAAGTTTTTCCTTTTCCAGCGATTTATGTGTAGTAAAAAGATAAGACATTTAAAAAAAAAAAAAGGGCATCAAAGGAAAAAAGAAAAGAAAGGCATATTAAATTAGTAATGATAGTCCTAAGCTATGGTATATTTTCCTAGCTTTACTTCATCACATATGAAAATTTAATAGTGCCTATTTTGAAACATAGTCTTTGTTTCAGAAAATGTTTACTATAAATCACAAAATTATGAAAAAATTTAAGTTGTAAGTAATATATGCCTTCTCTATTGCCAGGCACATACTCTTTATGTAACAATACTTTGTTTTTAAGTTTTATTTTTTGAGATAGGATCTCACTATGTAGGTCTGGCTGACCTGGAACTTGCTATGTACATCAGGTTGGCCTCAAACTCACAGAGATTCCCTGTTTCTGTCTCCTAAGTGCTGGGATTAAAGGTGTGTGCCACTGTGCCTGGCTTGTACCGTGTACTTTAAAAAAATTTTTTTATAATAAAGGCTAAACAAAATTAGCAAAAATTCTCAACATTAATTGATCAGGAACATGTCTCTACTTCTGTTTGTGTATTATAGTGTCTATATGTGGTGTTACTAAGCTACATTACCATTACACTTGAATAAATAAACAGTCTGACACTCTAAGCAGTGTATTATTTACACTAAACAAATAAACAGCATTAGTTTTAAAACCAAGAGTGGACTCAAACTCTGAGAACCACTTGTTCCGTCAGATGTCACATGAAACTGTGCTCTCAAGACAATCTTTAGTCAGACTTTTATTGAAGCAGTATTTCCAGCATCACATGGGGAAGTAGAGGCTAGAATCCACTCACCAGAGAATCTTGCCCTTTGATCCCTAGCTCTAGAATACCTCACACACAGAGTTTCAGGCAGACTTCTTATTGTTTGCAATGAGAATAGAATACTGCTTCTACCACTTTGATATGTTAATCAAGCACACCCACATTCATTCACTATCTTGGGTACAGGGCAAGGTGGGATACTGAGAAATAAAGGTCAGTGCCTACATCACAAGAGGAACACATGGCTCAGTGAACTTGTTTATATTATAAACAGTAACTTTCTTGGTTGCAAGGTTGCAAGGTTAGATGAAAGTCCTTAGTCCAGAATATGTCAATATTGTGAAAGTCATTACTACAGTTATACCAGTTAGGAGGGAATATATATATATATATTTTTTTCCCATGTATTTTAAGAGGGAATATATTTTTAAGTGCATTCATCAATTTCTTTCCCTTTGTTCTTAGACTTGTCAACTTTGGATGTGATACTTGTCAGGGCCAAGAGAAGTTTGGCAATCATCAACCGTCTCTGTGTGTTTTTACCAATCACACAGGTAAAAACCAGGGTTGTACTTAGGAAATTTTATCAACTCACCTGTACTGAGTTCTATATAAAAGTTAGATATTATTTAACCATATGAATCCTGAAAATGAAATATAACAGTCACATTATTATGTAGATTATCAGGTAAATATCTATATGTATGTTTATATGCCAAATTATCTTCTTTATTATAATTTTACTCTTTTGGTACTAAGGAAGAAACCTAGAGCCTTGTGCATGCTACTACTGGGATATGTATTCTACTACTGAGTGACACTTCTATCCTTCCACTATAACTGTATACATATATGTATGAAAGAAGCCACCATCCACAGGGTTATTTTTTTCATAGGTATTGCTGGTATTGCTTTAATAGAGTGAGTGTATTCATATTTAATCAATCCACATTTTCTCATAGGGATTAAATGCTTTGTTTGTTAGCTTTACTGATGGGTTCTAATGTTTAATTTTTTTTTACATTTTTATGTGTATGTTTTTGAGTGTGGGTGCATGTATACCACAGCATATGTGTGTGTATATGTGTGTTGTGTGTGCATGTGGAGGTCAGAGGACAACTTATGGGAGTTGATTCTCTCATTCCACCTCGTAGGTTCCAGGAATCAAGTCAAGGTCAGGTCATCAGGCTTGGGCAACAAGAGCCTTTACCCGCTGAGCCATCTCACTAACCTGTGTTTTGGTTCTAAACCCCCGTGCCTGACTTTAAATGTTATGTGACAGTTGCTATTCTAGTAATCTGATCTTGACCTACACCTGTTTATGTAGAGAGACTGGAGAGGGAGGGAAAAATATCTAAAAATGAAAGAAGAAAATGTGATTATATGTTATGAATCTGGTACTGACCATCAGACTCAATAGGCATCTAAGTCAACTCTAAAAACAAAGTATAAAAGCCATTTTAATATCTCAACTTGAGTAGATATTTACTACTTGAGTTGTATATCATTCATTAAAATCACATTTTTCTTGTAAATATGCCAACTATTAAAGTCAAAATATGTGATATTCATACATTAAGCCAACATTTATTGAGCATTTACTGTGTACTAAGTTTTTTAAAGAATGTTATTTTTCATTTTGTGTATATATGTGTGTCTGTGGGGGGGGGTATATGCACTTGGTGCAGGTGCCTGCAGAATCCAGAAAAGGGTGTCAGATCCTGGAGCTGGAGTTTCAAGAGGTTGTGAACCATTTGATATGTGTGCTGGGAACTGAACTTGAATCCTCCGCAGGAATAGAATGTACTCTTAACTGATGAGCTGTCTCTCCAACCCCCTGTACTGAGACTTTGGGACACAAGGATGAGCAAAAGTGACCTGACCTTTAATAGAGGTTACTGTTGGTGAAGATTTTGGATATTCCTTAAGTGTATACATGAAATTCCAGTAGAACCATGAAAAGCATTATGAATGAGAATTACAGGAAGCTCTGAGAGCATGTGTTGGATCGTTAATAGACATTAGTACTGCCTTCCAATATAGTCTGGCTTAACAAGTCCCTTTCCAGTTTCTGTTTTCTCCAAGTCCACCCAGCCCATTCTTCTTTAGTCTTGAAAATTACTCTTTCTTTTACCATAGTCCTTCATAATCCATCCCAATGTTTTTCCTATCCATCTCAGGTCTCCCTAAGCTATACAAGTCCCTCTAGCAACAGTCCCCAGAAAGTCAAAGAATGTGATAGTTAAGGTGGAAGATGTGTATGGACCAAACCACTATAATTGGGGTAGAGAGAGAACTGAGAAAGAAAAGTGGAGATGTAGGCAGGGTTGGGCTAAGTAGGACTGTGTAGATCATAGAAAGATTTTAGCTTTTATTCTAAGACTTAAGAAAAGTCCTTGAAGATTTTTTTTAATCACAGTTATTTTCCAAGTATATCAAATAATTAAAAATATAGTGAATACCTGTATGCCTTTTGCTTAATCATACAATCTACAGTATTTTTCTCATCCTTTCTATATATTGGTACAATTTTCTTCTTTTGACTCAATCATTTAAAAATAAATTATAGCTGAATGTAGTGTCACACACCTGTAATCGCAGCACTAAGAGGCTGGGGCATAAGGATCATGAGTTTGAAGTCAGTTTGAGTTTGAAGTCAGTTTGAGCTACATAGTGAGACCCTGTCTCAAAAACCAAAAAGAAAAGGTGAATTTCAGACATCAGAACATTTTTCTACTAAATAACTTTGCATGCATCTCTTTAGATACTCTTTCAAATAACCTCTGTTCCATTATTTCTAAAAGAAATTAATTACATTAATCAACAAACTTTATTTCATATTCAGATTTCCATAACTGTTTTTATTTAATTTATTATTATTTTATATGTATGAGTGTATTGTCTGTGTATATGTAAGTGTACCCGTGCCATGCAATGCCTGCGAGGTCAGAAAAAGGCATCAGATGCCCTGGAACTGGAGTTATGGGTGCTTGTTAGCCACGATGTGGATGCTGGGAACCGAACCCAGGTCCTCTGCAAGAGCAGCCAGTGCTCTTAACTGCTGTCACCTCTCCAGCCCCCTTTCTCACAACTTTGATCATGTGTTTCAGGCAATGAAGGTTTGAACTACAGTGGGAGAGAGCTAGGTGTGTATGAGATGCATTTTGAAGATGAAAAGGAGAAACCTTGCTATAATTGGGGGGAGAAGAAATGTTCTCAGGTGACAAACTATCCCGTAACTTGCATTGGCAAGCAGGTGAACAGTGGTGCCATTTACAGAGGTATAGGCACTTTGATAAAGTGCCTCTTAGATATGTTATCTAAGAGATGTGGAGCATAGAAGATGGGTCAGGACTGATGATGAGTACATGTGGAATTTTCAGAATGCAGCTGGCATTTGAAACCAGGGAAAGAGTATGGGATCCAAAGGAAGATGCTTAGGAATAAGATCTGGGAGCCCAAGTGTTAGGAAGAGCATCCAGGTAAAGGACAAAGGAATGTTGAGTTGGTGAGAATAATGGAAAATCAAACAAGGATGACAGTATAAAAGCCAAAAAGAGAGGACTCACCCAGGAGAGGGGCCAACAGTGTGAGAAGTGGAATTCATGGGGCCTGGCAGCAGGGAAGGTGCTGTGAGCTATCTGTGTTGGGTGACTGAGGTGAGATCTTGATTGTGCTTGAGCTGAAGAGCACGCGGAAGTTCAAGAAGTCAGAAGCATGTAGAGATGTGAGAGAGGCAGCAGCGGAAGTAGATATGGGATTTAGGGATTACTATTATTTTTGTTGTAAATATTTCAATTATTTATTTTATTTTATGTGTTTGAGTGTATTGCCTGCATGTAGGTAGGTGCATCCATGTTGGGCAGTGCCTGCAGAGGTCAGAAGAGGGTATTGGATCCCCTGGAACTGGACTTACTGGATGGTTGTTAGCCACCATGTGGGTGTTGGTCCTCTGCAAGAACAGTCAGTGCTCTCCAGCCCCAGGATTATTATTTAAGAGGCTAGTAACTCCAGGTTTTTTTAATGCTTCCAGGATTATTTAGTAAAGGGGGCAGTGCTCAGCAGAGAGGGATAACTGGCAGAGTGAATTGTTTTAAAAGATAGGGTGCACGGAGCTCTAGGGCTCCTATGGCTCAGCCAGGGTAGGCTCTTCCCTGGTATTTTGCTTTAAGTCTGTTGGATATAAGCAATGATTTTAGGCTTGAATTCCATGTGGTTTTTCCTTTTCATTTTGTTCCCAGGGGAACTTGTTATGAACAGTAGTGACCATAGCTTATGAAAGGGCTACTTATAGCATATTTAATAAAATGTTGGCTTCATCTGGCATGAGATGTGAAAGATCTGAAAGAGATGTGGCATTGTTCCTTCCTCAACGATGTCTAAGAGGGTAGAAAATGAGCCTCGTTCTTCATAATCAGTTTTGGAATAAGAGAAGTAAGCCTGTTTCAAATGAGATACTTCCAGATTTAAAATAAAATAAGCAAGAGAAACAGTATTTTTGAGTAATAAGTTGCTTAGTTCCCATATTTCCTAAATGTAAGTTTTAAAGATGATTTCTTACTTCTATGGTTAAAACAAAAAAGATTGTGATGGCCATAGGCAGATTAGTAAAATGATTCGCCTTTTAGGCCAGTGTAAAAAGAAAACAGGTTTATTTGGTGCACTGCCAATGGAGCAGCGAGCTTGGCACAAATAGGACCGCTTGCACGTGGTGGTGGGCTGCGGGCTCTCCATTTTGGAGGAGCCACCGTTGGCTAAGGTGAGCCACGTAGAGTGTAATTGGTCCCGCGGTTATCACTCTGCAAAGGAGGGTAGCTCTGTGGTCTCGGGTGTTGCACAGAATGTGGTTTTGCCAGGCCATTCTTTTGCTCGCTGTGTGGGCAGAATGGAGCCATGGTATTTCTGTTTGGGGGAGCTTCTGGAGCAAGCTTGTATTGGGGACCATTCCCTTTCTGATCTCTTGGCCATGGCTTTCCCTCCACAGAGATCTAACTCCAGTAAAGCGATATTAGAGAAAAGACCAAAATTGCCTAATCCAAATACAGCGCCTCTAGAATTGTTTGTCTCCACAGGGGCATTGAAAGCAGAAAACATGGCTCATGAAAGGAAGGCTGACAGACTCAGCCTTATGTAAACTCAGTTTATGTCAACCTGGTTCATTAATGACGATAATGTAATGATGCTTGGCATCCACTCGTCATACCTTGGTCATCGGGAGCTACTTTGTCTTTTCAGCATTGCTTTTGTCCTGCTTGAAAGCTTCTTTGTCCTGAGTTTCCCTGCTCTAAGACGTGAAATTGGCTACCTTCTGCTAGATGAAAGGCTAAAATCAGAATGGCAAGTGTGCTCATGGGAGTTGGTGGAGTTCCAAGCATTGGTGTTAGTGCCAGGTCACTTATATACCACTGAAGATATTTTTTCTAATAGGTCTCTTATAATAGGAAGGCAAATATGTCAGAAACTTTCACCATTAAGAAGAAAATATTCTCCTTGCTTCCATGTCTGGTGGTCAGCTGTAACAATGGATAGGCAACTGGGTGCCCAGGCAACGCACAGTGCTGTGGTTAGACTACTGACGATGGATAGGTGCGGTGGTTAGACTACTCTTGGTCCATTTAGGTTAACCGCTCCAGTGCTTTCTTGTGTACCACCTGCTGAGAGGCAGTGAGTGGGGGACTGAACATTCTTCCTGTTCACATGGTGGCGGCAAATGTTCCTCACAAGCTCTCAGAGCTAGGCATGTTTGAGCATTTCATGGGGCCTTTTTAGTAATTGTTCCAATGAGATAATTTCCTTGGAAAACTTAGTCTGCAATAGTTTTCATTGTCTAAATGGTTTCCGGAAGACTAGCCAATGTGGAGATATTACTTCATCATTGAAGAATATTTAGTAAAAAGTTCTGGATATGACACCAAGAGCATGCTTTGTTTTCCCAAACTGTGGCTTCCTCCAACTTAAAAATAACAGCAAAATTATTCTGCAATAATAATAGCAGCTAAGATTTACAGCCAGATATAGCTATTTAAACAGAAGTCCAAAAGGTTATATACATTATTTGATTCTCTCGTAAGAACCTTATGAAATAGGTTATATATTCTACATTCTTTGTTTTTGCTCCAGGCCTTTTATTATTTCAGTGCTCTCTGGATTGGACCCATCAGGAAAATAGTCTCAGTAGTGTGTGTGGCCTTCCCTGGTGGGCAGGACATGGCTCCACTGGGCTAGTAGGTAGCTCTTTTCTGACCTTGCTGATGAACTGGGCGTGAGAGTGCAGGGTGAACATGCTTCTTCTCTGGGATGCTAAATTCATATTGTCCATTTTAGACATCTTGTCTCCTGGTGGGTACCCAGGCAGCCCTCGGTGCAGTAGCAGGCCCCACAGCTCACACAGCATATGGTGACCGGAAGCCACATACAGCACAGAAGGGGCACTGGGACTCGGTGGGCGCCCTCCCCCAGACTGTCAGGTACTTGGGACCCTTGGACACACCAGGTTCTGCTCCTCCAGCAAGACCTGAAAGTTTTTCTGGAGGTGAAGTTTGAAATGGTCACCTCAAGTTTTCCTCTTTTTCTTTCCTGTATCTGTATCATCATCGAATTGAGGCAGCCGCTTGCCCAGCTGGGGGAGGCCTGCATGGGGAGTCTTCCTGGAAGTTGTTATTTTCTAAGCCTTCAAATTCTTGGTTGATCCTGCCTTGTCAGGCAGCCCTGTTCAGCACCTGCCACTGTCAGGATCCTGGGAACAAACTTGTCTCATGTCTGCATCTTGGGTTTTCTATGGCCTCCGGTTGTTTTCCTGGTTCTACATTCTTTCAAATATTCATACGAGGAAACTGAGTTTTAGGGAATTAACTTGTTAAAGGCAATATGCTTAGTAAGCCAAGAGTCATATCTAGGTCTGCTTATTTTTAAATATTTATTTATCCAGATGGGGTGACTATGTAACCCTGGCTAACCTGGAACTCTCTATGTAGACTAGGCTGACCTCAAACTCATAGAGATTTGCCTGCTTCTGTTTCCCAAGTACTGAGATTAAAAGCCTACATCACCATGCCTTTTTTTTTTTTAAATAAAGAAAGTAGTTTTTAACCTTGATTGGACTACTAGACTCTATTAATAGCCTGTAAAAACTCTTGATGTCTGGGCCTGTCCTACAAGATTTTGGTTTAGTTGACCAGAGGTAGATCACATCTGTGATCTCAAGCAAGTTTACTGTACAGAGTTAAAAACCAGTGCTCTCAGGGGCTAGAGAGATGGCTCAGTAGCTGAAAGCACCAACTGCTCTACAAAAGACCTGGCTTCAGATCCCAGCACCTACATGGTGGCTCACTGATGCCCTCTTCTGGCCTTCACTGGCATTACATATCCATAGTGCACATATATGTGCAGGCAAAACACTCTTACACATAAAATAAAAATAAATGAAATATTTAAAAAAAACCAGTGCTATCCAGCTGGGTTGTCCATGTGACCAAATTTAATTAAATAAAATGGTGATGCCTTAGTCACACTAGATAGTTTTAAGTGCCCAGTGGTTATATGTTGTTAGTGGCAGCCATATTGGACTATGTAGATATTAGAACATTGTTATGGCTGAAGAAAGTTTATGCAACAGCATTGTCGAGCTTGTGTACACCCCACTTTGGGAAATTAGGAGAGGTAGACAAGCCACAACCTAACAGGTTGAAATATTTATTTGCTTACTGTCTATGAGTGTGGTTCTCAGCATGTATAGTAAGTTATACCTATTTTGCATAACTTTAATCTTTTTTTCAAAATGAGAAAAATGCAACTGTAATTCTGTAGAGGCTGATGTATGAGGGTCATGTTGGAATGGTGGTCGTGGGGGGTGTGTTGGAATGACAGTTATGGTCTTTCTTGTTTTGTTGGCATTTTATGTTCATTCCCCAGGATAGATTTCGAAGCAAATGACTGTCTACAGGTCTGAACATATTTAATACTCTACAAAACTAATTTTCAGAGTGATTTTATTAGCTATAATGAGTATCTGAGAATATTCTTCCTACAGCTCTTGTGAAAAATTGCTCATCATTAAAAAAAGTCCTGTTAATTTAAATGGGGAAATACGGTGACTTGCTTTAATTTAATTTTATTTTTTGAGAATCATTTTATTACTGGAAACATTTCTCTTTTACTTTTTTGTGCTTTTTAGAAATATAAATTTCTTTTTGTTATCATAGAGCATAAAATAATTATTAAACCACTTTTTTCCCTCTGAATGTTTTCTCTATGAAAGTAGTGAAGAGTGGGCATTATGGCTGAGAAGGTGAAAGTGCTTACTGCCAAATCCCATGACCTAAGTTCAGTCCCTGGAATCCACATGGTAGAAGGAGTAAACTGATTCCTGAAAATTGTCCTCTGACCATCACACCTGCAGTGTGGAATAAGCACACATGCACATGCACATGCACGCGTACACACACACACACACACACACACACACACACACACACACACACAGGATGTAAAAATTTTTTTTTAAAGAAAGTAGTCAAGATGGTGTATGAGACTTTTGTAGCTCTTGTGTTTATTTTTGTTTATGCTTTAATAATACATTAGTTAAGTTTTCTCTAATCTTAAAGACATTATTATATACTCAGTAATAATTTGAACAGGGTTGTTACTGCTTTTATCTAATAGTTATTCTTGTTTATTTTGTGTTTTCAAAATCTTATAATAAATGTACTTATAGCAATAACATTGCAGTTTTAAAGGTAATTAAAAATAATTACAAATGGTAAATGTTGTAACTGAGTACTTATAATTGTTCTTAAATAACCTTCCTGTGGAAAATGGACTTTTTCCTAACATAAGTCCATAGTATAGGAGCTAGGAATTAGGAGAACACAATAGCAGCAGAACTGAAATGCACTGAACTAGAGTGGTCACTGCATTCACACAGCTAGTTAAAACTGGCTCTGGAACTAGAGCCCAGATCTGATTCTTGTCAAGTTCCTTTCTATTCAGCAACTCCTTACTTCAGTTAGTCACATAAATATTAGCATTGAGATAAAACTGCAAGTTGAAAGCATCCCTAATCTAAAAATTCCAAATCCCAGTGGCCCCAAATCCAAAATCTTTTGAAGACTGGCTTTTTTTTTCCTGGTATGTAAATTCTTTTTGAGATTAGAGATCTCCTTTTACAGAATTTAGTGTATAACAGATTCAAATACCAAACTTCTTGATTTCCTAATATTAAACAAGTAAATGTGCAAAAGAACTACCATTAACAACACATCAAAAGCTATACATTTCCTATGAAACAATATGTGCACAGATTTTCAAAGCTGTGAAAATGCAATAAAGAACACAACACATTTTGGTCACTTTATTAAATGACATTAAATAGTTTAAGTTCCAACTACTAAACAGCACTTTGAATGGTGAAAACACAGCTAGTATACTGTCATACTTGAATGCTTTTCTTTAAAAACACAATTCCAGTCCTTATGTATATTACAAAACAGCCCTAGAGGAAGAAATGACATCTTTTCTACAGTACTTAAGATACTCAATATAGAACTGAATGGCAGTCTAGCAGAAACAAAGGCAAGTCTTCACAGCTGTATGATTTCAGCAGCCAAAGCTGAATGATGGACTGAAACATTACTATACAACTGGGATGAAACATATACAATATCACGATGGTAAGCAAAAACGCTTTACACCCAAAGAAATGAAACAGGTTATAAAATGTGGAGAATTTAGCAGGCAAAACTGTATTACAAGCAACATTTTAAAACATCATTTTAAGCCATTGCAACTATTTAAAACATCTAAAACAAATACAAAAATGAGCTTTTTAGCATCTTATTGATGTGATTTTTGTCTTTAAATATTTGTTGAAACTTGATGTTATACTCAAAGTACATATTATGCAGCCTGTCAAGTGACAAAAGAATGCAAATCCAACATTTTTTGAAAACTGACTTTTAAAAGTTTCAGATTTTAGAGCATTTGGGATTTGGGATCTTTGGATCTGTGATGGTACACACCTGTAAGCTCAGCAGAGTTTGGGAGGCAGAGGCGGGAAGATTGAGACAGCCTGGTCTTCACAGTGTGTTCCAGTCAACCAAGGCTACATAGC
Source organism: Nannospalax galili (assembly GCF_000622305.1). Taxonomy (NCBI): domain Eukaryota; kingdom Metazoa; phylum Chordata; class Mammalia; order Rodentia; family Spalacidae; genus Nannospalax; species Nannospalax galili. The sequence goes on along the minus strand of NW_008335967.1, from coordinate 7,149,897 downwards.
AAGACCATGTCTCAAAAAGCAAAGCAGAACAAAACCAAACAAAACTGGATTAGGGCTGCTCAACCAGGCAGGTTTGTTCCAGAAAGCAAAATAATCTAAAATGTGGAGCCCTTCTGATTCAAGATTTTTGATGAGGGATATTCAACCTGGATTAGTTTAAGCATGATGCTTTCATTTGTAGGTGACTGGACACTAGATTATCTAGTTGGCAACAGCTGCTAGAGGTTTTACACAATAAGAAAGATGGAGAGGCTAGTGAAGGTGGGCAGGGCTCGTCTGGAAAGGCCATGTCAGGAACTTACCTTTGACATGGGCCAAGGTGGTTAGTGACCCCAATATCAATGAGTATGGGCTCACATACTGTATTTACCCTCATTGCTCATAGGAAAGGTCATAGTTTGCCTTTCTATCTAGATTTTCAAAAGAAAAACTAGAAATCTTCTTTTAAAAGGAGAATGCACTTTAAATAAACTGTAGTCCAGAACTCTGAGAGATGATTGGAAGGGGAAAGTCGGGTAAGAGGGCAATGTATGCATATGAGCAGAAACTTCTAGATTCCTGAGGCTTCCTGTCCAGAACTGTGTGTCTGTTCCTTTTCCTACCCTCAGTAGCCTGCCACAACACTGCTTATAACTGTTGATGCTGAGTGCTGATTTGAAATTTCCTAGCAACCTGTTAATAAACTACTTCTTAAATTGGGGACTAATCATGAGGTAAGATGGGAAGACCGTCTAAAGGAAAAGAAGAAAGGTTAAGTGGCTTGGGACATTTATGAACAGATTATTTAGACTCTGTTAAATACCTTCTTTTTCCTAGGGAGTTTGTGTGTGTGTTATAGCCCGAAGTCTGACTCTTGGGAACAAATCACATATTCAGTGTTTTATCTACATAAAGGTACTTTTAATTTTATTCCTTTTTATTTTTATACTTAGATTTCTCCAAATAGTAGCAAATTAAGTTGTAAACACCTTATGACCTAGGAATTTTTATGAGTATATTTCTACAACTGCATAGTTTTATACTTTTATGGAGAAATTCACTAATGGTAAATGTTAAGCTAGGTAACTCATGTACTACATTTTTTAAATATCCTGTCCCATTATCTTTTATTTTATTTTATTTTATTTATTGTTTTTATTTTATGTGTATGAGTGTATTGTCTGCATGTATGTGAGTGCGCCTGTGTCATGCAATGCCGCAGAGGTCAGAAGAGGGCTTCGGATTTCCCTGGAATTGGAGTTAAGGATGGTTCGTAGTCACCATGTGGGAGCTGGGAATCAAACCAAGGTCCTCTGCAAGAGCAGTCAGTGCTCTTAACCGCCGAGCCATCTCTCCAGCCCCACCCATTATCTTTTTTTATAGACTATGGACCAATTCTAATGGATGTATTTGCCAAAGTATGTTAATTAGTTTGCTAATTTTTAGTTATTACTAATCAGGAAATTATAGCTGAACTTCACACAGTTACACAGGATTTTAATTAAAGTCTTCTGTGATCTCTGACGTAAGCAGGCTGTTGTTCCAGTAATGCTGTGCCCTTAGACTAAGATACTTTTTTCACTTCACATTTCTATAGTCCGAGATACATAACAGGCTGGGGATCCTTTGCCAGTTTTGTGGTGGCAGCTTACCCTGCCATAGTTTTAGTTTGAATCATGCTAAGGAGTATTTTCCTTGTGTGTTTAATTCCTCAAAACTTACATTTGTAGAGTACATACTGTGAATGTGGCTAAAAAAATTTAAAGGTAGAATTTCTGTTCCAATGTCTAACAAAAATTTTATGCCAAGCCACAGGAACGTTTCTAATCCTGCAGGAGTGCCTAGTGTCAGCTAGGTATTAGAGGTTAAGGCAGAAGAGTTTAGGAATTTTATAATAGAGCAAGTAAAAGTAATATTAGAACTAGACATAGATATGTACTTAAATAGTATATATAGGATTGCACAGCACGTTTTCACACATTTCTAATAATTAATGCAATGATGTAAACCAGCACAAAAAACTTCTCTGAAAACTGAGTTGAAAAATAGAGTGAAGTCCCACACAGAGTTTAGTAGGCAGCCGAAACCCTTTTCTGTGAGTTGGAAGAGTCTTAGAGGAGTGTTAAACCGTATCATGTAGAAATGAGCCTTGCAGCCTCCTCTATCGTAGATGATTGAGTAGACCCCTTTGCATTGTTCTCTCCCTGCACAATCCATCTCTTAACGTGAGGGTTTATGCCTGATCTGATAACAGTAGTTCCACTGTGGCTGCCCTCTGCAGGGGCTTTGGGAGAGTGAGGGTGTCATGAAATCTAGAAACCCGCAGATGGTCGCCCTGTCAGTGTTGCTGATAGTTGATATTGTTATGTGGCGTCATCTCCAGGAGTACAGTTCTAAACTTTTGTTTCTTAACTTTCTTTCTCTGGCTTCCTGTTTTCCCTCTGCAGGATACAGCAAGACCTTCACTGCTGCTCTTAGGAGTGCTGACTCATGTGTGACCAAAGGCATCACTTTTCTCAACATTGGTGGGTGATGGACATAAGAACCTCTCTACTATCAATGTTCTTCCAGTATATTCTCTGCCTCAGTGTTCTCACTCTCATTTTCTTCTCTGTAGCCTCATTTTCTGATGCTTCTGAGCTGTGCCTTGTCTGGTGGGAGAAGGTTTTCTCTGGAACACACCTGTCCCACTGAACCCATTAGCTTTTGGGTTTGAAGTGTGTCTTCCCTTTTTAGAGAACCTAGACTGTGACCTTTCTTATATTTTTGACAGCAGCCTTTAAAAGGCCATTTGCTAGTATACAAATGGCCGTAAGTAAGATGTTCCCTAAGAGCCTTTGACAAGTAATACATACTGCTGACCCTGGATTCTAGAGGGAGAAAGGCTTTGAGCAGCTGTCTGTTCTCTCTTGCTAATCATAAAAAGAGTACAAAAGCCCCATTAATGATTTATGAACCAGTGTGAGTTGTTTTCACTAAATAAATATGGTGAGGGGAAACAGTATCAGACATGAGCCATTAAGGGAGTCTATAATGAAGAGAGTGAAGGAGGGTTTACTCTATCTCCCTACTGAAAGCAGCTTTCCCAGGCCAACTGGGATGCAGGGCACAAAGAGTTTAAGCATTAAGAACTGACTGATAACAGAGCTGAGACTTGGGTACATACAGGGCGTGGCACATTTAAAGAGGGAAAGCTTCAGGTTTACTGCATATAATTCTCTGATATATTTTCCCGTCCTTGTCCCCCAGTCCATCTGCTGTTATGACAAACATTAAGGAAAGTGAATAGTCAGGGAACTGGGAGAGGTAAGAACCAAAAATAAGCTCAAACATATTTTTATTTTGATTTACTTATTTTTATTATTTTTTATGTGTATGAGTGTTTTGCCTGCATGTATATTAATTGTCCACATGTCATGCAATGTCCACAGAGGCCAGGAGAGGGCGTTAGATGTCCTGAGACTGAAGTAATGGACGGGTGTTAGCCGCCATGTGGGTGCTGGAAACCGAACCTGGGTTTTCTGTAAGAGCAGCCAGTATTCTTAACTGCTGAGCCGTCTTTCCAGCCCCAAAGATTTTTATTTTGAGTAATACTATTGGTGAGTTAAATATTCTTTGCTAAGTGGGCCAGTACATGGCACATATTAACATGACTTTGGAATCTGTGGGAAATGGCTTTGAGAGCTTCAGTCTACTGCTTTCTGTGATAAGGGAGAGAAACAGAAGGTTTCCTGGGTCTGGGACATGATTCTTATCAGCAGTGCTGCATCAGCATCCCATCTAAACAGTGATGTGGGAAACTTACCACTAAACACGCTGAGCACTTTGCAAGGGCAAAGGTATCTTCCTTTTCTTCCCCTGGGAATAACTTGAAAAGGGCAGCATGATTTAATCTGTAGTCTTGCAGAAGGCAGAAATACTAGAGCTGGTAAAAATAGGCTATCTCACACAGTTGTCTTTCCTTCTTAAGTACAGCTTATTCATAGGTACAAAATTGGATCCAAGATTTGAACTGTTCTAGAGGGGATTTTTATGACAGCACTATTAGTTTTTTGAGTGATATGTTTTGCTATTAATTGTTTATAATTTCCCTTTATTGTTATCCTGATAAAAAGGGCTTATATTGATTGAAATATATAGTTTACTTTTTTCCAATGAGTCTCACGGACAGATGTTGCATTACTTTTTCCGGGGAGACACAGAAATGCCTGTTCACCTCAGGTAGGGCAATGACAGAGCAAAGAAATAATTCCATTAGAGTCCAGCTTGGTGAACCAATGCATTTACTGGCATTACATACAGGAACATGGGTAGCCTCTCCCCTTCCCTCCAGGAGACAATGTGTCAGTCTATTGGAAATAGCTATAGAATACTTATATAAGCAAGACATGCTTATGGATAAACACCACTATTTAATAAATATTGTATGTAAAACACTTAGGTCATGCTGATCCTTGGAACAGTCTGCTTGGCGATATTAGCCCCATTCCACAAACAGTGAAGCTGAAGCTGAGAAGGGGTTAGGTCTGTGCCCAAGCTTCTTCCAGTGTCTCTCTTGAGGGATTCTGTCAGTTTCTCATTGCTGTGTAATGAATGATCACAAGTTTAGGCTTAAAACACATGCTGGAGTTCAGAAGTGGGTAAGGAGCACTGAGAAGCTAAAATTAAGATGTGGGCGAGACTGGTTCCTGCTAGAGGGTCTGAGGAAGAATTTGCTCCTTGCCTCCTCTGGCATCTAGGGCCTAGATTTCCTTGGCTTCTGGTTTCATTTTAGTTGCTTTGTCACTTTGTGGTCCTCTCCTACAGGCAAGTTCCCCTCTGCCTTCCTCTCTTATAAAGACTGATCATATTGGGTCTACCTGGACAATCTAGAATGTTCTCCCCAGCTCAAGATCCCAACTATATCTGCAATTATATCTGTTCCATTCATCAAAAAGTTAACATAAGACAGGAGAGATGGCTCAGTGGGTAAGGACTCTTGTTGCCAAGCCTGACAACCTAAATTCAATCCTTAGGTTGGAAGACTTCTGAAAGTTATCCTCTGACCTCCACAAGCATACTCCTCTCACCACACAAACACACATATACATTATATATGATAATAATGTATAAAATAATATATATATATATTTTTTGGTCTTTTTGAGACAGAATCTCCTGTAGTCCCAGCTGGCCTGGAACTATATAGACCAGGCTGGCCTTGAACTCACAGAGATCTGCCTGCCTTTGCCTCCCTAGTGCTAGGATTAAAGGTGTGCGCCACTACTCCCGGCTTATAAGCTCTGTCTTAATAAAAGAAAAAGACCCATTATATGAAGTTAGCGTAGTCTCAGGCTCTGGAAGTTAGCACATGAGTATTTTCAGGGTCCATCATCCATCCTGCCACAGGCACTACTGAAATTTGGAATAACACAGTCATTTTTTGTGGCTGCCTGCACACTGAGGAACTGAATACTCCTATAGCTCATTCAACCAAATGATTGTGACAACCCAGAATACCCTCCTGTATTTCCAAATGTCTCCTTTCCAGGGACATATTACCACTATGATTCACTAGTTACATGGTTGAGGTAAGAGTTAGCCTAGGTCATTTGATGTCCATACCCTTTCTAGTATGCCCCTCCAGATAATTTATTTTCTACTGAAGTATTTCCATCTTAATAAGACTATTGAAATCAATGTATTATGTACTTATATTATTTAACATTGTTTAGTCCATGTCTTCTGGAGGGACACTTTAACTGGTTAGAACTTTATGTTCTATTTCTTTTAAAAAATATTTTATTTATTATTTTTATTTTCTGTGTATGAGTGCATTGCCTGTATGCAGGTAGGTGCACCCATGTCATGCAAAGCTGGCAGAGGCCAGAAGAGGGTGTCGTATCCCCTGGAATTGGAGTTACAGACAGTTGTTAGCTTCCAAGTAGGTGCTGGGAATTGAAACTGCATCCTCTGGAAGAATAGCAAGTCTTCTTAACCAGAGTCATCTTTCCAGCCTCCATGTCCTCTTTCTTAATCCACAGAATACATTCTATGCCAACGATTAGCATGTGTTTCTTTGCTTCTTAGAGAAAGAGCCTAGCTAGCTCAGTTGAAATTGAAATTTCCTTCACCTGTGGATTTCTGTGTTTTTTTCTAAGATCCTAGAAAAATGATTACTTATGGCTACCACCACCCTCCCAGTCTGTGGAAATGCATTTAAAAATATTTTATTTATTATTTTTTATTTTATGTGTATGAGTTTATCACCTGCATGTATGTAAATGCACCTGTGTCATGAAAGGCCCCGCAGAGATCAGAAAAGGGCATTGAATTCCCCTGGAACTGGAGTTATGGATGGTTAGCTGCCATGTGGGCACTGAGAATTGAACCCAGGTCCTCTGAAAGAGCAGCCAGTGCTCTTAATTGCCAAGCTATCCCTCCAGTCCTTGGAAATCTATTTTTATACTGTGTCTCAAATAGATTTGTACTCTCTTGGATACAAATGTTCTGGTTATGCAAATATCTAGTGGAGGGACTGTGAAGGTGTGAATTCTAGGTAGTCAGCTATGTAAGGAGATAAATTAATAAGCCATACAATGTCAAACTGCCTGTAGAAATGCTCTTGATGAATATAAATTTAAAATTCTTCTAAACAAAATGATGATGATGATTATGATGATGATGATGATGATGAATGGGCCAATATGGGAAAATTTTACAAACCATCAGAAACCATGAAGATAATTCCCTCATAGGCTATTCCCAGCCTATCACATTAACGATTCTGTTGTGTAGCTTGACATTTTGATTCTATTTTCCTCTCATAACACTTAGATTCACAGAAAGCTATAACTGACTTAGAAGCAAAACCCTACTCATAAGCTAATATAACCATGGCTAAATGTGTGAGGAGACTGAGTCACAGGTGCAAACCAGGGAGACCTGACTGAAGGTGACGGGCACTGCCATCAATCAGACTCCTTGTTATTGGTAAAACAAAAAACTGGTGTTTTAAAAAATATATTATTTATTTATTTATTTTTTAATTTTATGGGTATGCGTGTATTGCCTGCATGTAGGTAAGTGCACCCGTGTCATGCAATGCCTGTGGAGGTTAGAAGAGGCTGTTGGATCCCCCGGGACTGGAGTTACAGACAGTTGTTAGCTGTCATGTGGGTGCTGGAATTCTATCCCGGGTCTTCTGCAAGAACAACCAGTGTTCTTAACTTCTGAGCCATCTCTCCAGCCTCCCCACTCCCCCACAAAACTGGTGTTTTAAGAAGTTCAAAGAAAAATGAATTATGTGTAGTTCTGGAATTTATCTGAACCTGTTTAGATTTCCCCACATGTAGATGACTCAAGTCTTTATCTTCTACAGGCTATTATGTGGCTGTTTACTTACCTGGTCATTTCCTTCATCTACTGAACATTCAACACCCAGACTTGATCTGCCATAGTCTGTTTCTGACAGGTATGGCTACAGTCCTAGTTTTTCTCTCATGCACATGGCCTCCTTAGGCTTACTTTGATTTTTAATAACTATGTTTGGGCAAGAAGTTATTTTATTTGCTGATATGCTTTTTTATTTTTTGTTTGCCAGGAAACAACAAAATGATCAATATACTTCCTCATCACCCTTTACAGTCACTGACAGGGTCCCTGATATTGGATCGCTGTTCTGGAAAGCTCTATAAAGCATTCCTTAACCAGTCAGATCTGATGTGGTTCCTATGGAACTCCAGCCTCGACTGTGAGAAGATGGCTGCATTGCACTGTGTGCTCTCATGTGGTCGAGACCCTGGTTTCCTGGAAGGCCAGGTGAGAAATAGCTCATGTTTGAACATCTGCAACAGACAACACCAAATACATTTATTTGGTGGTTGAAAATGATTAGAAGCTGTTTTTGCTTGGTAACAGTTCAATGAAGATTATGGCTTGACTCAAATGTATTCTCCTTTGTGCTTTGTTGTGGCTCTCTACCACACCTCAGCCTGTGAAGTTGCAATGATCTTTTGAACACAGCAGTCCCCCTTTATCAATGGTTTCACTTTCTGTGATTTAAGTTAACTGAGATCAACTCTGGTTTATTAAATGGCAAATTCCACAAAAGAAACAATTTACAAGTTTTAAATGACATGGGGTTCCAATCAGTGTGATGAAATCTTGTGCCATCCTGCTCCATTTGGCCTGGGGTTATGAATCATCACTTTCTCCATTGTATCCATACTGTATTTGCTACCTGCCCAGTCATCATTTGGCAGTTGTCATGGTTATCAGGTCAACTTTTATAGTACCACAGTGCTTGTGTTTATGTACTCATATTTTACCTAATAATGGCCACGATGTTAGGATATGCCAAAGAGAATCCCTAAAGTTTTTCCATTAAGTAAAAAGCTCAAAGTTCTTGACTTAACGAGAAAAAAATTTATGTTACTGTTGCTGAGGCTTGGTACTATTTGTGTTTTCAGCATGCACAGGGGTCTTGAAATGTACCTCCTAAAGATAAGGGACAACTACTGTATTCTTTTTTCTTTCTTTTTGTGTTTTTTGTTCATTTTGTTTTTTGAGACATCATTTCATTCTGTAGCCCAGGATGACCTAGAACTCACTATGTAGCTCAAGGTGGCCTCACCTTTGTGGCAGTTTTCCTGCTTAGTCTCCAAAGTGCTGGGATTACAGGTGTGAGTCCCCACACCCAGCATTGTATTATCTTTTCAATACTATAAATAAAGGTTTAGTTGTGTCAGTAACATTCCAAAGAAGTACTCACTAAACACTGAGTTTCTCAGATTGCCTGCTTTTTTCTCCTTGAGTATATTTGCTATAAATATATTATCAAAAGGACCCAGAAAGCCAGGTGTAGTGGCTCACACATGTAACCCCAGCACCGGAGAAGCTAAAATCAGGATTGCTGCAAATTCAAGATCAGCCTGGGCTATATAGTAAGTTTGATGCTATCCTGCTTACAGAATGAGATCCTATTACTATCTTCTCAGAACAAGCAAAAAAGGACTAAGATCTTGTGGTAAATGTTTATTAATTTCTTTGGATGCTAAGTATGTGTATATTGCCTGCATGTAGGTAAGTGCACCTGTGTCGTGCAGTGCTGGTGGAGAACAGAAGAAACTGTCAGATTCCCTGGAACTGGAATTACAGACAGTTGTTAGCTGCCATGTGGATGCTGGGATTCAAACCTGGGTCTTCTACAAGAACAGTCAGTGCTCTTAACCACTGAGCCAATTCTCCAGCCCCTGAATTTTTATTGAATTTTTTTCAATTTTCATACAATATAGTGTGATGGTATTCAGATCCCTTCCCCTTCCCTCCCCATACCTCCCCCACACTGCCTCCTGCCCAATTTAATGTACTTTCATATATATATGGCCTATAGAGACTGATTTGTGTCCCTAAATGCCCCACAGTGTGGGTCCATCCACTGGGCCCACCAAGAGTCCCATTACTGTTAGACACCATCTTTCCCCCCTCCCAGCAGTCATCAATTACCAAATGTTCCTTAGGCTGGGTTGGGTTATCCACTTCCCCATATCTGAGCTACAGTTTTGTCTGGTTTGAGCTTGCATAGAACTTGTGCATGCTGTCACCATTGCTGTGAGTTCATATGAGTAACTGATCAGCTGTCTGGAAAACTCTGTTTCCTTATGGTCATCCACCTCCTCTGATTCTTATAATCATTCCACCTCCTCTTCCACAATGATCCCTGAGCCTTGGGAGGTAGAAGTTTGATACAGGTGTCCTATTCAGGGATAAGCACTCTGAGGCCTCTTGCTTTCTGCACATTGGCCAGTTGTCAGTTTCTATGTTAATCACCACCTGCTGCATAAGGAAATGTCTCGGTGAGAGCTGAGAGATGCATTCATCCTATGTGTAGGTATTGCATTGAAGATGTGTCACTTAGGGTTATGTATCTCACAGTTCTCTGTGTTTGACCAGTTCTAGAACTCTGCAATAGTCTCCATCTATTGCAAAGAGAAGCTTCTTTGATGAGCAAATATTTATTGCATTTTTAATGAAGACAGTTTACATTTGAACTTTACATTGTAGCTTATATTTGAGCTGTACATTGTAGCTTACGTTTGAGCTGTACATTGTAGCTTACATTTGAGGTGTGCATTGTAGCTTCCATTTGAGGTGTACATTATAACTTAAATTTGAGGTGTGCATTGTAGCTTATTGACCTATTCTGTCATTTTACTTTTTGCACCTATCCTACAAAGTCTGAAAGACCTCTTATCAGTGATGGCTAGAGTCAGTGTCTGATTGGCTAATTGAAAAAAAAAAACAGACATTTTATTTTAACCTAAAACATAATACTGCACATTTCTCTGCTTATCTTTTGATGTAGACTAAGGCCCTTTCTTTATGAATCAGCTAATTAAAGTTTAAAGTTGTTTTCTTCCATAAAACTCCTACTACTGTCTGCTTCTAAGGTTTCCATTACAGATGCAAGAAGAAAGTTTCCTCGTGCTTTCTCTCGGTGGCAGCCAAGATTGAATAGGGGAACACAGAGAAATGAAAACAAAGACAAAATCCCCAACCAACCAAACAAAATCTATTAATGTGTTATCTCCAACTTCCTGTTCCTTTCTAAAAAGTTCATGTGTGAGTGTATGTGTGAATGGATTCACATGTGTGTTCATGTGTGTACATTCGCTTATGTGTGGAAGGCCAGAAGTCAGTGTTGGGTATCTTCCTCAGTTGCTCTTTTATTTATTTATTTATTTATTTTTTGAGACAGTATCTCCTTGTGGCCCAGGCTAGCCTAGAACTCACTATGTAGACCAGACTGGTCTTGATCTCATAGAAATCCACCTGCCTCTGCCTTTGCCTCCAGAGTGCTGGGATTAAAGGTGTGCACCACAATATCCAGACCTTATTTTTGAGCCCGGATCTCTTACTGAACCCAGAGCTCACCTTTTCTGCTTGACTGGCTAGCCAATGGGCCCTCAGGATTAGCCAGCTTGGTCTATATCGTGAGTTCTAGGCCAGCTGAGGCTACAGAGAGACCCTTTCTCAAAAAAAAAAAAAAAGATAACCGAATAAGACACCCAATGTTGACTTCTAGCCTTCCACACACAAACACACATGTGAACACGTACTGGGGTTGCAGATGTGTGCTGTACCTTACTTTCTATATGGGTTCTAGGGATCTGAACTCAGATCTTCATGCTTGTGTGCCAAGTACTTTAGCCACTGATCACTGAGCTCTCTCCCTAGCCCCTGAAAACTTTTATTTCTAAGGGGATAGTTTAAAGACATTTTCAAAGTAATCTGTGTATATTAGGCATTTAAAAATCTAACCTTTTAGATTTGTTTTATCTATATCTACTCTTTTAGCCTTTTAGAAATGTGCTTTTGTCTTTCCAGAAGAGCCAAGATTTCTTGATCCAACAATACTCTGCATCTGTATTCACTTGTATATAGGGATTTGTATTACATCGCCTCAGTAAAAATAAGTATAACTGCAACAATTGATTTAGGAAAGCATTTTATTAAGAGTGAGCTATGGTGGGGCAGGCTTGACCTACCTTCAATGCTCAAGCAGGAAACAGAAGCTTCCCTCTTCCAGCAGCCCAGGCTAGAGATGGAGAGTGAAAGAATTGCTGATGGAACAGGGCTTATCCCTCCCTCCAAAGGGAAGTCCAGTGCAGTAGCACTCTTCATGGTTAAGTGGTGTAGCAATGTTCAGACTGATAGCTGCCCTGGGCTTTAAACTCAGAATGCTGCCCCAAGCCTAGAGGTTTTGTTAGGCATTGTGCTGTGCCACAGAGCTCTCTCCAGGGGTGCTTTGCAATACCTTGATCTATTCTTGCAAAAGCAAACATATATTGGGTTGAAGAAGGTTTGTTTGGATTCCATCCAGGGACTTTGTTAAAAAGATATGTAAAAAAGCACTTTATTTGCAATACTGTCTTAACTCAGCCAGAACTATATTGCTTTTTTGAAGACAGAAGTATATTCTCAGGCCATTCTAAAATAGATGTAGAATTAAAAAGATTCATTTATGTATATATGTTTACATATTATTACATTATATATAATATATTTTTGTCCTATATATAAAATATATATTTTGTCCTTTGGTGGGATGGAGTGCAGACTTAAATTCTAACAGAATGCTATGGTATTATTTTTTAAAGATTATTCAATGGATTTCTGAGCATGTCTCTACCTGTCATTCATTTGACCTCATTCAGGAATTTCTAATTGGTAAGTGTTGCTGATGTTGCACCTTAAGCTGAATGTTTGACCCTTTTGCTTGAGGGAAATCAGTAAGTTGATAATGAATGCCTCTGTCAAAATGCTGCTTAGAAATACTTTAAAAAATCTCTATTGTAGTCAGCAGCTAATCAAGTTTCATTCTCTTGTGGTTTTGTGAGACGCTGTGGTTTTCATAGACTGATGAGCTTTAAGATAGGATTCTGATTCTGTAATGGTATTAGTATTTTTTTTTTCAGTAAAATGTCTTTTTCTTTAGCCTAGTTTTATGTTTCTTGGCTCTGAATAAGTGGTGTAATGCCATCTGGTTAGAAGCAGTTTTTTTTTTTTTTTTTAATTATTCTCATTGTAAAAAGAAGAACCTGAACATTTTAGGCAATAGATAAAATCATAATGGTTAACCTTCAGAGGATGAAGGATAGGTGATGAAAACTTTTATTGGTTTGCTTAATTTGGTTAAATTTCAGTGCTGACTCCTCTATTCTATTAAATCCTGTTTCTTTTTCTGTTCAGCTTCTTCATATTGGAGTATATACCCAGAGTCGAGCAACATAGACACACTCCTGCCGTACTCCTCAGTGCTCACTTGGAATACAGTAAGTTAGCACTTTGTGTTCTGTATGAAGTTAAAATGGGTTCACCATTGTGGGTCAGTGGTGGAACATTCCTGTTATGGTAACCAAAGCTATAATTTCACTTCTGTTTTGACTGATAAGGATCTGAGTTGAAATTTCACAATGGCAAGTATGAACATCCCCAGTCCAAAAATCTAAAATCTAAATCCTGCAAAATCTGAATATTTTGAGGGCCAATGTGATGATACAAGTGAAAATTTTCATACCTCATGTGGCAAATCAGTCAAAACACAGAAAATGCATATAAAAAACTATGTGGCCTGACATACAGATGCAAAAAGAGCACTGCTGGATCAGTAAGAGTTGGATGTTTTTGGAAAGACTCAAAGACACGTATCTAGAAGATTATATATATATATATATATACACACATATATGAAATATATGTCTGAAAGACAAATGAATTTTATGTTTCAATTTCAGTCCTGTCCCTAAGAGACTTCATGTATATCAAGAATTTCAAAATCTAAAATAAAGAAATCCCAAATTGGAAGCATTTCTCATCTCAAGCACCTTGGACGAGCAATGTTCAACCCGTGGTGTATCTCCTCCACATTTACACAAAAGGATAGTGTTGATGGAGCAGATGCAGGGCATTTGCCACTCTACTGCTGGGAAAACCTAATCCTCTTTCATGGCTTTTTATAAAATGATGTTTTCACACCTGTATTGACTGAAGTGAATTAAAGTATTGAGTAGGTTTTTAAAAATGAGTGGCTGAATCACTGTGGTTATACTTGGATGATTAGGACCCTTATGACTCCTTCTTTATTTTATAAAGTTTTATAAAGAAAATTTGATAACAAGAGGGTCAAGAGGAATAAAAGCCAGCAATCTTAAACATGCTCCCTCTATCAGCCTGTTTTTCCTGTCGGTCTGGAATCCTTCCTTTAAATTAGGAAATAGTGGGCTCGGGTACTGCACGTTTCCTCTTCAGTGTAAGTGCAGCACATTTAGATGGTGGAACAGCATCGTGGTCTTGAGATCTTTGTATCAAAAAGGTTTTTAGAACAATGGATTTAATTTAGGTAACAGATATAGGAGAATATGTACTAGGGTATATTGTGACACTTTCATTTCATATTCAGTCTATGCCTAAATATATTCAGTATAGACATGTAAAGGTCCAGATATGGTAGTATGTGCTTTGTAATCCTACACTCATGAGGCCAAATATCTTGAGTTGGAGGTTAGCTTGGGTTATATAATAGTGAAACCCTGTCTAAAACAAACAAAATAAATAAATAAAAAGACATATCCAAATGTGTTTAATTTCTGTAAAATTTTTATTTTTTGGCTTGTTTTTGTTTCGAGACACAGGATATTCAGCCTGGGCTAGCCTGCCTCAAACTTACTATGTTGCTGAGGACAACCTTAAATTCTTGATCCTCCTGCCTCTACCTCTTTAATACTGAGATTACAGGCACATGCCACCATGCCCAGCTATGCTTGATTAACTTCCAAATTTTTGATATACACAATAGTAGTGTTTTCTGGAAGGCCTTTTCTGCTTGTCTCTTTCATTTATAGTCAATAATTGAGTTCCATGATTCAGTCTAGAATTGTAAGGGAAAGACCTGGGCTTGTACCTTCTCTAGGCACCCACGTTGTTTTTCTTTTAGGACACTTAATGAATATACGGCAGACTCTGTGGTTATGCGCAGGAAGTCTACAGGTTACAGCACCCTGGGGTCAGGAAATGGCACATCTCTGCTCTTTTTCACGTTAATCAACCTAATCTAGAACTTGTCACCCAGTGTTCTTTTGCCTTGTGTTTAAAATGTGGAGGAGGTGGGGCTGTGACCACCTATGCCAGGGCTGTGTTCTTTTAGTCAGATGTTATGTGAAACAGCCATTTGTTTGTTCATTTGTCAAGACTCTTGGGGCACACAAGCTTTTGTGACAATACACACAATGACATCAGGAAGTTCCACTTAAACAATATAAAGAAACCCACAGTTATAACCTCTGTGCACCAGGCTTAGCTTGGGGTTTACCATGTCTCTTTAAAATTTCTTGTGGTTGGAGTAAATTACCTTAGAGGCCTCTTCTAATCCTGAAGTTCTTTGAGTTTATACTTATCTTTAGCAATGATGTAAGTCATCTACATTTCCTTTCTCTAATCTACAACTGTTCTTAATGCTACAACATTAATAAAAAGTTGCCATAATGGAAAATATCAATTTTCCAGTGGAGGCAATTGACTTGGATTTTGTCTGGTTTTGTGACAAGAAATTCACTATATAGCTCAGGCTAGCTTCCACAACTACCAGTAATTGGCTATTTTTGTTTGTTTTGAGACAGGGTCTCCCTGATGCCCTAGCTGGCCTGGAACTTGCTGTGAAGACTAGGTTGACCTTGATCTCACAGAGACCCCCGCTGGTGCCTCCTGAGTGCTGGGATTAAAGATGTGTGCTACCCACCCCAGTTAATTGGCTTTAAAAAAAAAGATATTAGAAATTAGGGCACTCTTACACATAGATAATTCTGAATTGTGCTTTGTAATTATAGTTATTTTTAAATGCTATCACTGTGCCCATTTAGAACCTACATTAATAATTTTCTTGTTGCTGTAATAAAATAATCCTACAAGAAGCGATTGAAGACAGGAAGGGTTTATTTTTGTGTTACAGTTTGAGGGGATATAGTCCGTCATGTGAAGAAAGCAGGGTGGCAGGAGTGGAGGGGGCTGTCAAGAAGCAGAGAGCAATAAATATTCTTGCTCAGCTAGATTTCTCCCTTTCATGCAATTTGGAGCCCAAGTCCAATGAGCTGGTGCCATTTACATGTGGGGCGGATTTTTCCACCTCAATCAACCTAATCTAGATAATCCCTTACAGACATGTGCAGAGGCTCAACTCTGATTCTAGATGCTGTTCAGTTGACAATATTAACTGTCATAGAACCTAAAACTGTAGTGCTGCCTTAATGTCCTTTTGAGGTGTCTCCGTTACTGAGTAGTGTTGAGTGAAGCATGCAGTAGGTTCTCAGTAGGTTCTGTCTTCCTATGGAGAACTCAGTAGCTCAGATGTTCTGAAAATTCACTCTTCCATCATAGATTATTTTTTCCCTCATAGGAACATTATGGGTCAATAAAATCCAGGTCATTTAAGTTCTAATCAAATACCAGTTTCTGTTTTTACAGAATACTTTCTGTTTTCTCATGCATCATCTATGTTTTGAAGAAAATCTGAATTGACCAGCTGAAAGGCTAAACGTAGAGTTAACTCAGAGGCACCTTTTTCACAGTAACAGCAAATTAAAAATTTTAGAAGTTTATCCTTTTGAACTTAAAAAGAAAAAAAAAAAATATAGGGTCTTACATAACCCAGGCTGGCCTTGAACACACTGTGAATCTGAGAATGACCTTGAACTCTTAACCCTCCTGCCTCCACCTCTCTGCCTCAGACTACAGACATGTATTACCACTCATTAAACATGTTTCAGTGCTCACTAGTTGGCAGAATGCATTTGTAGAGATTTCCTGGCATGAACGTGGAACTAGAGCAGAAACTGTTTCTGAGGAGCTCTTGTCCCTGAAATGAGGACAGACAATGAGGTACAAAATATTTTCCATTCAGTGTGTTCTACAACTGGCCACACACAGAGAATAAGTGTCTGTGAGATGCCCAAACCTAAGTGACACATCTACAATGGAATCTCTATACCTAAGGCCATGGAACATACTAGAACAAGGGATAGAGCGAATACTAATGCATCTCTCAACTCTCACCAGTGAAGTTCCCTCATGCAACAGAGGGCAATGAACACAGAAGGCCACAACTGGCCAAAGTAGAGAATAAGAGACTGCAGAGTATGTGTTCCTGGACAGGACTCCTATATTAAACCTCACCCACCCATAGCTTAGGGATCATTGTGGAAGAAAGAAGAAAGATTCTAAGAACCAGGGGTGGTACATGACCATAAGGAAACAGAGTCTTACAGGCTCCTGGGAACTTACTCATAGGAACTTACAGCAATTGTGACAGCATACATAAGACCCATGCAAACTCAATCGGATAAAACCCAGCATAGAACTGGGGAAATGGGCAGGAGGCCCCAACCTTAACCGAGGAACTATTGTCAGCTGATCACTGCTAGATGAGGGAGAGTTGCTAGATAGGCTGAACAGGCTCCAGAGTATGAATTCACATCGAGAGACAGCTGGGTACACAAACTTGACTCAATAGGCTTTAACATATAAGACAGAATGCATGAAATCTTGTGGATAGGCTATGAGGGGGTACAGATAGATAGGGGAGGTCTAAATATGATTAAAATGTATTCTATGAAATCCACAAAAATTCAATTAAAAATAGACATCAGAAAAAAAGTAACAAGAAATTTAAAAAACAATTTCATGCTGGGTGTGGTGGTGCATGCCTGCAATCCTGGGACCTGGGAGGCTTGAAGCAGGAGGATTATGAGTGCCAGGCTAGATTGGGTTCTATAGGGAGACCCCATCTCACTAAAACTAGTAAGTAAATTAATACGAAAAAAGAAAAAAATTCCATTCAGTATGTGAGAATCCCATTGAGCTTGGTTCCTCTGGAGAGGAATGGGCCAACCATAATGCATGTACATAAAGGAGACAAAGGGAAGAGGGTGCAGGCAATGGGATGATTCCCTGCACACCCACATTCGATGGTGCAAATATAATTTGCCTCATTTGTTCTTAAATAGAAATGTATAAAAATACAATATTTGCTCTGTAATTTCTCGTGATAATATTTTCTCTTCTTTAGAGAAACTGTCAGCTATTATTTAAAGACTATTTCCTTTCCCAGGGCAAGAGTCACACTGTGTCTACTGTTATTTATACACCATGAAATTTATTTAAGTGGAGATTAGCACACTGGAAGTTGTCCTTGACTTCTGTCTATACCAAAAACACTTCCTGAAGGCTTGGGCCTGTGGTGGTTGATATGTTGTGTGTATTTTTTTCCCCCACCATAGGAAATTCCTGGAATAACCCTTGTGACAGATGAGATCTCCTTGCCACTTATGAAGGTAAGTCAATTTCAAGGAGAGAGAAAAACAGTTATGCCTGAGGAAATCTCTGCTGTCCCCAGTACTGTGGTGGTTCTAGAAGGTATTGCAGCCTGGCAAAGGTGGATGAGGACCAGGGCAGCTGGGCTTCTTGGAGAATCCTTCCACAGTGGCTGAGTAAACACTGAGTATGATATTACAGCAATTCTTGGACTGCGTTTTGAAGATGGAATTTTGTGAAGATAGGAGAGAAATACAGAGCTCAACTCGAGCCATCCACTCTAATACTTGCAATAAGGCCTGAAAACAGTTCTTAGTGGAGGAGTTCTTGTAAATTATCTTTAGTGTACCTAGAAGCTGTTTTTACTTTGTCTGTAGTCCTGCCTTCAAATGTTCATAACACACACACACACACACACACACACACACACACACACACACACCTCTCAAGCTTTGTGTACCTCTATCCTGTGCACAAAGCTTCTCAGTGTCCTTCTGCAGTCCTCTGGTTTCAGAGTATAATGGGGAGGATGGGGTGGGGTGAGGTAAGTAGAAAAGAACAGGCATGTAGTTAAAACCTTGGGGGTCTTTAGTACAGTTTCCTTGAAGCTCCTTTGTTGCTTTTGGCATCGCCTCCTAGTAATTATAGCTTGTTGTAGCCTGGGAAATCTCAGCTCCTGGCAGTAGCAGGTCCGTGTGCTGAAGCCTTTTATTTACATTTGATGCTTTTGGATCCATAGGCCTGGGCAGCTGGGGGCAAGGCTGGGGCGTTTGAGGTCACAGTGGTGCACTGGGGTCAAGAGAGGACAGAAGGAAGCTGTCTTAGTGGTTCTAGCTTTTGGGCCTAAGAAGAGTCCCTTGAGGATAGACTGGCCAGCTGTCTCTAGGACCAAGTGCCAGGACACTGTGAAACCCTTCCGGTGTAGGAAGATGGAAGGAAAAGCCAGGTTCTCTTGAGGGTTAAAGGGTGTCTTCTTCATCTTTTAATTTCATTGTTTCTGTTTTTTTGTTGTTTACTTGGTGCACCCGTGTCATGCAGAGGCCAGAAGAGGGTGCCAATAACTAGTAATGGTTATTTCCACCAAATCCATAATGTGTTTAATTGACAAATAAGTGAAGAGCTTTCTTTCTTATTTTCTGCTTTGGTGCTGAGGAGTGAACTCAGATCTTGAGTACACTAGACAGGTGCTTTACCATTGTGCTGTACCCCCAGCCTCCTGAGTAGCTGGGATTTGGGATATGCACCACCATGCCTCACCAGGAGAACAATTTTAGAGGAAAGAAATACCATCCACAATTCTGCAGTTTCTAGAATAACTATTTGTCTAGAATAACTCTTTGTCACAGGTGTGCATAGTTTGCTTAGCAGTTATGATGGTCCAGAGAAATTTGATAAATATTTTGAATTCATAAAAAAATTTCATGTTGTTAAATAAACTAATGATTTCTAATGATTCTCTTGGATTGCCATGTCTGAATTTATTTGATCAGTCTTCTGGTTTTGGGAATTTAATTATCTCTGCATTTCCGAGGCTATGACTTAATGCTAAAGTGCTTATCTCCTCTCTCTCTCTCTCTCTCTCTCTCTCTCTCTCTCTCATACACACACACACACACACACACACACACACACACACACGCATTCTCTTCCTCCCTCCCCTCTCTCTGTATGTGAAGCCATGTGTTTCATACCCCCTATTTTCCCCTCCTTTGACATTTCTGTTTCTTCTCATTTTTTTCCTTCTCTCCTACAGTTACCTTTAAAAACTTTTTTTGTTGTTTATTTACTTTGTGCACCCGTGTCATGCAGTGTCTACAGAGGCCAGAAGAGGGTGTCAGATGCCCTGTAGCTGGAGTTATGGATTGAAGTTAGCTGCCATGTGGGTGCTGGGAACCAAAGCTGGGTTCTCTGAAAGAGCAGTCAATGTTCTGAACCACCGAGCCATCTCTCCAGGCCCTCCTGTCGTTACCTCTTAGCATGTGGTGTAGATAGTTGTTTCCCATTCCCAAGTCCCATGAGTGCTTAATAGTTTAGTGGTTGCACAAATCTCATATACTAGTAGCACTTGGGACAAGTCTGGTGAGCTCCAGACCTTGTTAGGACCCTGTCCATGAAGACATCATCTATGCAGAAGGCAAAGATGTACTTCTGGACAGGCCTTGAACTCAGGAGCTGCTACTGGCTTTGGTGTGACCAGCTCCCTCCACCCCCACCTCCATGGCTCAGCATGAGCCTCTAATTCTGGGTCATTCTGGGTCACAGGACAGCTGTCCCAAGCTTGCATTTCTTTCTCCAACTCTGCTTGCATTATGCCACTCACTATAAGCTACTGCCTTTGCCTTTGACCTACTTCTTCTACCCCAAGTCCCAGATTAATTATATTATGGTGGCCCTGCTTGCCGGGGGCACCTCCCATGTTCTACCCTGCTGTAGCTCCTGTCATGGGACTTTAGGAGTTACCTCTGAACACACGTGACCTGAACCACAGGTTACCTTGAGAATGGTGCTTGCTGCTGAACTCTGAGTTGAGGCCCCAGGGTCCTCTGTTTACTCTGACCACACTCATTTCCTCTCTCCTGGTAAAGAGTCAAGGGAGGGAGGGGCAAAGTGAAAAGAGAGATGTATTTTCCTCTTGCTCTTTCTGCAAACAATCCTGCATGGGGACATGGAGCACTTTATAAATGTTTAACATATTGCTATAGTCTGAGTGTTTGTTCAAATTTATATGTTGAAGTCCTGACCCCTAAGGTGATAGTCTTAGGAGGCGGCAAATTTGGAAGTGTGATTAGATCCAGAGACCTCGTGATTTGGATTGGTGTCATTTTTTTAAAAAAGACGGAGGAGATCTAACTCACTGTGTGGTAACATGTCACAGTGAAAACAAAGCTGTCTAAGAAATGGAAGAAACAGGCCCTAGTCAGACACTGGATTGACCCACAATTTGATTTTGGATATCCCAGTCTCAAGAACTGTGAGGAATAAATACTTGTCATTCATAAATCACTTAGTTGATGGTCTTTTGTCATAGCAGCTGAGTGGACTAAAGCATGGGGACATGCTGGGGCAGATAAATGTGTAGTGTTAGAAAGAGATTGTCATTTGAAAGATAAGACTTCCTCACTTCATATAAAGTTCACTAAATAATTTTCAAAATTCTATAAAAAGCACGTTGTAACAAGGTCCATGTTGTCAAGGGTGACCTTCCTAGGAATAGCCTTGTCTCTTGAGAAACTCTGGGTCCCTCTGGGGAAGGCAGCAACTTTCATAAAAGGTTAAAAATTGTAACTGATTTTATAGTGAGGAAAGAAACCACTAAAACGATTTAACCACAGGAAGCAGTAGCCTACTCAAATATAAGGGTAAAAGTGTGAGCATGCTGCAATAGAGGAATCGGGTATTTTGCCAAAGTTGTTTTAAAAATCAGACCTTTTATTTTTACTTTCTCTTTTTTTAATTTTTGAGACAGGATCTTTCTATGTAACCCAGGTTCCCCTTGAATTGTTGATCCTTCTGCCTCAGCCTCCCAAGTGCTGAGATCCCAAGCCTGTACCACCATGCCTGGCTCAAAACTGGACATCTTTGGTGTATTTAGCCACTTGTTTAGAGATTACTGGTTACCTGACCTGGAGACTGGGGAGGTTGAGTGACTTAAAGCACTACCTCCTTATGGCCTCTGAGGTGTGAATACTGTGTGTCTATCAGGATATGCGGCCCCTGAGCATCAGTGTGAAGGTGTCGAGCTGGGCTACCTGGGCTCTTCTCCATCCAGACTCTTGATGTTGTGCTTCATTTAAAACATGTTTTAGGGGCTGGAGAGATGGTTCAGCAGTTAAGAATACTGGTTGTTCTTGCAGAAGACCTGGGTTCAAATCCTAGCACCCACACAGCAGCTAACAACTGTCTGTAACTCCAGTCCCAGGGGATCCGACAGCCTCTTCTGTTCTCCACCGGCATTGCATGACATGGGCGCACTTACCTACATGCACGCAATACGTGCCTACACATAAAATAAAAATAATAAATGAAATAAAAAAACATGTTTTAAAACTGCTTTAATCAGACAGAGCAAGAGTATAATTCATTGCTTAGTGAAACACAAAAGTCATTCCTTTTTTTTTTTTGGAACACCCCCCACCCCCCACTAATACATATAGAAACATATAGGCAAAAGATTTGTTAGAGATCGGAAGTATCAGCACAATCAGTGCAGACAGCTCACAAGTTTTAAATGTCCTGAGAATCATTGTTTTGACAGAGATGCAGCACTTTTGCAAGTGTCAGTTGGCTGTGTGGGGCATAGCTAGTACCTAGACTTTGGATTCCACATGTTTTCTGGGACTGAGTTACAGAAAATTCAATTAATATTATAGGTATAATTTTGTGCTGTCGCAAAGCACCATTACTCATTATACACAGAACTTTGGGCTGATAAACTAATTCTTGCCGTTCTGCAGAGGTGGGATCATACTATTTCCTAGCTATAAAATTGAGAAATGGACCCAGGACTGGGAATTCTTTTTTTTGTTTCTCTCTTACTAACTCATATGGGTTGAGCTTCTCTAATGTGTACTTTTGGCTAGAGATATAATGTTCAATTTTTAAGGCTGAGAGGTGGGAAATATCTTATTTAGCATTGACTTCTTCTGGTCATATGCTCTGAGAGAGCCCAGAGAAAACAATGTGAGATAGATGGCCATACTTAGAGATTATGTTTAAAATTATCCAGCCCATTAAAAACAAAACAAAACAAAATGACTGATAGAACTACACAGTTGGGTCATGGAAGTTGAAATTTTGCTAGACGTTGGGGCAAGAGGAAGCTTATTTATATTGATGAGACTTGAACTTGTGCATGCCGGTATCTTAGTGGTCAGCCTCTAGTCGTTTATCATGTTTAGGGAGGTTCCTAGTTTAGCACGGTACCTTGCTAGTTTATGTCCACTTAAACATTTTCTATTACACTCTATCTGTATAAGAGGCAGTTGGTTGCTAAGTTTCTCCGGACTGTAAGTAAAAGCTGGTCTTGAGATGAGATCCACTGAAGATCCAAAAAAAGACTGAGGGGTTAGCTCTGCTGGTTGAGTCCTGGCACACAGAGTAAAGGGTTCTCTCAGAGTTCCTCCTCCCCTAAGAAGATGCTGATTAGCCGGTAGAAGTAGGAACAAAGCCAGAGGGCCTCTGAGAAATGAAAGGCAGATGTCTATTCCTGGCAGTGATTTGCAGATGAGCCAGTACCACAGGGCCTTTTTTGTTCTGTTTTTGGATCAATTGGCAATCCAAATCATAAATGGGAAACAGTCCCTTAATGCAACTCATTGGCCCTTTTGTTCAATTAGTGGTTGTGATGGGTTGCACATGGTGATTGTTTCATGGCATCCTAAGAGACAAATGAAATAATTTCTAAAGAAGACACTAGGAATAATTTTCTTTCAAAGTAAAAAAGTTAGAACTCCCTTTTGTGAAGGAAGAAGGCTGTTTGCCATTCCTTGGTAATCTCTTTGCTCTAGTGACTCTCTCAGGAGGAGCTAAGCTCATACATAGTTTCCTTATAACACATTTCTGTGTATTTAAAAAGATTGTTATGTGTGATGAATGTTTGCATGCCCACATGTCTGTATGTGTACCACATCTGTGCACTTGCCTGCTGAGGCCAGAAATGTATATCACATCCCCTGGAACTGGAGTTATAGGCAGTTGTGAGCTGCCATGTGGGTACTGGGAACTGAATTTAGGTTCTTTGCAAGAGCGGCAAGCTCTCTTAACTGCTGGGTCACCTCTCCAGTACTAATTTTTGTATTTTAAAGTGGCTTTCACTTTGAGTTGTCATTCTTGATGGGTATAGTATTTGGTGCCCTCTCTAACCCCATTAGATAAATGCCAGTTGACTTGGTGACTTTCTGAGTTCCCATCTATGGAGTAGCTTTCTGTGTCTCAAGTTACCCCCAAGCGTAGTATGAGGCACTGGGCTGGGCTGATAGGGTGGGCTGTGCAGACTCTATTCTCTCCTCCTTTTCCTTCAAGGTGCAATGTCACTGCAAGGTGAAATTTTTTTTTTATTTGTTAAAACTACTTTTACTCCCTGGGTCAATAAATATGTTGGTGTCATCTTAGAATTTGGGATCCCTTTTTAAAAAAATTTATTATTTTTATTTTATGTGTATGACTGTATTGCCTGCATGTATGTGAGTGCACCCATGTCGTACAATGCTGTGGAGGTCAGAAGAAGGTTTCTTCCTCTGGAACTGGAGTTAAGGATGGTTTGTAACTGCCATGTGGGTGCTGGGAATCGATCCCTGGTTCTCTGCAAGAGCAGTCAGTGCTTTTAATTGCTAAGCCATCTCTCCAGCCCCAGAATTTGGGATCCCTTAAAGAGAGATCTTAGTCTCCTCTTTAACCACATCTCATATTTCTAAGCAGTCACAAGCCTTTAGACAGGGTTGTGGATTGAGTGCTATGTTTCAGGGGAAGGAGAGTGACTGGGGTTACTTGGGCATGCTCAAACCAAAGATCATCTGAGGAACTTGAAAAATTCACAAGGCTCAGGCCACGCACCAAGCCAATTAAATCTCTGGCAGATGGAATTTCTTTCTTTTCTTTTTCTTTTCTTTTCTTTTTTGACCTATTTATTGTTATTTTGTATGTGTATGAGTATTTTTCCTGCATGTATGTAAGTGTATAACATGTACAATGTCTGTGGAGGCCAAAAGAGGGCATTGCATCCCCTGGAACTGGTTATTAGTTGCCACCTGGGTACTAGGAACCAAACCTGGGTCCTCTGCAAGAGCATCCAGTGCTTTTAATCACTGAGCCATCTCTCCAGCCCCCAGATGGTATTTCTAATGGGCAGTGGAGGCTGGGAACCACATGCTAGATTCTGCTGTATACCACAGAATAAAGGGATCCGATATCCTCTTCTAACCTCTTTGGGCACAGCATGACACAGGTGCAGTTACATACGTGCAGGCAATGGATTCATACACATAAAATAAAAACAATAAATAAAATATTTCAAAATAATTTTTTGATTTATTTGCCTTTATTTTATATGTATAAATAAATGCCCACAGAAGTCTGAAGAGGGCATCAGATCCCCTGGAACTTGGATTACAAATGGTTGTTAGCTTTCATGTGGGTGCTGGGAACTGGACCCAGGTCCTTTGCAAGAGCAGTCAGTGTTCTTAACTGCTGAACTATCTCTCCTGCCCTGAGAAGAATGTTTTTTAGAAACTACAGTGAGAGTAGGGTCTTCTGTCAGCAGGAGTACTTGGCCTTAGGAGACCAGGCCACAGAACAGTGGAGCCTGAGTTCTCTCTCTTATCCTATCCTGCAAAATTGGCGTAAATCCCATAAGGTCTGCTATGACAAAGCACACAGATCTATAGCCAAACTGACCACTAGATGTCACCACAACACCATCTTGTTTTCTGACCCTGGCGCTGGTGTTCTCAGGGCTAGATGTAGGACAGCAAGAAGGCTGTAGACACTGCCAGTCTGGAACTTACCTAGTCCTGCCACAGGCCTGCAAGATTAATTTGTGGAATATTATTGTTTTTTAATGAAAAGTAGGAATAAGGGGTAATAAAGATGCATCCATTATATACAAAGAAAAGGTGAGCAGTTACCTTGAAGTCCTTACCTGAAGAAAAGATAAGGAGCCAGACTTGACTCCAGCATACCCATTTACCCTGGAAACACTTCCTTACTTTAAGTTCTCTTATTTATTTTGTAAGTTTTTTCTTTATTTTTTGAGAATTTCATACACATATATAAATATGTTTTAGTCAAATTTATCCCCGACTCCCTCCCCTCCATCTTCTCTCACATCATCCCACACTTTTCCTTCCTAACTTCAGGTGCTTTATATAAACTCACTTAAGGCTGCTGGTATGGGCATGGGGCCACTCACTGGAGCATGGGCAGCCCACGAGGGCGGGGATAGCATCCCTGAAGCAAACCAACACTCTCCCTCCTCCAGCAGCTGTCAGTTGGCAATGCCTCTTTAGTTAAGCCACTTCCCTGCCCCTTCCCTGTCCATGCTAGGATTTTGACTGGCTTGATCTTGTGCTGGTATTCTGTATGCAGTCGCAGCTGCTGTGAATTCATGTGTACAATGGTCATATCATGTCCAGAAAACATTGTTTCGAAGCAGCCCTTCACTACCTCTGACTCTTACAATCTTTCTGCCCCCTGTTATGAGATGATCCCTGAGCCTTGAGAGGGGAGGGGAGTTGTGAGTATAGGTGTTCCATTTAGGACTGAGCATTCCACAGCCTCTTATTTCTGCACATTGATCAGTTGTCTGTTTTTGTATTAATTACCATACACTGCAAAAAGAAGCTTTTCTGATGAGGGTTGAGAGCTACACTAATCTATAGGTACAAAGATCTGCATTTAGGGGCAGTTTAATATTTGTCCACTTAGCAGAATAATGGTAGTAGGTTCTCCCCTAGAGTTATGACCTATCCAGAAAGGTTCTTGATCCAGATAACAGTATCAGACATGAGCTCTGTCTTGTGGAGTGGGTCGTAAACCTAATAAGAGAGTGTTTGGTTACTCCCTTAACATTTGTGCCATTATTGCACCAACGGGCATTTTTTGCTGAACTGGTCATTATTGTAGCTCAATTAGTTCACAGGTGGGTGAGACTGATAGTTACTTTTCTCTCCCCATAGTGTGCATAGCACTTTCCAGCACTATAGAAACTAGCCAACAGGGATGAAGCTTTTAGATCACTTCCAGGTTGATTTCTCCATGTTCTATGACTCAAATATGTGATGTTTTCAGCAATAGGGTCTTATCATCAAGTTCTGGAGGGCAACTAA
Organism: Nannospalax galili; assembly: GCF_000622305.1. Lineage (NCBI taxonomy): Eukaryota > Metazoa > Chordata > Mammalia > Rodentia > Spalacidae > Nannospalax > Nannospalax galili. Next base: position 7,123,252 of record NW_008335967.1, on the reverse strand, counting down.
GAGCAATGGCAATAACCTATAATGCTTTGAAGGATCTATAGCACCCCACTGACCATAAGTTTTATTTTCTTGAATTCCACCAAAATGGTTACCCATAACAGTAGGTAATAACTCTCTTTAAGGCCATACATGGCATTTCTGGACACACATCTTTTGTAAATATATATATATATATTAATATATATTGATAAGAATGTGTTATAAAAAGTAATTTATGTCATTGAGAGAGGAGGGGTCTGAAAGGCCCAGCAGAGAGTGGGGTCTGAAAGGCCTTATCCTCCAGCACCACCAATGTCAACACATAATAGAGCATGCACAATGAAGCCTATGTTATGTGAATGACCCGAAGCCTCCAGTACTGGGATGAAAAAGCCCCACCACTTTGTACAGTGTTTGCCATTGATCTTCTTTCTCCTGGCTCTAGCCTACTTTGTCCCTTGAAGTGTATTTTCTTTTAGTAAACACTCTGCTTTTACTGCTCTCCAAGTTCTCTGTCCAGTTTCTTGTTCTGGGACACAAGAACCTGGAAATCCCAGTGGCTGCCTACCCAACTCCCACATCTGCAGATATCATTAACATATTCTTTAACATTAAACATGTATTACTATAATTTTTATTATTAAAAAGTGAATATAATGGTTACATTCTTCAAGATAATACAGTAATAATTCAAAGATCTAGACGGCCAGCTAATTCTGTTTGGGAGAATTTAACAACTATTGTGAAATTTATTTCAACCTTTTGATTCCTAGGTTTTGGAAAGTATCCTTGGAAGTAAATAAGCTTGGCAGGAAAGTAAGCCTTGTCCAGTTGCTCCAAATTATAAGCACATTTTTTCTGACTTAACATGGTGTTGTGATACCACTCAAGCCAAGAGAACGGCTCCCTAGGGAGGAAATGTATTGAATGCAGGCTTCCTGCTGAGCCCAGCCCCAACAGGGAAGTCCTTTTGATTTGGGGAAGTGAGCAGTAGTTCCCTCTGTCATAAATAAGGAGAAAAATAACAAAGAGAGACTAGGCTCCTCAGTCTCTTGAGTTTAGAATTCTCATGCAGACTTGACTGTACTGTGTGGGAAGTGGTCACTAAGAAATGCTGCCACCCAAGAGCCATGGAAGTGAGGCACGGTGGCCCCTGCCGGAGCCTGAACTGCATAGCCAGCTTTTCTAGCTGCTTCTCTTTTTGTCTCCTACAGGTCCACAGCTTGAAGGGGTACTGGGCAAAGCTGAATTCCAACCTAGAGTATGTTAAGTACACCAAGCCCCACTTATACTATCACAACAGTATGGTCAGGAGAGAGTGGCACAACCTGATCTCTGAAGAGGTATGTGTGGCCAGTGACAGCACTGGTGGGCAGCAAAGGCTTAGAAAGGCCAATCACAGGGCTGGCTCATGGGTCCACTCTTCCCATCCCCAGGCTGTGTTGTCTTGCTGACCTCCCAGTGGGTAGTCAGGCTGCTTCTAGTGTCTCTTTCTTTGGAGTACAGAGAGGTGAAGGCACATACAGCACACTCAGAATAGATGTATAAATAATATCCATGTTTCAGATGTGTTGCTGGGTTACTTGCATACCTAATGTTGACTTAGAAAAATCTAGGTGTTCCCCAATTAGCGATTGCTAGGGGTTAAGGAAAAAAGAATCAGTGAGACTGACTATAAAGGAGTCATACAAGGGGGATATTTGGGGAAATAGAATAGTTCTCTATTTTGATTATGGTGGTACATTGTAGTACATGAACCTTTACACATGATAAAATGGCATAGAATTACATACACACATTGTACAATGGCAGGTCCCTGATTTTGGTACTGTAGTGTAGTTATGTCTCCCTTAAGGTACATGAGATCTCTGTACTACTGTTGTTTATAGTTCAGTCTTGTTACATATAGTTGACTTACAAGTTTCTGTGATGATGCTGCCTGAAAATAAAATGTTTAGTGTTTACTTTTAAAAAGCAATATAGGTGTTCTTATTAATGGGGGAATATAGTCATTATTTCTGACGTTCTTAAGTACATGGCTTTATGTTCTTAATGTTTAAAAAAATCCACAAAATCTTTACCTTCCAATTACTGATGTGTTCCTAGAAAACAGGAAGAAGGTCCACGGTATATGTGAGAAACATTCTTGATAATGCAATTAAGTAAGTAAAATCAAGGTTTCTACATCTGTCAGATGTCTGTCTTTCATCTTGTTTGCTACTTTTATTGTATAGTCTCAGCAAAATGATGCTTTTGAGTCTATGAACACCACTTGACTCTATGAACATCAGTTCTAGTGGGAAAATCGTCTAGGCTAAGCTTTGTAGACTTGTACCCTGGAATAGATGAACTATGATGGATAAGTGATAAAAAAAGGCTTTTATTAGGGAGTACTTTTGAGGATGAAAATAGAAAGTAGGTTGATTTTTTTTTTTTTAAGTTCTTAGTGGTCTGGGATGCTTGCTCTTATTTTGAAAGCATGTTTTCTGGGCAGATGAGTCATCTTAGAGTGCTAAAAGTATAGGCTTCATTCCAACCACTATTCTATTTTCTGTCTTCATTATTTCCAATAACCGAGAGCAGCAATTGTTCTAAATAATTGCTGTTGTTGGCACTAAAGGGCTTTGAGACATAATTGCTCAATGTGCCTTTTGGTATATTGATTAAAGTTCCTGAGGTTACCATGAGCCTGAGAACAGTTTCTGCAAGAGTCTTAAGGGGCTTTAAAGGAGGATATCTTTGTACAGTGTTTTTACATTTTAAAAAATGATGCTTCCTTTGTAAATAACAGTCAATTTCTTCACAGGGTGATTTCTTACATGGAAACAAGGAATTTGGGTAAGAAAAGACCTGCTTTTAAACCTTCCCGAGTTCATGTTTTGGTGTAACACTGTTCTTCCTAACCAGTGGGTTGGCAAGAAAATCACTTTCACACCACCTGTGAGAGTGACCACGTAGCCACTTACATGTCCACCTTGGCACCAGGACCTTCAGGGATAGCTGCTGAGTGTGCTTTTGCTGGAGGAGGCTCTGGGATCTGGCCTTCTGGTTTTCCCCATTTTCCCTCTGAGAGCTGATCTAATTAGCATGGCTGTACCACAGGGTGTACTTGGCAGTTGTCTTGCATGGGTTGAGCTCTCTCCAGCTGTCTGATAAACAGAGTTTTTGACTTATATGTGCCTTTTATTTTGGTTATACCCTGAGCTTAGTCCCAAGGAGCAAAGATGAGCCTGCAGGTCAGCAGTATGGTTCTAGACGCCAGCTTAAATTCCAAAACTTCTTAATGCTAGCCATAGATAAATTGTTCTTAGTCAGTACCTAGTGTATGTGGGGTACCAGAGGCTGCTTCATCGTGTGTGTGTGTGTGTGTGTGTGTGTGTGTGTGTGTGTGTGTGTGTGTGTGTGTGTACATCATTTCTAAACCAAGTGACAGGCTGATAGGTGTTACCTAATTCTTGGGTTCAGGGGGTAAGGGATATGGGCAGGAGGGGAGTTGAAGGAGACGAGAGGGAGATCGGAGGAGTCTTTCCAAAAGGGAGTGTTAGCTAAGTTAAACCTTGACAGATAGGGCGGTTTAGCCTGTGATAACTGGGGGAGGAAAATGGTGAATATATCCAGTTCTGAGCCTTTGTTGTGCTGGTGTTCACAGTAATACTTTCATGCCTCCTGAAGGTCAGCCTTCATTAAGGAAACAATTTTTATCCACTCCTGTTTCATGGGTTTGGACGTTTTAGGTATGTGTTGGGGAACCCTAACAAAATTAATTACAACAGTGTGTAGCAGTTCACCCATCAGCTGTATACACAGCCCAGTGAACCATGAAGGTGACTAGACTCCACAGGAACTAGCTTCAGCCTGTATAACCAGGCTGTTGGAGCCTGTAGCCAGGAGTTCTGACCTGCCAGACAGGGTGTGGATGTGTCCAGGGCCATCTTCTTTGTGTGGCTGAGTTTTGCAGTGTGGGAACTGTTACTGCTGGCCTAGGGGAAGGCTTCAGATGGTGTGTACTCTGCCTGCTTTCAGTTCCTCTGGTCGGTGCTTGCTTGCTGTTTGCTGGTCAGTCTCTCCCAATGTACTTTAGGAAACTGCCTCTTCCTCTCATATTTACTTCCTTTGAAGAATGCTTTCACTGCCAGAAGCAGAACACTGCAAAATGTATGTTGGGTTCACATTCTGAATGTTTTATCTTAATCCAGAGGGTTGAGTGCATTGGGGTGGTGTTTATCCTGAAGATTCAGGCAGTGCCCATGCCTATCCAGAAGGAAGCATTATTCTGTGGGTTCTGCCTTCCTGCCTGTCTTTGGGCCTCTGAGATTCTGAGAAAGAACAAAGTAGAAGCTATGTTGGGGGAGTCACAGGGCAGACCAGCCAGGCAGCCTGCTTGCCTGTTCCTCCTGTCTTGCTAGCGTAGGGTCAGTCAGTGAGGGGGGATATAAAATTTGATTTAACCTTCATACTACCATTACATCTTGACCTAGTGGCCTCTCCAGTCTGACAACTTGTGTCAATCAGTATTATTTGCCACAGTTTATGACTGTTCCATTAGCTCAGTAACTTCTAAGGTCATTGAACTATGGGGGATCAGGATGTAGAAGGGGGACCACCCAGTCTTCCATCAAGCCCCAACATCTTTATAGCTATGCCCCTTTGAGGGTTTACTGTCTCCAGTGAGGGGAGAGCTTCTTAGAAGTTGGTTAATCCTAATGTTGACTAGAAATCAAAGCCAGAACCTACTGGTGTGGTCAAAGTGTTTCTGTTTTCCTTTTTCTAGGGCTTTCTCTGTTTTGCAGGACTCATCACCTGAGGGATAAGTTCAGCTTGTAGGACTAGGTGACACTTAGGTATTGAGGAAATTTCAGCCTGTCATGGAAGTGTTATGTTTTCCCAGTGACTCAGAGAAGGCAAACTTGGGCTGGTTCTTCTAACCCACTTCCTGAAAGCTACCCATTTGACTGCTATGCTGTTCAATTTCAGAGCCAAGGTTAATACCTCTCTTTCAAGAGGAAGATAACCACCAGCGGCTACTCATGGGTCTGGTACGTAGTCTGCTGGCTTCTCCATGCTGGCAAGCAGTGATCCCAAGGAAATTTTCCACTATGTTTTCAACAAACGGTTGCTGCCAACATGGCAGACCCCAGGTGTCCAGTGGCGAGCAGAGCACAGATGGTCTCTGCCTTCTTGGGCTGTGTAGTCTAGTGGAGGCGACACATTAGTCACACGAATAAGCATGTAATTGTTGGCCATGATATGGGATATATGTCATGAAGAGTGCTTAAAAAAGAAAGTAATGCTTTTGTGTGTTTGTGTTTTTATTTTATTTTTGAGAATTTCATACATGAGTATTTGCATTATTCCCATCCCTCCCAGTCCCCTGCACCTTCTCCCAAGACCCCCGACTCACTCTCATTTTTGTTCTCTTCTTTGATGCTAAATATATATTTAATAATAATATATCACATTTATATTATACATATTATATATATATATATAATGCACTGAGTTCATTTAATGGTGCTTATGTGTACCCAAGAGTAACACTCTCGTGGCATTTGTATTTGGTGTTTAAAATACAGCAGAGGAGGGCTGGGATGGTAGCTCAGTCAGGAAAGTGCTTCCATGCAAGTAGGAAGACCTGAGTTTGGATCTTTGGCAACCACATAAAAGTCAGTATAATGACATGTATCTGTAATCCCAGCCCTGGGGAGGCAGAGACAGGCAGATCCCTGGAGCTCAGTGACTGACCAGCCTAGCTGAATCAATAAACTGCAGATTCAGTGAGAGATGCTGTCTCAAAAACCAAGATGGAGAGTAACTGTGGAAGACACTCAGTGTTGACTTCTGTCATCTATATACATGCATACCTGCACCCACATGAACACATTCATATACCATACACATAAATAAATAAGTAAATAAACTAGGATATTATTTTTGAAATTCTAATGACAGGATGACCAAAGAAGCAGAAATAAAAATAAATTAATTGAACAGTGGAATTGACAAATAAATACAAAAGCTTTTCAAAGTGATGAGTTATCTAGAAATTCTAATAAAATGTTTCTAATAATATACAGACTTTAGAATGACATAATATGTTACCTTAGATACAATAGCAAGTTAGAAATATGAGAGAAATAGATATAACTCCATCTTCACACTCCTGATATTTCCATTTAAATGAAGAGTTTTCTTGTTGAATAGAAATGGCAAAACTTGATACAAAAAGAAATAATCCAGAAGCAGCTGGCAAAAGAACTCATTGAGTAGAGGCACTGTGCACAAGCCTGGTGGCCCGAGTTCTAGCCCTGCATCCCCAAGGTAGTAGAAAACCCACACCTGGTTCTCTCACCTCCATCCTGCATCCCCAAGGTAGTAGAAAACCCACACCCCGTTCTCTCTCCCCCCCCCGCTCACACACACACACACACACACACACACACACACACACACACACACACACACAGAGTAAATAAATATCCTGTAAACACAGTATCTGTGAATTAATTTGAAAAATTTGTCAAAGATTATTTCCAAAGAAGGTCTCTAATTCTCTCAAACTTTCAAGGACCAGCTTATCCTCATATTGTGAAAAGTAATTTTTTGAAAGAAGATAGAAAGTGTCTTGGTCCTTTTAAAGAGTTCACACACCTTAGAACTAAAATCCAACAGTGATCACACCTATGAATCTAGAAGCTATATGCCTAATTAAAATACCTTCCAGTGGTCTCCTGAAAACATACTAGAGAGATGTACAAGGAACTGTATCAATGAAAGTCACATTACAAGGGAGACTTAGTATCAGGAATGTGTTAGTGAAATTCATATTACAAAGTCAAAGAGGAAGAAACAATCTCTCCAGGTGCTGAAAGAGAAGATGTCAAATTCAATAACTGGGATATAGTAACTCAGTAAGACAAATTGTCTAATTTTAATAGCCAAGATATTTTTAATAGAATTCTAGAGATATTCCTTTAGTCACAAAGAAGTTAACAATCTGTTATTTAAAACATAATTTTACATTGTTCTGAAAATTGTAATCACTGCACTGAGATGTTATGACTGCCTAATTAAGTGGTCA